>NC_037668.1:195777727-196128199 GCF_003255815.1 Theropithecus gelada | reverse complement strand
TAGATGTGTGGTATTATTTCTGAGGACTCTGTTCTGTTCCATTGGTCTATATCTCTGTTTTGGTACCAGTACCATGCTGTTTTGGTTACTGTAGCCTTGTAGTATAGTTTGAAGTCAGGTAGCGTGATGCCTCCAGCTTTGTTCTTTTGACTTAGGATTGTCTTGGAGATGCGGGCTCTTTTTTGGTTCCATATGAACTTTAAAGCAGTTTTTTCCAATTCTGTGAAGAAACTCATTGGTAGCTTGATGGGGATGGCATTGAATCGGTAAATTACCTTGGCCATTTTCACGATATTGATTCTTCCTATCCATGAGCATAGTATGTTCTTCCATTTGTTTGTGTCCTCTTTTATTTCACTGAGCAGTGGTTTGTAGTTCTCCTTGAAGAGGTCCTTTACATCCCTTGTAAGTTGGATTCCTAGGTATTTGATTCTCTTTGAAGCAATTGTGAATGGAAGTTCAATCCTGATTTGGCTCTCTGTTTGTCTGTTACTGGTGTATAAGAATGCTTGTGATTTTTGCACATTAATTTTGTATCCTGAGACTTTGCTGAAGTTGCTTATCAGCTTAAGGAGATTTTGGGCTGAGACAATGGGGTTTTCTAAATATACAATCATGTCATCTGCAAAGAGGGACAATTTGACTTCTTCTTTTCCTAACTGAATACCCTTGATTTCTTTCTCTTGCCTGATTGCCCTAGCCAGAACTTCCAACACTATGTTGAATAGGAGTGGTGAGAGACGGCATCCCTGTCTTGTGCCAGTTTTCAAAGGGAATGCTTCCAGTTTTTGCCCATTCAGTATGATATTGGCTGTGGGTTTGTCATAAATAGCTCTTATTATTTTGAGGTACGTTCCATCAATACCGAATTTATTGAGCGTTTTTAGCATGAAGGGCTGTTGAATTTTGTCAAAAGCCTTTTCTGCATCTATTGAGATAATCATGTGGTTCTTCTCTTTGGTTCTGTTTATATGCTGGATTATGTTTATTGATTTGCGAATGTTGAACCAGCCTTGCATCCCAGGGATGAAGCCCACTTGATCATGGTGGATAAGCTTTTTGATGTGTTGCTGAATCCGGTTTGCCAGTATTTTATTGAGGATTTTTGCATCGATGTTCATCAGGGATATTGGTCTAAAATTCTCTTTTTTTGTTGTATCTCTGCCAGGCTTTGGTATCAGGATGATGTTGGCCTCATAAAATGAGTTAGGGAGGATTCCCTCTTCTTCTATTGATTGGAATAGTTTCAGAAGGAATGGTACCAACTCCTCCTTGTACCTCTGGTAGAATTCAGCTGTGAATCCATCTGGTCCTGGACTTTTTTTGGTTGGTAGGCTATTAATTATTGCCTCAATTTCAGAGCCTGCTATTGGTCTATTCAGGGATTCAACTTCTTCCTGGTTTAGTCTTGGAAGAGTGTAAGTGTCCAGGAAATTATCCATTTCTTCTAGATTTTCCAGTTTATTTGCGTAGAGGTGTTTATAGTATTCTCTGATGGTAGTTTGTATTTCTGTGGGGTCGGTGGTGATATCCCCTTTATCATTTTTAATTGCGTCGATTTGATTCTTCTCTCTTTTCCTCTTTATTAGTCTTGCTAGTGGTCTGTCAATTTTGTTGATCCTTTCAAAAAACCAACTCCTGGATTCATTGATTTTTTGGAGGGTTTTTTGTGTCTCTATCTCCTTCAGTTCTGCTCTCATCTTAGTTATTTCTTGCCTTCTGCTAGCTTTAGAATGTGTTTGCTCTTGCTTCTCTAGTTCTTTTAATTGCGATGTTAGAGTGTCAATTTTTGATCTTTCCTGCTTTCTCTTGTGGGCATTTAGTGCTATAAATTTCCCTCTACACACTGCTTTAAATGTGTCCCAGAGATTCTGGTATGTTGTATCTTTGTTCTCATCGGTTTCAAAGAACATCTTTATTTCTGCCTTCATTTCGTTATGTACCCAGTAGTCATTCAGGGGCAGGTTGTTCAGTTTCCATGCAGTTGAGCGGTTTTGATTGAGTTTCTTAGTCCTGAGTTCTAGTTTGATTGCACTGTGGTCTGAGAGACAGTTTGTTATAATTTCTGTTCTTGTACATTTGCTGAGGAGTGCTTTACTTCCAATTACGTGGTCAATTTTGGAGTAAGTACGATGTGGTGCTGAGAAGAATGTATATTCTGTTGATTTGGGGTGGAGAGTTCTATAGATGTCTATTAGGTCTGTTTGCTCCAGAGATGAGTTCAATTCCTGGATATCCTTGTTAACTTTCTGTCTCGTTGATCTGTCTAATGTTGACAGTGGAGTGTTGAAGTCTCCCATTATTATTGTATGGGAGTCTAAGTCTCTTTGTAAGTCTCTAAGGACTTTCTTTATGAATCTGGGTGCTCCTGTATTGGGTGCATATATATTTAGGAGAGTTAGCTCTTCCTGTTGAATTGATCCCTTTACCATTATGTAATGGCCTTCTTTGTCTCTTTTGATCTTTGATGGTTTAAAGTCTGTTTTATCAGAGACTAGTATTGCAACCCCTGCTTTTTTTTGTTCTCCATTTGCTTGGTAAATCTTCCTCCATCCCTTTATTTTGAGCCTATGTATGTCTCTGCGTGTGAGATGGGTCTCCTGAATACAGCAGACTGATGGGTCTTGACTCTTTATCCAGTTTGCCAGTCTGTGTCTTTTAATTGGAGCATTTAGTCCATTTACATTTAAGGTTAATATTGTTATGTGTGAACTTGATCCTGCCATTATGATATTAACTGGTTATTTTGCTCGTTAGTTGATGCAGTTTCTTCCTAGCCTCGATGGTCTTTACATTTTGGCATGTTTTTGCGATGGTTGGTACCGGTTGTTCCTTTCCATGTTTAGTGCTTCCTTCAGGGTCTCTTGTAAGGCAGGCCTAGTGGTGACAAAAATCTCTAAGCATTTGCTTATCTGTAAAGGATTTTATTTCTCCTTCACTTATGAAACTTAGTTTGGCTGGATATGAAATTCTGGGTTGAAAATTCTTTTCTTTAAGAATGTTGAATATTGGCCCCCACTCTCTTCTGGCTTGTAGAGTTTCTGCCGAGAGATCTGCTGTTAGTCTGATGGGCTTCCCTTTGTGGGTAACCTGACCTTTCTCTCTGGCTGCCCTTAAGATTTTTTCCTTCATTTCAACTTTGGTGAATCTGGCAATTATGTGTCTTGGAGTTGCTCTTCTCGAGGAGTATCTTTGTGGCGTTCTCTGTATTTCCTGGATTTGAATGTTGGCCTGCCCTACTAGGTTGGGGAAGTTCTCCTGGATGATATCCTGCAGAGTGTTTTCCAACTTGGTTCTATTTTCCCCCTCACTTTCAGGCACCCCAATCAGACGTAGATTTGGTCTTTTTACATAATCCCATACTTCTTGCAGGCTTTGTTCATTTCTTTTTCTTCTTTTTTCTTTTGGTTTCTCTTCTCGCTTCATTTCATTCATTTGATCCTCAATCGCTGATACTCTTTCTTCCAGTTGATCGAGTCGGTTACTGAAGCTTGTGCATTTGTCACGTATTTCTCGTGTCATGGTTTTCATCTCTTTCATTTCATTTATGACCTTCTCTGCATTAATTACTCTAACTATCAATTCTTCCACTTTTTTTTCAAGATTTTTAGTTTCTTTGCGCTGGGTACGTAATTCCTCCTTTAGCTCTGAGAAATTTGATGGACTGAAGCCTTCTTCTCTCATCTCGTCAAAGTCATTCTCCGTCCAGCTTTGATCCGTTGCTGGCGATGAGCTGCACTCCTTTGCCGGGGGAGATGCGCTCTTATTTTTTGAATTTCCAGCTTTTCTGCCCTGCTTTTTCCCCATCTTTGTGGTTTTATCTGCCTCTGGTCTTTGATGATGGTGATGTACTGATGGGGTTTTGGTGTAGGTGTCCTTCCTGTTTGATAGTTTTCCTTCTAACAGTCAGGACCCTCAGCTGTAGGTCTGTTGGAGATTGCTTGAGGTCCACTCCAGACCCTGTTTGCCTGGGTATCAGCAGCAGAGGCTGCAGAAGATAGAATATTTCTGAACAGCGAGTGTACCTGTCTGATTCTTGCTTTGGAAGCTTCCTCTCAGGGGTGTACTCCACCCTGTGAGGTTTGGGGTGTCAGACTGCCCCTAGTGGGGGATGTCTGCCAGTTAGGCTACTCAGGGGTCAGGGACCCACTTGAGCAGGGAGTCTGTCCCTTCTCAGAGCTCAACCTCCGTGTTGGGAGATCCACTGCTCTCTTCAAAGCTGTCAGACAGAGTCGTTTGCGTCTGCAGAGGTGTCTGCTGAGTTTGTTATTTACTGTGCCCTGTCCCCAGAGCAGGACAACTTCTAAAACTATATTTCTATATGTTATGTGCTTCACGGTTAACGTAAAAAAGTAGTTTTTAGTTTTCATTAGTAGATAAGCAAATTGCTAATTAGTTACCATATTTTTGACCCTCGGCTTTTTTTCCGAATCAAAACCAAAACTGTACCCAAGAGAGTTGCCAAAGACAATAGGATTTTTGTTCCAGCTTTGAGGCACGTAAAAATGGTCAAGTAGAATTTTCTCAAATTCCGCTTATCTTTATGTATAAAGGCAAAGCAAGATGAATTTTAGATTGTGGTGAAAGTTGAGAAGATTTTAACAACTATCGATTCCCAGCCAGAAACAAATAAGAACTGGGAGAAGTAAAAATATTTCCTCAGTACAATGCAGTGTGTTCAGATTATTTTTAAATTGTTTATTATTAGGATTTCTATCACTTGATATGATGGAGAGCACCTTTTCTCCAAGAGAGGCAATGTAAAATTAAATTTTTAGATATTCTTCAAGTTATAGACTTAAGGTTTTTTTAAATGGAAGGTTAAAATGAACTGTAACATTGAGTGCACTTCCTAGATGTGGTGTAGTTGTAATGACCTAATGTTTCTACTGCTTCAGCACTTGAAAAAAGAACCCCCAAAAAAGGTTATTCACTGTTAAAGGTTGAAGGAATTTTAGTCAAATCTCCTTTAATGGATGTAGAGTTGTAGAGTTACTTACCAAAGCTGGAAGTAGACCCTGGGTTTCAGAACTCCTGGGTTAATAGCTTTTTCCTCTGGCCATCCCCCTAAATTTGTATTTTTCAAATAATGGGTACTAGCGGCAATTTTTTTTTAAGTTTCAGTAGGTTTTGGGGGTACAGGTGGTGTTTGGTTACATGGATAAGTCCTTTAGTGGTGATTTCTGAGATTTTGGTGCACCCATCACCTGAGCAGTGTACACTGTACCCAATATGTAGTCTTTTTTTGTTTTGTTTTGAGACAGAGTCTCGCCACTGGAGTGAAGTGGCACAATCTTGGCTCACTTCAACCTCCGTCTCCCAGGTTCAAGCGATTCTCGTGCCTTAGCCCCCAGAGTAGCTGGAACTACAGGCACACCACCACGCCTGGCTAACTTTTTGTACTTTTAGTAGAGACGGGGTTTCACCATGTTGCCCAAGCTGGTCTCCAACAACTGAGCTCAGGCAGTCCGCCCACCTCAGCCTCCTAACCAATATGTAGTTTTTTTATCCCTCACCCTGCTCCCACCCTTTCTCCCAAGTCCCCAAAGTCCACTGTATCATCCTTGTGCCTTTGCATCCTCATAGCTTAGCTCCCTCTTATAAGTGAGAACATACGATGTTTGGTTTTCCGTTCCTGAGTTATTTCACTTAGAACAGTGATGAATTAACCTCCATTTCCATCCAGGTAGCTACAATGCCATAATTTCATTCCTTTGTATGACTGAGTAGTATTCCAGGGTATGTATGTGTACCACATTTTCTTTATCCACTTGTTGATTGATGGGCATTTGGTTTGGTTCTTTATTTTTGCAATTGCGAATTGTACTGCAATAAATGTGTGTGCAAGTGTCTTTTTCACATAATGACTTCTTTTCCTCTGGGTAGATACCCAGTAGTGGGATTGCTGCATCAAATGGTAGATCTACTTTTAGTTCTTTAAAGAATCTCCGGCCGGGCGCGGTGGCTCAAGCCTGTAATCCCAGCACTTTGGGAGGCCGAGACGGGCGGATCACGAGGTCAGCAGATCGAGACCATCCTGGCTAACCTGGTGAAACACCATCTCTACTAAAAAATACAAAAAAAAAAAGCCAGGCGAGGTGGCGGGCGCCTGTAGTCCCAGCTACTCGGGAGGCTGAGGCAGGAGAATAGTGTAAACCCAGGAGGTGGAGCTTCCAGTGAGCTGAGATCCGGCCACTGCACTCCAGCCTGGGCGACAAAGCGAGACTCCGTCTCAACAACAACAACAAAAATAAGAACCTCCACACTGTTTTCCATAGTGATTGTACTAGTTTACATTCCCACTACCAGTATAAAAGTGTTCCCTGTTCACCACATCCATGCCAACATCTGTTTTCTTTTTTTTTTTTTTTTTTTTTTTTGCTTATGACCATTCTTGTAGGAGTAAGGTGGTATAGTATTGAGATTTTGATTTGCATTTCCCTGATCATTAGTGATGTTGAGCATTTTTTCATATCTTAATTGGCCATTTGAATATCTTTTGAGAATTGTCTATTCATGTCCTTAGCCCACTTTTTGATGAGATTATTTGTTTATTCCTTGCTGATTTGTTTGAGTTCCTTGAAGACTAGATATTAGTCCTTAGTCAGATGCAGTTTGTGAAGATTTTCTCCCACTCTGTGGGTTGTCTGTTTACTCTGGTAATTATTTATTTTGCTATGCAGAAGCTTTTTAGTTTAGTTAAGTCCCATCTACCTACCTTTGTTTTTGCTGCATTTGCTTTTAGATTTTTGGTAATGAAGTCTTTGCCAAAGCCAATGTCTAGAAGGGTTTTTCCAATGTTATCTTCTATAATTTTTATGGTTTCAGGTCTTATATTTAAGTCTTTGATCCATCTTGAGTTGATTTTTGTATATGGTGAGAGATGAGGATCCAGTTTGATTTTTTTACATGTGGCTTGCCAATTATCCCAGCACCATTTGTTGAATATGGTGTCCTTTCCTCACTTTATATTTTTGTGTGCTTTGTTGAAGATCAGTTGGCTTCATTTCTGGGCTCTATTCTGTTTCATTAGTCTATGTGCCTATTTTTATGCCAGTACCATGATGTTTTAGTGACTATAGCCTTGTAGTATAGTTTGAAGTCAGGTAATGTAATGCCTAGATTTGTTCTTCTTGGTTTTCCTTTGACTCTGCAGGCTCCTTTTTGGTTTTATATGAATTTTCGGGTTGTTTTTTCTAGTTCTGTGAAGAATGCTAATGGTATTTTGGTGGGAATTGCATTGAGTTTGTAGATTGCTTTTGGCAGTACAGTCATTTTCACAATAGTGATTCTACCCATCCATGAGCATGGAATTTGTTTCCATTTGTTTGTGTCATCTGTGATTTCTTTCATTAGTGTTTTTTAGTTTTCCTTGTAGAGATCTTTCACCTCCTTCGTTAGGTATATTCCTAAGTATTTTATTTTTTGCAGCTATTGTAAGTGGGGTTGAGTTCTTGATTTGATTCTCTTCTTGGTCGCTCTTGGTGTATAGCAGTGCTACTGTTACCAGTGGAAGATGTCCATGTTCTTGGCATTTTGAACAAAGAATTGGGCAAAATGCACAAATAAAGCAAGGAAAGAATGAAGCAACAAAAGCAGAGATTTTTATTGAAAATGAAAGTACACTCCACAGTGTGGGAGCGGGCATGCACAGTGGCTCAAGGGCTCCAGATACAGAATCTTCTCGGGTTCAAAAACCCCCTAGAGGTTTCCCATTGACCACTTGGTGTTCACCCCATGTAAATGAAGTGGTGGCCTGCAATCAGTCTGATTGGTTGTGGAAAGCAACCAATCAGAGGCTGAAGTGAAGTTACAAAGTTACACTCCTATGCAAACGTTACACCTATGCTCTTTGCAACTAGTCAGGAGTACTTTCAATTTCCCATCTGCAGAAATGGGGATTTTCAAAGAGAGTAGCGTCTGGTCCTTTTTTTACTTAGGCATGGCAAGTTAGGGTTTTCCTTTCAATTGCATTCTAGGAAGTCAGTGTGAAATGGCCTTAGATTCCCTGCCTCCAGACCCTATTCTCCTGCCTCACTACTGATTTGTGTACATTGATTTTATATCCTGAAGCTTTACTGAATTCATTTATCAGTTCTAGAATCTTTTTGGATGGTTTTCTACTATACGATTATATCACTAGCAAACAGCAACAGTTTGATTGATTTCATCTTTACCAGTGTGGATGCCCTTTATTTCTTTCTCTTGCCTGATTGGGATATAGGAGCATGATTGGTAGCCAAAAGTGGAAGTGACTCAAATGTCCATCAAATGATGGATGGATAAATGTTATATACCTATACAATGGAATATTATTATGCAATAAAAGTAAATGAAGTACTGCTGGAGGATTCTAAAAAGATGGTGGAATAGGAAGCACCAAGATTCTATCTTCCCACCTAGGAAAACAATTGCACTGTCAAAACCTATCTCTTGTAACTATGTTGGAACTGTGGAGTCTATTAAAGGCTTACAACTTTCAAAGGAAGGCTTGGGCAGAAAACTGAAGTTTATTTTGGTGAATTTCAGCTCTTAGTTCAGTATCATCTACCCAACCCAAAACCCCAGCTCCCTAGCAGGCAGTCTGCATTACTTGCAGGAGCAGCTTGCACATAGCTTATGAGAATCAGTGAGCATAAGGACCCTGTCCTCCTATTGATGAGGGTCTATATTCTGATAATTGATTGCTGCTTCTGATCAAGGAGATGCAAACACAGAGGTAGCAGCCATTGTTGTTGCACCTTCCCCCACCATTGTAAGCTTTTACTCCTCCAGCTGAAGCAACTTCCAGGAAATTTTCCTTGTTTTCTTCCTTTTGGAAGACAAACATTAAAGACTAAGACATTAAAAAGCAACTACATTTACAGAGAAAAGTATAAAGTTAAATTGAACACCCAGAGAAAGGCGTAAACTCAGAAAAAAAAACCTGAGAAGACCTTAAATCGTAAAGATGCTCAAATAACTAAAGAAAGATGTGGAGAAAGTGAAGAAAATAATATACAAAAAAAATGGAAATATCAATAAATAGAAAACTAAAAAAGAAATCAAAGAAATTCTAGAACTGAAAAGTACAACTGAAATGAAAATCTTACTATTGGGATTCAAAAGCAGATTTGGGCAGGCAGAAGAAAGAATAAGTGAACTTAAAGATAAGACAATTGAAATTGTTGTATCTGAGAAACAAAAAATTAAAAAGTTAAAAGTGAACAGAGCCTAGGGGACCTGTAGAACACCATCAAATGGACCACAGTATGCATTGTGGGAGTCCTTGAGAAAAGAGAAAGAAGTAGTGTGACAATTTGAAGAAACAATGGCTGAAAACTTCCCAAGTTTAATAAAGGATATGAATATGATCATCACAGAAGCTCAATGAACTCCAAGTAGGATTAATTCAAACAAACCTCCAATGAAGCATATTATCCATCAAACTGTCAAAAGACAAGAAAGAAGCAACTCATCACACACAAAGGATTTGTAAAAATCCTCTACAGAATACCCAATTTCAGCAGTATATTATAAAGATACTGCACCATGGCCAAAAGGGATTTATTCCTAGAATATAAGGATGGTTTAACTTACAAAAATCAATGCAATATGCCACATTAACAGAAGGAAGGAGAAAAACTGAATGATCATTTTAATTGATGCAGAAAAAGCATTAAATTCAGCACTCTTTCATGATTAAAAAAAAAAAAACTTGGAATAGAAGGAGACTGCCTCAACTTAATAAAAGCCATATATGAAAAACCCACACCAAACATCATGCTCAATTCTGAAAGACTGAAAGCTTTTCATCTAAGATCAGGTATAAGGTGAGGATGCTGGCTTTCACTACTGCTATTAAACATAGTACTGGAAGTACAAGCCAGAGCAATTAGGCAAGAAAAAGAAATAAAAGGCAGCCAGATTAGAAAGGAAGAAGTGAAATTATCTCTGTTTGCAAATGACAGGTCTTATACATAGAAAACCCTAAAGATATCATTTTTAAAACGATTAGAATTAATACATTCAGCAAAAATTGCAAGAGACAAAGTCAGTACATAAAGTCAGTTGTATTTCTATACACTAATGATGAACAATCTAAAAGGAAATTAAGAAAACAATTCAATTTACAATAGTAGCAAAAAATAAAATACTTAGGAATTAACTAAATAGATGAAAGATGAATACAATGCAAACCATAAAACAAATAAATGGAAAGCTATCCCATGTTCATGGACTGGAGGACAATATTATTAAGATGTCAGTATTACCCATAGTAGATATGCAGATACAATGCCATACCTATCAAAACCTCAGAAAAGCAGAAATAAAGAAATCTATCCTAAAATTTGTATGTAATTTCAAGGAACCCCCAAAGCCAAAATAGTCTTGAAAAAGAACAAAGTTGGAGCACTAATACTTCCTGATTTCAAAACTTACTATAAAGCTAAAATAATTGAAATAATGTGGTACTGCATAAAGACAGCTTTATAAACCAATGGAATCAAATTTAGAGGTCAGAAGTAAATTTTCACATATATGGTCACATGATTTTTCACAAGGGTTTTATGAAACTCAGTGGGGAAAGGATATCATCTTTCAACAAATGGTTCTGGGAAAACTGGATATCCACATGCAAAAGAATGAGGTTGGACCCTTACCTCACACCATATTCAAAAATAAAGTGGATCAAAGACGTAAATTTAAGAACTAAAACTATGAACTCTTATAAGGAAACAAAGCAAAAGCTTTGCCACATTGGATTTGACACTAATTTCTTAGATATGATACCAAAAGCACGTGCAAAAGTAAACAAATTGGACTGCACAAATATTGAGTACTATTGCATTTTAAATACTTTTATTCAAAAGACATTATCAGCAGAATGAAAATGCAACCTATGAAATGGGAGAAAATATTTGCAAATGATATGTCTAATATCCATAGGTATCCAAGGTATTAATATGCATAACAAAGAACTTCTAAACTCAACAACAATTATAAAAACAAACAATCCAATTCAAAAAATGGACAAAGAACTTGATTAGACATTTCTCCAAACATACATGAATTGCCAAGAAGCACATGAAAAGATGCTAAATATCACTAATTATTAGAGACATGAAAATCAAAACCACTATGAGATACCACCCTCACTAGGAAGACTACTATTAAGACAAAATAAATATTGGCAAGGATGTGAAGAAATTGAAACCCTTATGCACTGTTAGTGGGAATGTAAAATGGTACAACTGCTATGGAAAACAGTATGGCAATTCCTGAAAAAATTAAAAATTGAATTACCATATGATCCAGCAATCCTATTTCAAGTATATATCCAAAATAATCACAAGCAGGATCTTGAAGAAATATATGTAAACTCATATTCACAATAGCTAAAATGTTGAAGCAACCCAAATGACCATTGACAGATGAATGGATAAGCAAATGTGGTATATATGCATGATGGAATATTATTCAGACTTTAAAAGGAAGGGAATTTTGACATATGCTACAATGGGATTAACCTTTGAAAGAACTTATGCTAGGTAAAGTAATAATAAAAGCCATATATGAAAAACTCACAGCAAACATCAAATTCAACACTGAAGGACTGAAAGCTTTTCATCTAAAATCAGGTACAAAAGCAAGGATGCCTGCTTTCACTACTGCTATTCAATATAATACTGGAAGTCCTAGCCAGAGCAATTAGGCAAGAAAAAGTCATAAAAAGACAATATTGTATTATTCCACTTATATGAGTGCCCAGAACAATCAAAATCATAGAGACAGAAAGTAGAATCGTGTTTTCCAGCATCTGTTAACACAGGGGAAATGAGAGGTTATTGTTTAATGGGTATAAGTGTCAGTTTTAAATAATAAAGAGTTCTGGAGATGGATGGTAATGATGTTTGCATAGCAATGTGAATGTGTTTAATATCATGGTAATGTACACTTAAAAATGGTTAAGATAACAAGTTTTATGATAGGTATTTTTTTATCCCAATAAAAAGTTTTAGACAAAAAAAGAATGAAGTACTGATAGATGCTACAACATTGATGAACCTTGAAAACGTAAATATTATGTTATGAAAGAAGCCAGACACAAAAGACCACATATTGTATAATTCCATTAATATGAAATGTCCAGAATAGGTAAATCTATAGCGATTGAACATGAACTAGTGGTTGCCTAGGGCTGAAACAAAGGAGTTGTTGAGGGGAAATGGGTGGGTGACCACTAAAAGTTGAATTGTATGGTATTAGTATATGAATTATATGTCAACAATAAAGATGTTACAAGAAGTATTAATGGAATGGTGGGCAAACCATAACTGTGGAGTCGAACATGTAAGAAAAATGGGTTTCCCAAGACTGATTGATATATGGCTCATATCTCCCATGTTTAGCCTGTAGAAGATTTTAATTTCTGGTCAATTTCCCCATCAGTAACATATAGATCATAATATTTGCCTTATTTTTGTGAAGAATAGAGAGGTAATCCATTCCATGTACTTAGCCCAGTGCCTGATGCATACAAAGTGCTTAACAGTGACTATTACATTACATAGTTTTCCAAAAGGATGAAAATAGGTTCTAGAATATCTTTATTGATATTCCAAAATGAAAATAACAAAATTTATAAAATTATGTGTGGAATTCTATAAGAAAAATGGTTGCTACATTATCAAACATTTTTTAACTTATGAAAGGTTTAGTTATTAATGTATCAATTTCAAATAAATGTTAAATGTTACAATTATAGAACCCTTGTGTGATATAACTGAGCATTAAAGGTGAAATGGATAGTGTAAAAATCATAATAACATCCCCACTTAAATGGAAGTCAGAGTTCCAGTTATCTCAACCACCTAAAACCAAGCTGTAAACGAAAACAAGTGTAAAAGATGTGAAAGCAATAATACGAAGCTAATACAGTTGTGAACTGAGCTTGAGCCATTTTTAGGACAGTCTTTCACAGTCCTTTCACTTACTTTAGTTTCATAAGCTCAGGTCTCTGAATTCCCAGCCCAGAAATTAGGACGTGATAATTTCAAAAAAGGAAAACAGTTGTGTTGTTAAAAGTAGGGACTCTGACACCAGGAAAAAAAAAAAAAAATTCCTTTTAAAGAATTCAAAGCTTAGCAGAAATACGCTTAACTATCCCAAGAAGAGTATAAGTTTCAGTGGAAACTTTTGTTCACAGATCAGGATTGTATTAGTCTTCACAGTATGTTTGTGGTATTTCAGAGGCTGCCATGAACAGTGAGGAATAGATTTCATCTTATGCCATACCCCATCTTGCTTTTCTTTTTCAGCAGTCTGGCTCTGTCACCCAAGCTGGAGTGCTGTGGCACAGTCCTGGCTCACTGAAACCTCTGCCTCCTGGGTTCAAGTGATTCTCAAAGGTTGACAGACTGACATGCATAAAACAAAAAATAAAAAGAATGAAAAGCAAAGATGACCTACACTAAAACAAATTTTTTTTGTCTCTTCTAATGGCAAGCAGAGACAAACATTAAATTGCAATATTGTACAATCATTCACCATCTGTAATTCACAATCTATAGTGACAATCTTGAGCTACTAAAAAAGGTTGATTTCACTATTACCTCTTTAATAAGGCAGAGCACTATTCGTTTTCAATAATTTCATCCAATTTTGCCTGTTGAGCTCCTTAACTTCTGGGCCCACTGGGAGGTGAATAATTCATAACCTCTACATGAAAGAGCTCACAGACTGAAAAAGGAAATAGGCTTAAACAAAGGGAGCACAGTGTGACACACAAGGTACAGATTTAGCTTGAAAAGTGGAGGAATTAATTAGGAGGAGAGTGACAATAAAATGGTTTCTACAAAGTGTTGACATCAGAGCTGACTTTTTTTTGACAGGAGGGAGACCTGAGTTTTATTATTACTCAAATCAGTCTCCTCAAACATTCAGGGGTCAGAGTTTTTAAGGACAATTTTGTGGGTGGGGGTAAACCAGTGAGCCAGGAATGCTGATTGGTTAGGTCAGAGATGAAATCCTAGGGAGTTGAAGGTGTCTCCTTGCACTGAGTTCCTAGGTGGGGGCCACAAGATCAGATGAGCCAGTTTTTTTATCTGGGTGGTGCCAGCTGATCCATCAAGTGCAGGGTCTGCAAAAAGTCTCAGGCACTGATCTTAGGAGCGGTGTATCCTTAAATATTGTAGCCTCTAGCTGCATGACTCCTAAACCATAATTTCTAATCCTGTGGCTAATGTTAGTCCTACAAAGGCAGTCCAGTGCCCAGGCAAGAAGGAAATTTGTTTTGGGAAAGGGATAAACTCTAAACTATACACTAAGTTCCTCCCAAAGTTAGTTCAGCCTATGCCCGGGAATGAACAAGGACAGCTTGGAGGTTAGAAACAAGGTAGAGTTGGTTAGGTCACGTCTCTTTCACTGTCTCAGTTACAATTTTGCAATGGCAGTTTCAATCCCTCCCTTTGGGTTTTATAAAACCTTAATCTTAACGTGTTGGATAATGAAGATGGAAAAGGGGCGAAGACCATTCTAACTTCTTCCTGCTGATCAGGGCCATAGTGGGGGTAGGTGTTGACCCAAGGTGAGAGGAGTGGAATCACTTTGCAACTGTCTGAGCATACTCATGCAGAACTGGCTGTGGTTCCAAGGCTTGCATGGCAAAGGCATTAGTATTGTCATCTATAGTTTTAGTACCGCATTTAAGGGAACAGGTAAATGCTGAGTACTAGGGTAAGTAGTGCAATGTGCAGTTTTAAGTGTAAACATTTGCAAGATAATGTTTAGGGCTAACTATGACATGAACCCCAAAATTCCTGTCCTCTGGAGACCAAAAGAAAGTGTTTCCACATGGTCATAAGGTTAAGCTCTTAAGGACACAAAATTAAATAAAGAAATTTCATCTGGTATTGCTTTCACAGACCTGCAGCAAAGTTTGTACCTCACCAGCCTGCCAGGCTGGCTTGAAAAGCAGGCTTACAGGTGTCCTAAACCCATGTTCTATCCTGTGATATCCCTCTCTCCGTTATAGAAAGACAAATCTTTAGCACAAAATGTACCAGATTTGCTACAGCCTAAGACTAGCCTCATGAATCCTTTAAAAAAAATCTATTAATCAAACCCTTGCAGAGGAGACAACCAGTTACACTTACCATTTACAAACACACACACAAACAGACTCACACAGATCAGAAATTTGTGTGGTAAGAATTTCTTACCCTTTCTGCCAGCATACTAGGTTTTCAGGTTCCCTTTCTCTGCAGCTTCCATAAGAATGGAACAGTTTTTGATGACCTGCTTGCTATGCTATAGCTGTGAGGGTCAAGCCACTTAACAAAACAAAATCATCCTTTTCTGTTTTATGAAGCCATAGGCAAAAGATTCTCAATTTTGCAAGATGCTGCCCAATGGCCTGCATGGGGAACCAAATTAACATTTTTCATCCCAGCAAAATACATATAACAAAACAGACACTAGTCACCTTGTTCAGCACCCAATATCAACCTGACAAAGCTCAAACTTTCTCCTGTTGGTCCCTGTTGTCTTTGATCCACTCCAGATGGGAAGGGATCACCTCCAGATGGTAATTCACATTGGGGTCTCTGGCCAAGGTGAAGAGCAAATAGTCACCCCGAGACAGGCCTGTCGAGCTTTCTTTAGGGCTCACCAAATGTGACCAGACAAATATGGAGGATTTCTGAGTTAAGTCTGCTGGACTTCCGCAAGCAATTTCTTCAGAGGTCACCTTCAAATACACAAAAACACACAAAGATGAGACAGACAGGATTCCAAATCTGATCCCTAACCAACAACTCCGAGAGTATCCCTTCCAAACTATCCTCCTACCCTCCATCTGATAAATCTCCCTGAAATCTTCCTGATTGAGAAGTCTCCTGAACCAAGACTCTTCCTACTAGTTAGGGAGAGGCAACTGAGACCCCCCCAGGAGCTGAACTGAGACAGGCACCCCACAATGGGGCTACATCCAAAACAAGACCCCCAAAGGAGCTGAACGAGACAGACATCATGGTAGAGCTACAGACACCCTGCAATGGGGCTATGGACAGACACCCCACCATGGAGTTACAAGGCCAGTTGCGAGAAGGAAGAAAGTGTTTGCAGCTCCTAGGATACTCACCAACCCAGACACCCCACAGTGGGGCTACAGACAGACACCCTGCGATAGGGCTACTGTTATGAGACATCTCCCCAGGACTATTTCTCTATTGCAATTAAATCCATGCATATTATGAAATGGGAGAGTTCCCTGACCCCCTCCCTCATGGAACTTGTGACAGGGGTGCAGCTCATTTGCTCCACCACTGTGCTCAAATACCTTACAGGATAGGGAGCATGCAGACAGGCAGGTGCAGGAGCCAGGGCAAGCGTGTTTGGTCTCAGGACCCACAGTAGCATCTAGGAGTGTGTTACAATTAATGCTCTTTTAGCAGTTGCCATCTGCAGACAGCTAAGTGTTACAGCAGCTCAGTGGAGTCAGGGTGACAGCCTTTTACACCCTGCCCTCTTGGTACCTGGCTCCTTGTCCCGCATCCAGGAAGAATCAGATCGCATGGACTTAAATGATGGTGAATGTGGGGATTTTATTGAGTGATGAAGGTGGTTCTTAGAGGGATAGGTGGGAAGCTGGAAAGGGGATAGAGTGATAAGATTATCTTTCCCTGAAGTTCAGCCATCCCATCTCCTTTCCGACCATCCCCAGCCAAACTCCTCTCAACGTTCAGATGCTCCTTCTCTTCTCTCCTCTGCTGCTCCATTCCACCGCTCTTCTGATTGTGGATCCTGGGGTTTGGGCATTTTATGGGTACAGGATAGGGGCATGGTGAGCAAGAGTGGTCTTGGAAAAGGCAACATTGGGATGTGAAAACAGGAATGCCTGTTCCCATTTAGGGCCACAGGTTTCCAGGCTTGAGGGTGGGGCCTTTTCCAGGGAACTGCTCTCTTCTACCTACTATTTCCTTGCCTCCTGTCCATATCAGTTGGTTTGGCAGCACCCTACCAGTAGAGAGAGTACCAGAGTCAGCCCCCAGTCCAAGAGAACTAGGCAGCCACTTGGGCTGACCTCTGGATCCATCGCTGGAGGCGGGTACCAAACCACAGGCAGGTAGCCATAAGGGCAATCCCAGATGAGCCCCCAAATTTGTAACTGCCCAGTGAGTTCGCCTTGCCCGCTGCCTAGACAGAGCCTGATTTACCAAGACAGGAGAATTCCAATACAGAAAGAGTAATTCACACAGAGCTGACCATATGGGAGACTGGGATTTTATTATTTCTCAAATCATCCTCCCAGAGCTAACTTTTGAAGAATAAAAAGAATTGTGCAAAAAGGATAAGGCATTTTACATAGAGATGATAGCATTTGCCAAGACATAGAGGCATCGACTAGTTTACTCAGGGATCTTTAGGTAATTCAGAATTGGTGGCTCAAAACATGCAAGATGGGCCCAGGCACAGTGGCTCACACCTGTAATCCCAGCCCTTTGGGACATTGAGGTAGGCAGATTACTTAAAGCCAGGAATTCAAGACCAGCTTGCCAACATGGCAAAACCCCATCTCTACTAAAAATACAAAAGCAAAACAAAACAAACAAATAGCCAGACATGGCGGAGCACACCTGTAATCCCAGCTACTTGGGAAGCTGAGGCACGAGAATCACTTGAACCCAGGTGGCAGAGGTTGCAGTGAGTCATGATCATGCCACTGCACTCCAGCCCGGGCAACAGAGCAAGACTGTCTTAAAAAAAAAAAAAAAAAAAAAAATGGCTAGATGGGGTATGGCGTAACATGAAATCTATTTCTTATTGCCCATGGCAGCCTCTGAAATACCACAAACATACTGTGAAAACTAATGCAATTCTGATCTGTGAACAAAAGTTTCCATTGAAACTAATACTAACCTTGGGATAGTTAATCATATTTCTGCTAAACTGTGAGTTCTTTAAAAGCAGCAACTGCATTTTAGGCATTTCTGTACACTTAGTAGTATATGCATTTAAGTCTTTAATGAATATTTATTGAGTTCACATAACTGAACTCATGAACTAATAATTTGTGAAAAACCTATGTGCTTTATGCTATTAAGTTCATCACTTTTTTGATACTTTATCGGGAAAATGGAAGTTACTGAAGAAATTAGTATTTTTGATCAGGGAAGAGAGAGGAGTAAATTTCTAAAATGGGATATTTTGGGTAAGTGCAGAACTCTAGTAAATTAGGAAAATCGGAGACACCATGAAAACACAGAACTTGCATGTAGGTGAGGAAGGAATGATGAGGGGATGTTAATGACATACTTTGCAATTTTATAGAATACAGCAGTTCTAGGTACCCTCTCCCTCTCCCTACACATTCCATTTAATGTCTTCTTCCTTCTCCCCTCTAAAGTGAGTACCCTCTGGCTATCAATAACTCTACAAGGGAAGAAAATTAAGAACATGTAAGAACAGGGTGATTTAGCAAGAAGTAGGTACGTGAACCAAAGGAAGCTGGTTGTTGTTCAGGGACTTTCCCTTTGATGGGCTTTATGCTTTTTAAACTCTGATGATACCAGATATCAACAGATAACTATAGGCACTGAAAATGTATTTAGAATTTATGACTTATCAAGGACTATGAGATTTTACGAATATAAGATCAATATATGTAAACAGTGCCATGTGTCTTGCCTCTCCACTGTTTAATACTAGTTACATGTATAAATTTTAAATGTGCATAGTCTGAAATATGATCCCAGAAATAGATAATACTTCCCCGTTATCTGTCACCATTTACTATACTATATAGAGAAATAAATAAGTACACAATATGAGGAAGAGAACAGTATAAAGTTGAGCAACTCTCTATGTTTTGAATAAATGCTTTCACGTAGAAAAGCCAGTATTTATTTAACGTAGGTAACCAAGAAGAAAATTTAAGTAAGTTGAACGCCAAGAATTGAGAACATGTGACCATGCACATCTCCTATAAAATTGTTCAAAGTAATACACCTTATTAAAAAGTTCAGATTCTACATAGAGTCATGAAATTTTACATCACTTAAAAATAGTTATTCAGCAAATATGTGTAAAACGCTGTTTTTATACATTCAGAATATATCAGCAAAGTAATATATTCCTTAGAAGTCCATTATTTCAACCACCTAGAACCCAGTTGCAAAAAAAAAAAAAACTACAAATGTCTTGAAAACAATAATATGAAGCCATTAAAAAGTTTTGTGAGTTAAGTTTGAGCAATGTTTGTGAAAATCGCTCACAGTCCTTTGATTTACTTTATTCTAATAAGCTCAGATCTCAGAATTTCTAGTCCACAAAGTAGAATGTGATAATTTGAAAGGAAGGGAAAGAAAAGAGATGAGATGTTTTAAGTAGGTTACTTTTCTGAATTTTACACCTGTGTATGCTATTGTTAATGCACATTCATTTATAGAACACAAAGACTTTATAATTGTAATGTTTAATGCACATATATTTGAAATGGATATATTGACATTGAGATATTTTGTAAATTATAAAACTGATAATGTGAGAAATATTTTCATTAAGGAATCAAAAATTATTTCTCTTCAATGGAGAGAGAGGATAAAAAATAATAAACATAATAAATAAATAACTCCTATGTTAAAAGATGACAAACAATATGCAAAACTTAAAGCAAAATAGAATCAGAAGTGTCAGGGTGTGTTCTGGTAGTGAGATTGAACTTTTAAATATTGTAGTCAGGTTAAAGGTTATTGAGGTAACAATTGAGACTTTCATTATAGTTATATACAGATTTGACATATAATAAAATCTACCTATATACAAATATATAGAGACATATATGTGTCTGTATGTGTATTATATATCAGATATATCACATATCTGGATATCATTATAATGAAAATATGCCTAACTATCAAAAAACTCAAGGCCTTCTTTTTGTTATTCACTCTCATGTGTCATACCAAAGGCTGGAGACCTTCAGTTTGCCTTTAACCCTGAGCAGCAGGACAAAGCCACTTCTAGCTTGTATTCCAGAAATACATTTCTTAAAACAAGTGCTCTAAGGAAAAAAGCATTTGCAATGTAATTATTTTATTTGTTTAGTAGATTTTTACAGCACTTATTTCATGTGTTCAACACCTTTGAGCATATGTCCATCTGCCGTAAGGCAAAAGTTTAAAGGGATTTCCTGCAGTGATGCTTTTGCTTTCTCAGTGTGTGATTAGAAGTCCTGTGATCGACCTTAACTGAAGAAGGATTTAATAGGAATAAATTATGGAAAAGAAACAAAATGAATCAGAATTTAGCTTTTGAGAAATCAACAAACAATTCACTTTTTAAATTATCAATAAGAAAACCCTCTGTTTATCAGTGGTGCCTCATTGGCTAATAATTACTCCTTGAAAATATCTACCCATATCATTGAATCTAAGTGCCATTTGCTAAAATATCCTATAGTTTTAGCTTTTCTCCGTGCAGATTAATAGCAGAAGCTGTACTTCATCCAGACAAAAATATTTAACATCAAAAGCAAAACTTATGAAATAAGGAAGCTAAACACCAAGGCTCCATTTAAGGTATACAAATAGTATTGATCATTAGTGATAATCATCTTCTGCTCATGTGCTATGCTAGAGCAAAGAATAACTGACTCCCATACACAAGGAAAAAGATCTTCAATTTGCTCTGTTGTTATAAAAGTGCTTCTAAGTCTCTCATATTCATATTGACTTCTATTCTTTACTGTTAATATCACTTCACAAAAAGACTAAAAGTACATTTTGGTTTATTAACAGTAATAGACAATTAGTTATAAAATTTGCCTGTGGTTAAATTTATACTCAACTTATTCTCAAACAGATTTGAGGCTGCTTGCAGTAACACTGATATAATGAGTAGTAAATACAGACGAAGAGGAAGTCAATATGCTAACCCTAAGTTTGCTCAGTTTCTGAAGATACCTTTATGGCAAAAAGCCAGGTCAGTAAACAGATCCAGCAAAAGTGCCAGCACCCTTCATTGGGAAAACTTCCTCTCCTGAACCTTTAAATCAGCACAGTGCTTTTTTATTGGACACCTATGATGCTGTAGAGCTTCAAATTTTAAGCAGCCAGTTTTAAAAAGAAAATAAAGTACTACAATACCTAGCTCTTGTGTAAAGAAGAAGAAATTACGGATGTTTCTCAGGAAAAACTTGTTATCCAAGCATTAATTTTTAAAGTAATTTCTCAGGTGGTATTTTTATTAGGGGTAGTGAGTGATGTAAGTGACAATAGCATTTTTACAGCATGGTCCAGACAGGTTCCTAATGGTTGTTTCCTACAATGACCTTAAATTTTTTTAAAGCATAACTATAAATCTCAGTAAAGATGATTCTGCATTGTCACATTTTCTTGACAATAGTTTGACAAACTACACTTCAAAAACCACATGCTTTTAAAAATTGGAATTTTTCAACAGCCCTTCATGCTAACAACTCTCAATAAATTCGATATTGATGGAACATATCTAAAAATAATAAGAGCTATTTATGACAAACCCACAGCCAATATCATGCTGAATGGGCAAAAACTGGAAGCATTCCCACTGAAAACTGGCACAAGAAAGCTGATAAGCAACTTCAGCCAAGTCTCATGATACAAAATCAATGCACAAAATTCACAAGCATTCTTACACACCAATAACAGACAAACAGAGAGCCAAATCATGAATGAACTCCCATTCACAATTGCTTCAAAGAGAATAAAATACCTAGGAATCCAACTTACAAGGGAGGTAAAGGACCTCTTCAAGGAGAACTACAAACCACTGCTCAATCAAACAAAAGAAGACACAAACAAATGGAAGAACATTGTATGCTTATATATAGGAAGAATCAGTATCGTGAAAATGGCCATACTGCCCAAGGTAATATAGATTCAATGCCATCTCCATTAAGCTACCAATGACTTTCTTCACAGAATTGGAAAAAAAACTACTTTAAAGTTCATATGGAACCAAAAAACAGCCTGCATTGCAAAGACAATCCTAAGCCAAAAGAACAATGCTGGAGGCATCACGCTACCTGACTTCAAACTATACTACAAGGCTGCAGTAACCAAAACAGCATGGTACTGGTACCAAAACAGAGATATACACCAATGGAACAGAACAGAGCCTCAGAAATAATACCACACATCTACAACCATCTGATCTTTGACAAACCTGAGAAAAACAAGAAATGGGGGAAGGATTCCCTATTTAATAAATGGTGCTGGGAAAATTGGCTAGCCATAAGTAGAAAGCTGAAACTGGATCCCTTCCTTACACCTTATACAAAAATTAATTCAAGATGGATTAGAGACTTAAATGTTAGACCTAAAACCATAAAAACCCTAGAAGAAAACCTAGGCAATACCATTCAGGACATAGGCATGGGCAAGGACTTCATGACTAAACCACCAAAAGCAATGGCAGCAAAAGCCAAAATTGACAAATGGGATCTAATTAAACTAAAGAGCTTCTGCACAGCAAAAGAAACTACCATCAGAGTGAACAGGCAACCTACAGAATGGGAGAAAATTTTTGCAATCTACTCATCTGACAAAGGGCTAACATCCAGAACCTACAAAGAACTCAAACAAATTTACAAGAAAAAAAAACAAACAACCCCATCAGAAAGTGGGCAAAGGATATGAACAGACACTTCTCAAAAGAAGACATTTGTGCAGCCAACAGACACATGAAAAAATGCTCATCATCACTGGCCATCAGAGAAATGCAAATCAAAACCACAATGAGATACAATCTCAAGCCAGTTAGAATGGCGATCATTAAAAAGTCAGGAAACAACAGGTGCTGGAGAGGATGTGGAGAAATAGGAACACTTTTACACTGTTGGTGGGACTGTAAACTAGTTCAACCATTGTGGAAGATAGTGTGGCAATTCCTCAAGGATCTAAAACTAGACATACCATTTGACCCAGCCATCCCATTACTGGGTATATACCCAAATCATGCTGCTATAAAGACACATGCACACGTATGTTTATTGCGGCACTATTCACAATAGCAAAGACTTGGAACCAACCCAAATGTCCATCAATGACAGACTGGATTAAGAAAATGTGGCACATATACACCATGGCAGTATTTACTCATCCATAAAAAAGGATGAGTTCATGTGTTTTGTAGGGACATGGATGCAGCTGGAAACCATCATTCTCAGCAAACTATCGCAAGTACAGAAAACCAAACACCGCGTGTTCTCACTCACAGGGGGGAATTGAACAATGAGAACACTTGGACACAGGAAGGGGAACATCACACACTGGAGCCTGTTGTGGGATGGGGGTAGCGGGGAGGGATAGCATTGGGAGATATACCTAATGTAAATGACGAGTTAATGGGTGCAGCACACTAGCATGGCACATGTATACAAATGTAACAAAACTGCACATTGTGCACATGTACCCTAGAACTTAAAGTATAATTAAAAAAAGAAAAAAGAAAAAAAGAAAAAGTGGGACTCAAAATGAGGACCTGCTTCCCATTGGGATCAGTTGTACAAAGTTTAGGTCTTAAGTATGTAGTAATCCCATTATCTCACTCTGTTTATTTTTATTGTAATAGTCTTAATATTTGCATTGTACCAATGGTTTATTGTTTTCATGTGTATTAAACTATTTGATCTTCATAGCAAAAAAAAATTGGAAATTTTTTAAAATTTGAATTCTTCCAAATATTTTATCTTCACCTTTGCCTATTGAATGCCTCATGCCTTGTAGTGACAGTGGTGGCTACATATTTTTCTACTGTGGCCTTGGCACATTTCTTAAGCTAATTACAAAACTTAGATATGCAAGAGTACCTTCAGCATTGCAAATAATGAGCACATATTGTCTTCCGGATCCAGATGCTAAGAGAGACTATCTCCCAAGATTACAGATTCCCACAATTGAGAGGTTCGTGTTAGCAACCACAATACTCTCAAAAATGTAAATCAGATTGTATCCCTCCATGACTTTCCCATGCTGTTAGAATAAAATACAAACTCCTTTCCTTACTTCCAAGGTCCTACATAATCAGGCCCCTTCTCACCCTGTGATCTCACCTCCTACCACTTTCCTGTTCATTCATTATGCACTAATCATCCTAGCCACGTGTCTTCCTCAAGTATAACAAGGTCTTTCCCATGTTTGATATTTCCTCCTGCCTGGAATGATCTTCTGCAGATATTTTCATTGCTGGCTGCTTCCTATCATTCAGATGAGAGTGGATATTTTTATCTTGTTCCTGATCTTAGCGGGAACAAAATGCCCAGTTTCTCATCATTCACTATGATTTTAGGTGTAGCGTTTTTGTAGATGCTCTTTAGAAAATTTGAGGAAATTCCCCTTTATTCCTCATTTGCTGAGAGATTTTGTCATGAATGAGTGTTGGGTTTTGTCAAATGCTTTTTCTACATCTATTAAAATGATCACATTATGTTTTCTTCTTTAGCCTGTTGATGTCATTGATTACATTTATTGATTTTTAAATGTTGAACTACTTTGCCTACCTGGAATAAATCTCATTTCGTAGTGGCATATAATCCTTTTTATACATTGGTGGATTTGATTCACTAATTTTGTTGAGGATTTTTGCATCAATGTTCATGAAAGATCTGAGTCTATAGTTTTTCTTTCTTATAATGTCTGTTTTTGGCATTAGGATAATGATGTCCTTATAGAATGAGTCAGGAAGTGTTCCCTTTGCTTCTATTTTCTAGAAGAGATTGTGGAGAATTGGTACCATTTCTTGCTTAAATATTTGGTACATTTCACCAGTGAAACAATCTGGGCTTAGTGATTTCTTTCTTGGAAGGTTATTAATTAGTTTAATTAATTATTAATTAAATTTCTTTAACAGATATAGGTCTATTCAGATTTTTTTTCAAGGCGGCAGTGCATTTTATCTAAGTTATCAAATCTATGTGCATAGAGCTGTTCATATTACTTCTTTATTATCTTAAAACATTTGTGGGATCAACAGTGATGATTCTTCTTTCATTTCTGATACTGGTAATTTGTGTTTTCTTTCTTTTGTCATTGGTTGGTTTGGCTTGAAGTTTATTGATTTTATTGATCTTTTCAAAGAACCAGCTGTTTAGTGTCATTGATTTCCTCTATTATTTTCCTGTTATCAATTTCATTGATTTCTCCTCTAATTTTTATGTTTCTTTTCTTCTGCTTACTTTAGGTTTAAATTGCCATTCTTCATTTAGTTTCCTAAAATGACAGCTTAAATTACTGGCTTTGAGTATTTCTTCTTTGCTAATAAAGTCATCCCTCCATACCTGTGGGTTGTACATCTGCAGATTCAGCCAAATACAGATCGAAAATGTTTGAAAAAGTAAAAGCAATAAAAATAATACAAATTAAAAACCAATACTCTACAACAACTATTTACACAGCATTTACAGTGTATTAGACATTATAAGTAATCTAGAGATGATTTAAAGTATACAGAAGAATGTATGTAGGTTATATGCAAATATGACACCATTTTATATAAGGAACTTGAACATCTGCAGATTTTGGTCTCTGCAGGAGGTCCTGGAACCAATCCCCATGGATACTGAGAAATGACCATATGTAATTAATGTTATAAATTTCCCTCTAAATATTGCTTTTGTTGCATCCCACAAATTTTGATAAGTTGCATTTTCATTTATTTTGAATATTTTCTAATCTATCTTGAGACTTTTTCTTTGATACAGATTATTTAGAAGTATATTGCTTAATCTCCAAATATTTGGAGACTTTCCAGGAATCTTTCTGTTACTTATTTCTAGTTTAATTCCTGTATAGTCTGTGAATATAACTTGTGTAATCTCTATACTCTTAAAAGTTGTTTTTCATCTTTTTTTGTTTGCTTGTTTGTTTTTGAGACAGAGTCTTGCTCTGTCACCCAGGCTGGAGTGCAGTGATGCAATCTTGGCTCACTGCAACCTCCACCTCCCAGATTCAGGCAATTCTCCTTTCTTAGCCTCCCGAGTAGCTGGGATTACAGGTACCCGCCATCACACCCAGATAATTTCTGAATTTTTAGTAGAGACGAGGTTTCACCATGATGGCCAGATTCATCTCAAACTCCTGACCTCAGGTGATCCACCCGCCTCGACCTCCCAAAGTGCTGGGATTACAATGTAGGAATGAGCCACTGTGCCTGGCCTGTAAAGTAGTATTTTGCAGCTCAAATGTAATCTATTTTGATACATATCCATTAAAGCTTGAAAAGAATGTGTATTCTGCCATTGTTGAAGTATTCTATAAATTTCAATTACATCAAGTTCATCTAGATCAAATTTATAGTACTATTCAGGTCAACTATATCCTTACTGACTTTCTGCCTGTTTGACCTATGAATTACTTACTGAAAGGTGTTGAAGTTTGCAACTATTACAGTAGACTTGCCTATTTGTCTCATGTAATTTAACCCTTTGTTGTTAGATGCATGCTAAGGATTCTTATATCTTCTTGGAGAATTGACTTCCTTATTACGTAATGCCTCTCTTTATCTTGATCATTTTCCTTGTTCTGAATTTTGTATTGTCTGAAATCAATATAGCTACTTCATCTTTCTTTTAATAAGTGTTAGCATGGTATATCTTTTTCCATCCCTTTAATCTATATATGTCTTCATATTTAAAGTGGGGTTTTGTAAATGACATACAGTTGGGTTTTGGTTTTTTTCATTTACTCTGATAATCTCTGTCCTTTAGTTGATGTTTTTAGATCATTTACATTTAAGGTGACTATTGATGCAGTTAGATTAATATCTACTGTGTTTGCAACTGTTTTGTATTTATTGCATACATTGTTACTTTTTTCATATCTTTTTCTGCGTTGTCTTGTTTTTGAACATTTTATACTATGCATTTTATCTCCTCTCTTAGAGATAGCAGTTACACCTCTTTTTGAAAAAAGTTACTTGCTCTAGAGTTTGCAATATACATATTTAACAAACTTAAAACTAACTTCAAATAACAGTTTGTTTCACATGTAGTGCAAGGTACCTAAGAACAGAGTTTTCCCAATTCTTTCTTTCTGACCCTTATGACATCATTGTCATTCCCTCCACTTATCCATATGCTAGATATTGTTTCTATTATTACTTTAAACAGTTTAAAGTTTAGTGTTTAGATAAGAATAAGAAAAATAAAAGATTTTATCTTCATTTATTCCTTCTTTAACATTCCTTTTTTAAATATAAAACTAAGTTTCTGACCTATGTCATTTTCCTTCTCTCTGAAGAACTTCTTTTAATATTTCTTATAGGGTGGATCTGCTTGCAATGAATTCCTTCAGTTTTTGTTTTTCTGAGAAAGTAATTTTTCTTCACTTGTGAGGGATAATTTCACTGGATGTAGAATTATAGGTTACAGGGTTTTGTGGGGGTTTTTTTACAATACTTTAAATATCTCACTCTATTGTATTCTTTTTTGTATGGTTTCTGACAATAAATCTGCTGCAATTCTTGTCCTTAATCTCCCATCTGGCTGCTTTCAATATATTTTTGCCTTTGGTTTTTTGAAATTTGAATATGATATGCCCTGGTGTAGATTTTTCGTAACTATCCTGTTTGGTGTTCTCTGAGCTTTCTGGATCTGTGGTTTGCTGTCTATAATTAATTCTGAAACGTTATTGTGCCATTATAGTTCAAATATTTCTTCTGTCCCATTCACTCCTTCTTCTCTTTTGGTATTTCAACAATGTGTATATTACACCTTTTGAAATTGTCCCACAGTTCTTGGGTGTTCTCTTCTTTTTTAAAATTCACTTATCTTTTATTTCAGTTAGGGAGTTTTCTGCTTACCTATCTTCTAGCTTAGTGGATTTTTTCTTCTGTTATGCCATGTGTACTGATGATCCCATCAAAGGCATTCTTCACTTTTAATATAGTGTTTTTGATTTTTAGCATTTCCCTTTCTTTCTTAGAGTTTCCATTTCTCTGATTGCATTACCCTTCTGTTCATGCATGTTGTCTATTTTTTTCCATTAGAACCCTTAAATATTAACCATAATTTCCTGGTTTGATAATTCCAATGTCTGTGTCATATCTGAGTCTGATTCTTATGCTTGCTTTATCTCTTCAGACTTTCTGCTTGCCTTTTAGAATATCTTGTAAATTTTTGTTGAAAGCTAGACATGATCAGATAATAGGAACTGAGGTAAATAGGCCTTAAGTGTGAGGTTTTGTTTTAATATGGCTAGGAGGTGGGTTGTATTTGATGTTTGCTGAATTTGCACATGCCATAAGTTTCCAATTTCTCTAGTGTCCCTGTTTTCCTTCCTATAGTATTTGGACTTCCTTGTATTCGTCAGGGTTCTCTAGAGGGACAGGACTAATAGGATAAATGTATATATGAAAGTTAGTTTATTAAAGAGTATTGGCTCACACAATCACAAGGTGAAGTCCCACAATAGGCCATCTGCAAACTGAGGAGCAAGGAAGCCAGTTCGAGTCCCCAAACCTCAAAAGTAGGGAAGCCAACAGCAGTCTTCAGTCTGTGGCCGAAGGCCCAAGAGCCCCTGGCAAACCACTGGTGTAGGTCCAAGAGTCCAAAAGCTGAAGAACTTGGAGTCTGATGTTCGAGGGCAGGAAGCATCCAGCATGGGAGAAAGATGGAGGCCAGAAGACTCATCCAGTCTGGTCTTTCCACGTTCTTCTGCCTGCTTTTATTCTAGCTGCAACGGCAGCTGATTAGATTGTGCCCACCCAGATTGAGCGTGGGTCTGCCTCTCCAAGTCCACTGATTCCAATATTAATCTCCTTTGGCTGCACCCTCACAGACACACCCAGGATCAATACTTTACATCCTTCGATCCAATCAAGTTGACACTCAATATTGACCATCACACTTCCTAAGGACTCCTCTTCAAGAGAGTCTGTGTTTTTCAGCTCCTTCAGCTATAATTCACTGTTATAATAGAGCCTGATTGTTATGGGAGTGAAGTATGAAGGAAGAGAATCATTCATTCTAGAGTCTTACGATTAAATTTCAGTTTTTTAGTTGGCCTGTGTCCCTGGGCTGTGACTTTTACAAGTGTTTTTTAGGTTGTCCCTCCATCCCAGTAGGTGAAACAAAAAGGCTCGAGAGAGAGCTAGAGTTGAAGAAACTGTCCTTCCCCTACATAGGATAAGGCCGTGGTAATGTATTTTTCCCTGGAGAGTAGGCCTTTGTCATGAGAATGTTCTAGGCCTATTTTTATAATGGTTACTTTCCCCCTCTATCTGCAGAACTTTTTCATGTCTCCCAACTGAAACTATGCACACTAAACACAAATTTCCCATTTTCCCTTCCCTTCAGCCCCTGGCAACCACAATCCTGCCTTCTAACAATGTAGTCTTTTACATTTGCCATAATGTTTTTGAGGTTCCTCCATGTTATGGTATGTATCAGTATTTCATTCCTTTTTATCACAGAATAGAATTCATTGTATGGATATAAGACAGTTTATTTATCTACTCAGTAGTTGATAGACATTTGGGTTGTTTCTACCTTTGACTATTATAAATATTATTGCTATAAAAATATGCATACAAGTCTTTGTGTCAACCTATGTGCTTATTTATATTGGTTAGATTTCTATGCACAGAATTGTTGGTTTGTGCATAATTTTTAAGAAGCTAACAATCTGTTTTCAAAAGTAGCTGTACCGTGTTATGTTCCCACCAGCAATGTATGAGAATTCCAGCTTCTCTATAGTTCTGCTAATACTTGGTATTTTCTGCTTTTTTTGTTATAACCATTCTAGTGAATGTATACTGTTATCTCATTGGCATTAATTTGCATTTCCTGAATGACAAATAACTGTTAAGAACTTTTCATTTTCAGATTGAATATCTCTTATCCAAAATGCTAGGGACCCAAAGTATTTTGAATTTTCTATTTTTCTCAGGTTTTTAAATGTTTGCAGAATACATACCACATAAATATTCCTAATCCAAAAATCTGAAATCCAAAATGCTCCAATGAGCATTTCCTTTTCATACAATTATTGCTGGGCAGAATGGGTGGGAGAACATTGCAGATGTGGAAGTCCAATTCTCTTACCACCTGCTTGGAGTTTTTTTCCAAAGAAGGTTTTTTTTCTTTATGGCCCTAGGATCTGTCTCATCCTCATATTTGAGTTCTGGACTGTTGCTGGGGAAAATCACAGCTCTGCAAATTTTTGGTTTTCTGTGGGGAGAGTGAAACCAGCTTGCTTCTGTACTGCCACTTTAAACCCAGATGTTTGCCAAAAAAAAATTATTTTTAATGGTAATAATTACATAAAATTTGCTTTTAGGACCATTGTAAGCCACAAAGATAACTACAGTAGCACAATTTGTAAATGGGGTTGATAGGGAGTGGCACAAAAATAGAAATCCTAAAGGCTGAACATGTAAAATCACAACTACTTTTATGCCTGTATTTATCTGGTCTAACATGGCAGTAAACCAAATATGTTTTGATAAAGTAACAGCAAAGTGTTATAATGATTGCCACACCCCTTTTTCTTTGTTTTGAGGAAGCAGGAAAATGAAGAGCAGAACAAATCAGTTCTGTTTCAGACTCTACCCCTCTCCCTGGTTCCAGGCTAAACAATACCCAGGTAACAGGTATAAATACATGATGTCACAAAGAATTACACAATACTCAAGCTGATGCAATTTAAAAAAAAAAATGACATGAAAATTGTAGAGAAATTTTGTCAAGATAATGTGCCAATAGGGTTGAAAGACAGAGGAGTCAAAGATGACTTATAGCTTTTAGCTTGTGCAAATGAAAGAACGGCAGTTTACTGAGATCCAAGAGAACCAGGGTGTGTGACCAGAACTCGATAAGTTGTTTTGTGACTATGTTATGATTAATTAAGCAGTCAAGTAAACACGGAAATAGGTGGTTGAATATGTAAGTTTGGAATTCAGATAATAAAGGACTAGATATATGTAAATTTGAAAGTGATCAGTGTAGACATGGTTCATAAAGCCATGGGGCAGGGTGAAGACAGAGAGGAAATGTAGTTAAGGAAAAAAAGAGAGAGAGATTGGAGAATTTAGCTACAGGATTACACCTTAGGTTACACCTAAGTTTAACTGTCAGGAAGAAGAGGAAGAAACAGCAAAGGAGATCCAGGAGTAACCAGTGAGGTAAAGAAAAAGAACCAGAAAGAAGCATGTTCCAGAAGCCACGGGAAGAACATGTTTCAATAAAAAATGCTCAGCTATATCAAACCTGCTGTTGACAGGTGAAATACAAACAGGATTAGGCATCACTGTTTTGACAGTAGTTTAAGTGGAATGATGGGAATTCTAAACTGAATGGGAGAAGAGAAAGTAGACATAGCAGTACTGACATTTCTTTTCAAGGAGTTTTACTCCAAAGGGAAAAGAAGAAATGGGGCAGGAGGTAAAATGGCACAGGAATTCAAGCAGAGGAGCATTTATCATGGAACTAGTGAAGTTTAAGTTTCAGGGCTTCTCATCTATGCAGGCCACTTCTATGTATTTATGTATATGTGAAAATAAGGTTTTTTTAAACAATTTCCAAAAGTAAAACATTTTAACTAAAATAAGCCATTTTCTCCTTCCATTCTAACTTCTTTCCATCAAACATTCCCCCTTCGGTTGGCTACAGACACTTCTGGATTCTGACTAAATGAGAGTTAAATTAGTAATATATTTAATTTGCATTTATGTTTTGTTTTAATTTTGAACATTATTTTCAAGTAAAACAAAAATAATATTAAGTTGAATTAAAAATTATTTTCCTTTTTCTCTTAAATCCTGAAGAACTGGAATGACAAAATAAAATGACCCATTCAAGTCTAAAACACTATGAAAAGTACCAAGAATTATACATTTCTAGTCATTAATTTATGAACTAATGTAGTTATTTTTGGCTGTAGTCTACTTGTTTTTTTCATTCTTTGAAGAAATATATAATCAATGTGAAGCAAAATAGACTTGAGAAAGAAGTGAAATGACAAAAAAAATGCTATGACATAGGAAGATGAGTCAGCAAAATATGCACTCTTTTATAGTAGATACCTACTATATCCAAGAACAAAACCTGTTACACAGGGTAAAACAGAATTCAAAAAGACATTGTATTTCCACTGGAATTCTTTAGATTTTTCTGAAATGTCAAGACAGCCATAATTTGGTTAATATTAATCTGAAACATCAGCAAGTCATCATGTCTGAAAAATATAGTATTGTATGGACACTACAATGTAACCATATTTTGATGCACACTAAATAGGAATGTATGTGAAACTTCTCTTTATTTCCCAAGACCCCCTCAATGATTTTTTACAAGCTGCTCGATTTTCATACAACCCTTTCCTGGTCCAATATACAAATACATGGTCATTCAGCCTCTCCTAGAAGAATGCGAATGACACAGAATCTGCCACTCTAATGGGGAGGCCATATTTTTTGGTTTATTCTGCTTCATAATATAGCAAGGAGCTCCCTGACTACAAAAGTGGATCAGAGCCTCTAATCTTGGAAATATTGGCCCCAAGCTCACTTTTCTTCTTGTTTTTGCTCTTAGGTCTCATCCTTCCTCAATGATTCTCCACACTTCTCACTTTTCATTCTCTACACATCTACACATAATTTTTTTTTTGGCATTAACAATAGGCATTTAAAAGAGCATAAAGTGAATGCCTCCTGCTACCAGTGGGCATCAAAGAGAAAATGTGTTCCTGGGATCACAATTGCCACAGCAGTTTCAAGACTATTAAGACACTTGCATAGCTGACAAATCCTAGTTAAACGAATTTTGAAATTACCTCTACCTTACTTGTGATGGGCTTCTTTTCAAAGGGACACCAGATTCTGCCATCTGTATGACACATGTGGATTCTCAACAGTCTTAATAAACTTGTTGCTTTTGATGTCCCCTCCTTCTTCAGGACCTAATAGATGTATTCTTGAAACAATTTTAAACGAAGAACTGACTTTTTCCCATTTTTAGAATGTACTCATTATAAAACAAGGCTATATTTGCAGCAGTCAGACAAATGCACAGCCTCCTTTTTTTAGATGTATTTTTAAACACTTCATGTTTTTAATATGAAAAAATGAAATCTGTATTTCAACACTATTGGAATATATATATAGGCAACATGGGTGGAATGGATATTCCTCACCTTATTACACTATGGAATAAAAATACTCCCACTCATTTTCCCTCTTTAAATAATGTAAAGTTCTGTATAGATAATTCAACACAAAACTATTTGCCAACTTGAAAAAGATTTTACAAAAGACATAATATCTTAATAGTGTGGTGTTTTATTCATATATTTTGCAGACCTGCTTAATTAATTGAAGCTTATATTGGGGGATTAATCAGACATAAGGAAGAAATAATAAACTTACAATGAAGGGAGGCAATTATTAAATTGCTTCTGCTCAGCAGAAAATGTTTTCTTCATGGTCTCAACCATGAATGCCTAAATTCTGGGCAGGGAAAGCAGGAGTATAATAGAAATACTAATCAAAATTCACAGGAAGTTCACACTGCTTTTTCTTTTTAAAAAATGTTATATTTGATACATACAAAAGAATATATTGGCATATAAATTTAAAAGTATAAAATAATAAAGTTTACCTATCAAATTAAAAACATTACCAATGTTCATGATCTACCTATTCCATCTCCCTGTCTTACCAAAAAAGGTAACCACTATCACAAATTTTAAGGATATTATTACGTGCCTTTAAAGAAAAAGTTTTCTCAGTGTGTTATTCTTAACCAATATGTTGTTTGGTTTACATACTTGATTTTGAGCTTTATTTTTGAAATGGTAGACTACAACATAGATAGACAGCTACTTGTTTTTTCTCAACAGTTTAATTATTCTCTAAAATTTATATATGTTACTGTATGCAATTATATTCATTTGTTTTTTGCCACTGTATAATATTCCATTATCACAACATACCAAAATTTTTCTATTCATTTTGAAAATATCTGGGTTATTTCAAGGCTTGTATGTTTTCATTTAATTTTTTTCTTTCATAATTGAGATTTTATTCAATCAGTACATAGCCATTATGGATAATTTGTAAACAAGTCCTAATGTAAGTTTTCTAAAGTATTATTCCATTCTTTTCTAAACAGTAATTCTAGTGACTTTCCAACTTAAAGCTAGAGGCAAAGTTTCCTTAAGAAAATATATCAGGCACTAGTAACTTCAAATATTGATAAACTGTTAGGTTTAAAGCCCCACTAATTAATAATTTAGTATCATAATGCTATACTTCAAAATTTCCAAACTTTAACAAAACTTTAACAATTCTGATATATGGAGAGCCAAAATTAGACAGCAGTTTTCTTTAGGAGCAATTCTATTTTTTTAAAGCAAGAACATGGAGATAGGCATTAAGTAATTTAAAATATTAAGATATATTAGTGGATAATTGTGACTCCTAATGGCCATTTTGTTAAATTCGTAAGATACAAAAACTGCCCTCCCTAGCGGCCAATACAGTTAACACCCAAGACAGTCAAATCCTCTCTTATATTGACATCTTCACATTTTAGATTGTACAGAAAAATTACAAGCACATCATTTCTTTTTTTAAAGAAAGTACATACAGCAGGTGTGCATGCACACACATGCACACTTGCATGCGCACACACACAACTTTCTTCTAAAATATGTGTTTTTAGAACTATTTTTAAAATCTTTTTTTTACAACATAGGTAATAAAAATATTTATCCAGATTATAATAAAGAAGATACAGGAACCATAAGACTTGGTAACTATATTAATCAGATTTCATTTTTTTTCTCTCCTTAATTAGAGACTAGACCCTCTTCAGTTTTAGTTCCTCTACTTTCTGCAGGAAAGTTGGCTTTAGTTTCTTAGATGGCCATTTCAGCCTATTTGCCTTTTGCTCCCCATTTTCCTTTGCAATTTTTTGGCTGAAGATTTATCCTTTCTTCCTCCCTTTATGGCTTAGTTTCAATTTTTGTAGGAAGCGGTTAGGAACCTTGCCAAAGTATTCAAGAGCTCCTCCTTAACTCTCCCTTAGCTAAAGTGATCATCATCTTGAGTTTCCTGGCAGTGGTTTGTGGTGGGGAGCACAGATGCACTGTGTGACCTTTCACAAAGCCAGGTTGCATGGTTGCTGTATCTAAGTACCTCAGATAAGCCCAATTTATATATTCTTCATGTATAGTATTTTAAAATATAAACCACAAAATAGATAATCATTATTAATAAAGCTAATGACTGTTTAGTGCTGTGGTTTCAATGGTCTCTCCAAAACTCATGTTGAAACTTAATCCTCAATGTGGCAGTATTGAGAGATGGGGCCTGCACTCATGAAAAAATATATCCATTAACAGATTAATGAGTTATCATAGGAAGGGATATGGTGGCTTTATAATAAATGAGAGATCTAAGCTAGCACATTATCATGCTTAGTCCTCTTGCCACGTGATACCTGTACTGCCTTGGAACTCTGAACTCTGAACTCTGTAGAGTCCCCACTGGAAAGAAGGCTTTCACCACATGCAGCCCCTCAACCTTGGACTTCCCAGCCTCCAGAATGGTAAGAAATAAATCCCTTTTCTTTATGAATTACCCATTTTTAGGTATTGTTATAAACAAAAGAAACTGGACTCAGACATTTAGATTTATCTAAATGCTTATCCTTTTTAATCATCCTCACTTCTTGGATGTGAGACCTTCCTATTAGGGTCTTGTTCCTTCCTCCTGAGATAATCCATTGCTGGCATGGACTTTTTCCATTTTTTAAATCTGTGAATGTTTTTTTTCCAGTTTTTAACAGATCACTCTTCTGGGTACACAATTTTAGGTAGGAAGTTATTTTCCTTCAGGAATTTCATTACTGTTGCCTTCTAGCTTCCACTGTTGCTCTTAAGAAATGGCTGTTAGCTAACTGATTCTTTTGTACATGATGTCTTTTCTCTCTGGCTGCTTTTATGATCTTCTCCTTGTCCTAAGTTAATTGTAATTTAATATTGCTTCTCCTCCATTCTATCTATTCATTCCTTCTGAGGTTATAAGATCTTCTCATTCTGTTCACCATATATCTTAACTTCTTATATTTTTTAATCTCCTGTCTCATTGCTGCATGCAGTAAGTCCTCATTTAACATCATTAACAGGTTCTTGGAAACCGCAACTTTAAGAAAAATGATGTACTGTATAATTAAACCAATTTTACTATAGGCTAATTGATATAAACAAAAGTACCTGTAGCATATAGTACATCATTTCACTTAAAGATGCAGTTTCTAAGAACCCATCCATGACATTGAGGAATTACTGTACTAGGCAGTTTCTTCAGTTTTCCTTTCTACTTCAATAGTTTTATCTTTAACTGTATTTAATCTGCTGTTTAACCTAGCCATTGAGCTTTTTAAAGTGTTTTAGTATTAAATTTAATAAATATACAAAAAAGAACATAAATATATAATTATATAGCAAATATATATGTACCATATTCCAAGTCAACAACACAAGTACCATAGAAATCTGTGTGCTCCTTCTTAAGTATACCTTTCTTCATCTTTCTAGAAATAAACATTTGCTAGACTTTTATGATAATTGTTTTATATTTTTGCCACCTATATATAAAAATTTAAACAATAGTTTGAACAAATTGTATTGATAGATTCTTTTGTGTCTTAGCTCTTTTGTGTCCTTGTGTTTTATTTAAGACTGACTAAAATTCTTGCTTGTAGTTCTGGTTTATTCATTTTCATTCCTGCATAGTCATATTTTAAGTACTCACTAGTCACAATTGTCTAGTGACTACCATATTGAAAAGTGCTGCTCTTGGCCGGGCGCGGTGGCTCAAGCCTGTAATCCCAGCACTTTGGGAGGCCGAGACGGGCGGATCACAAGGTCAGGAGATCGAGACCATCCTGGCTAATCCGGTGAAACCCCGTCTCTACTAAAAAATACAAAAAAAAAAAACTAGCCGGGTGAGGTGGCGGGCGCCTGTAGTCCCAGCTACTCGGGAGGCTGAGGCAGGAGAATGGCGTGAACCTGGGAGGCGGAGCTTGCAGTGAGCTGAGATCCGGCCACTGCACTCCAGCCTGGGCGACAGAGTAAGACTCCGTCTCAAAAAAAAAAAAAGAAAAGTGCTGCTCCAATCAAAGGTTGGGGCAAAAGTAATTGTTTTGTTTTGTGTTTTGTGGGTTTTTTTTGCCATTTAAAAGTAATGGCCAAAATCACAATTACTTTTGCACCAACCTATATATGTAAATAGGAGGTGAATTGCTGGGTCATAGGAAATGCATATATTTGACTTGAAAGGATAATGCCAAAATGTTATTCAAAGGGATTGTACCCATTTACATTCCCACCAGCAATTTATGAGATCTTATCCATGGAATTTTAACTTCAACATTTCTATTTTTTAAATGTTTACTAGTTTCTTATGAAAGATATAAATGAACAATTTGATAAAAAGGCACACAGGGGGAAATCTAGAAGGGTCCTGAGTGCAGGAGCTTCTGTCCCCATGGAGTTGGGGTAGGCATTCTACTGGCACAGAGATATGTTCACCAATTTGGAAGCTTCCCAACATTTCTATTTTTAAATTCTAAAATATCTCTTTAGGTTCTTTTTCAAGTCAGTCTTGTCATATTGTTACTCTCTTGGTACTTGCTCATTTCTGTGATTTCATCTTTTATATCTAAATTTTATACAGATTTGTTTTATACTGTAAATCTCCTATAATTCCAATATCTGAAATCATTAGACTCTTAATCTGTTTGTTGTTCTGTTGACTCTTACTTGTGGTTGCTTATTTATGTCTTTGGTGATTTTTTTAATAGTCTTCAATTTTTAATAATTAATTTCTAATAGTAAATATTTTACATATTTATTTGATCTGAGAGTAATAGTCCACCAAATGTCCTATTAACTTCTTATATTCTACTGTGGTCTCTTGGGGGTTGTAAGAGGATAAAAATCATGCGTATGGGATTGGAGTTGGCAAATGTTAAAATAATTATTCATCCTCGTTTGCATAGCAGTGAGCAAAAAATAAAATAAAAAGGGCAATAATTATTCATTATGCTTTTTTATTTCTCCAAATTTCCTACCATAAACACATAATGCTTTTAAAACTATGAAATAATAAAATAATCATGGAACCGGAATATTTGCCAAACACAAAATCAATTAGCAAAATTTTATTTGCATTATGAAATAGGATTTTAGGTCAGTTCCTAAGAGGCTAGTTATTCAAAATTAAGGTGTCCCCTTCTCTATGCTTTCCTATTCCACACTGTGGATAACTCTACCAATGCAGAGGCTTAAGAGGAAATGATATCGCGAGACGACTTTTAACATATTGCTTCTGATAGAAGCTAGGGATTTCTACCCATCTGGGAGCACCTTAGCCCCGGTCCAGAATCCCTGGCTCAATGCTGGAATCCTGTCATCATTAGACATAACCATGTCTTGTTATTAAAATGTATATACAGACATGACTTATGGGTAAGCATATTTAGGTATGGCATTTATACCTAAGGAAAGAAACCCAAAATGCAGAGAAAATAGCAGGGTAAGGAGCACAGAATAAAAAAGAAAAAACTGTAACTGGGAGTTAATTACAAGGGTTGGAGATAAAAACAGACCTTCAGGCCTATTGTTGGTTACCTGGATAATTTCCCACTATGGCTATTCTCTGGGATCATAGCCTTTACTTAGCCAAGCGTAAGACACAAGCAAGAATTTCCAGGCAGCTGTTTTCTCCAAGTGCTCGATCCTAGAGATTAGTACTGACCTAGAATTTAAGGTCCATCTTTGTCAACCCTCCCAGAACATCAGAAGTCTTCCATGGTTTTTGGCATCCTTTGGGGAATAATGGTCAAGTTACACAGTTTGAAATTAGAGGGGAAAAAAAAAAGGAAGAGGCGGGGGAAGGCAGGAGCAGACAGAACTGTATCAAACAGATGAGCAAATTTTTTGTTAATATTTCAGCGTTTGGGACAGCACTTGGGCCTGTGATTCCTCTGAAAGACTTTTCTGGAGGGTAAAGTTTTCCTTTGGAAAGGGTTGTTACCGCCTTTTATTCACTTATTTTAAAGGAAGACAATTCGATAACAAACTATTTCCGTGGGTGATTTGTAGAGGTCAGTGCCGTTTACTGAAGACGTTTAAAACGTCACAGACAGCAGCCAACGCTCTTCCCAATACCTGGTATTCACTGAGGATTTCCTTCATCCTGCGGTTTGGCGTGGGTTTTGGAGGAGGAGTTTCAGAAAACGGTCAACATCAGCACAGTTAGGCCTTTATAAACAGGCTATCCAGAGTTCGACTCCTCCTCCTGCATGGCTAGTCTTGAGAGCCTCTTCCCGGGAAACACCCAGGTGGAAACACCATCCAAGGGGAGTGAGCCGCAGAATCATCTAGGGGCGGGAGCGCCGGCGGCCCGCCAGCCGGTAACGCGCAGGCGCAGATAGGGGCGCGGAGAAGGGGTAGGTACGCCTGGCTTGCCGCAGGCCTGGCAACCTGCTTCGCCAGCCCAGAAGGAGGCACTCGTTGGCCGGGAAATTGGACTCCGGGTTTTCTGTCTCACTCCACGCGCACAAATTGGACCCCAAGACACCTCACTCCTTTGCCATTTACCCACCCATTGTGGGACATACTCAGCACACCCATCTGACGGCTGCTCTTTTGCTCTGCCTGGCATTCTTTTCTGAGCTCTGCTTTCTGAGGAAGGCCTGCTCCCCCAACCCTTCCCCACTGCGGTTAATATCTTACAAACTTGATAGTGGAACTGCGGCCAAAGTGACCATTAATTTGCCGGGTAGGGTGGGAATCAGAATCCCGGTTTATCCGCTTCATAGATGTGTAATCTTGTCAGGTTATTTAAACTTTCTAAGCTACTTTTTGAAACGTAAACACACATTGTAGAATGTTAATTTAGCAACCTCATATCAGTCGTGTTTTCGTTATTTCCACTGCCTTAAGTCATAAAAGGGCTTCCTTACCTACACCCAGCCAATTGCAATGGCAATTCAGTTAGCAATTTTGGGTAGTATGTTCCCATACAATTCATCATATTCACCTCTGCCAGATTAAATTTCTTAAAAATAAGCTTAGTCATGACTTCCCATTCCCATCTCCAATTAATAATTATTATAAAATGACTCACGCTGTCTTCCCAGCCTACTATTCTACACATATTCCTTGCTGACTGTCCCCATCTCCTGCACTTTCTGGCATTCATATCTTCACTTGTGGCCCTTTCTCCACTACACAGTTCCCCTTTCCACATTTCTGTTAAAATCCTACCCATCCTGCATGGCCAACTTAAATGCCGTCTTCTTCAGGAAGCCGCTCCTGATTTTCCCAGTGTCCTCATTCTCTCTTCCAGACCTAAGCCTTTTGTTATGATACCTGGCATATCCTGTATCGCAGTTGTGTACCTGTTATCGTTGTGTACCTGTTATCCTTTCTACTTATCTTTTCCAATTATACATTTTAGGGTCCTTGAGGGAAAGAACCACGACTTTTTCATCTCTGTATTCCCACAAGTGCTTTCCAAAATATGAACTAAAAATAAGGGGAGGATTTAGAAAGCTTCTGATCATTTTCATTTTGGTTGAAACATTCAAAGAAAAGTTTGAGAGTGCGATGTTGAAATTGGTAGCTACAAATTAATTGTAAATGGAGAGCAAGGGGAAGGAAACTCATTTCTTAAACCCCTACTCAGTGCCTGCAATGTGACAGGTGCTTTCACTTATGTTTGCCCACTTCTTCGCAATTCTGTGAGGTTATCATACCATTGACAGATGAGAAAACTGAGGCTCAATAGACTGACTTTGCTAACGTATCACAGCTTTGAGCGGCAAACCTAACATTTTGAACTCCCTTCTGTAAGTCTTACTTACTGAAAAAAGTAGAGGAATTAGTATTCCTACAAGGTGCTTTTCAAGAATCAAAGGGTTGTTGCCCACCCTTATTTTAAAGGAAGACAATTGGATAACAAACTATTTCAGTGGGTGGTTTGTAGCGGTACTGTTTACTGATGACGTTTAAAACATCACAGACAGCAGCCAACGCCCTTCCCAATACCTGATATTCACTGAGGATTTCCTTCATCCTGCGGTTTGGCGTTAATAAATGCCCTTCCTTAAAGTATGTTAAAGATAAGGTATTAATTATGGGGAATATGACATAATAGATAAAACAGATATACCATTTCTATCATTTAAGTACAACAGTACCTTGAATAAGGCATCCAGTGGACTAGAGATCAGCAGGCATTTTAATCTTAATATTTTACACTGACGTGTTTTTTTTTGTATTTTGTTTTTGTTTTTGTTTTTTGAGACCGTCTCTCTATCCCACGCAGGAGTGCAATGGTGTGATATCAGCACACTGCAACCTCAGCCTCCCAGTAGCTGGGTTAATTATTGTATTTTTTCTAGAGACGAGGTTTCACTTTGTTGGCCAGGCTGGTCTCCAGCTCCTGGCCTCAGGTGACCCACCCACCTTGGCCTCCCAAGGTGCTGGGATTACAGGGATGAGTCACAGTGCTCAGTCTGATGTGCTTTTTAAAAATGACAACTCCAATTTTGTAGGCTGCATTTAAAAATACAGTTTAAGAATAAGGCTAGGCAAGGTGACTCATGCCTGTAATCCCAATAATTTGGGAGGCGAAGGTGGGAGGATCACTTGAGGTCAGGAGTTCAAGACCAGCCTGGGCAACATAGTGAGACCCCATCTCTACAAAATAACAATTCACTGGGTGTCTTGGTACCTGCCTGTGATTTCCGGCTACTTGGGAGGCTGAGGCAGGAAGACTGCTTGAGCCCAGGAGTTCAGGGCTGCAGTGAACTGTGGTTGTGCTACTGCACTCCAGCCTGGGAACTCTGACTCTTTAAAATAAAAATTTAAAAAGATGAGCATTTAACTACTGTATTGGCAGGTGGCTATGATGAGTCCATCACATACCATTTATATAATTCAATGTTCACATGACACAAGAATCTGTTTTGCAACAAAAGACAAAAACAAGACATGGTCCTTGCTCCGAAGGCTTCCAATCTGAAAGGTAGTAAGACACAGGCAATGAAACTATAGGGCTATAAAACTATATTTTAAAAAAAATTTGCATGAAAATTTTCCAGGACTTTGGTGATAAGCAGTGAAATCAATGCCTTAAGTAGGTTTTGAAATGGTATATTAAAAAATGGTACTCATTTGGATACTGTAAGAAAATACTGATTTGGTTTCTGGGATGTAATGGACAAATGATTCTCAACTCATGGCAAGAAGATTCCTCCCTGGGTATTAGAATAATCTGAGGTGGAACAAAGAGGCTATAAAGTTTCAGAACAAGGTGGTACTTTCTGCTCTTGCTTTAATTTCCTTTATTTTAAAAATTCAGTTAACATCAAACAGAGTGTCTTTTTTTTTTTTTTTTTAAGGAAGAATGCTTTAAAAAGAGATAAGAGCGGTGCCAACATGAAGACCAAAAAAATAAACAGTGCAATGTGGTGCCAAAAGAAAAGGGGAAAACATCTGAAATAAGGCGGAAGAGTCAAAGGTAAAAATCACAAAGGAATGGAATAATTAACAAGATAACAAAAGGTTAACTAGGCAAGTTAGACGAGGGGAAGACTTAATATGAAATTTGTCCTAGGATAAATTATTAAAATATTTAAAGATACAATCTAAAGCTCCTACTGAAATAGATTAAAAAGAGAAAATATACTGTAAAATATTTATTTAATAAAAATAATTTTATAATCTATACAGAATTGAATAAAAAGTACAACAAATTATTTTCACTTATTTGCAAAACTGCATACAGTACAACTTGCACACTGGGTTCAGCATTCTACAAATATGGCCACATACCAAGATGTGAACATATTCTTGTCTCATATAAGAAAAGGCTCAGGTTGTATGCCACAAACTGAATTAAATTCCAGGGAAATATTGCTTTGGTAACGTGAACAATTTGTACCACATTCCATTAAAAAAAGATTTAATAAAATCCCTCAAACAGCACTTTTCTACTTGTTTTGGAGTACACAATTCCCAAATTAGCACAAACAAAACAAAGCAAAAACAAAAAAACAAAATATAAAATGGAGGTTGCTACTTTTACGATACCACTTCCCTTTCCCTTCCTTAGCTAGTGTTCTTTTCCTTTCCCCTAATTGTAAAGGACAGTGAATAGAAAATGACCTATTCTTATCCTCATCCATCTGCTTCTAGGATTCCTGCTTAAACCAAATAAGTATGTCAATTTTGCAATCTTGACACACTATTATTAACACTGTTCAGCTGTGTCATTCTAAAAAAAAAGTTAATATCCCAGTTAAAAGCACCTATCTAGATTCTTTTCAAGATAAGGCAACAAAGTCAGCTTTAAAATAGTTTTCATGTCTGACATATACTAGCAGCCCCTTGGTAGACTGATTTCAGAATTAAATGCATACAGAACATTTTTTTCAAGTAACTTGGTAATGAAATCACTAGCAATTTTAAGCAAATATTCAAGATGATCTACCTTTAGAAACAAAGACAGATTTAAGGTAAAAAAAAAATGCAGGAATCACATCTATCCTAGTTCCTGTCCCATTGAAATAATTTAAAAGAGGCTCAGTTTATGAAAAAGGCCTTGCACTAATGCAATTCCTATTGACATCTTTACTTGGATAAGAAAAACAAATTAATATAAAAACTATATATAGGGATAAAATTATTCAAAAAAGATTTCTCATTTTATTTTGGAAATAAAAGGGAATGCAAATACAAATGGGCTAGTTATATCTGTAGCCCATATATGAACTTTTAATCTTGGAATTAATAGTCCTTCATATTGAAGATTTAAAGACAAGCAAACCTACCTTAAGCTTTCTTAAATCTCTTAATTTAGGCAGGCTTCAAAACTTGCCTTATTTTCTAAGTAAATGAGCTTCTCTGGGAAGCATATGAATAATGCAAAAATGTACTTCTAAACAAATTTTACACAAATACATAATTGTCACGATGGGAACCAAGAACATTCATACGATGAATTTTTAAAAAATAACTTAAAATTAGAAATGATACATACACCTTAAAATACAGAACACTAAATCAGAACAAATATTGCCAGTGATAAAATAACTACGTAGAAAGACAAATGCACATGAGTAACACAGAAATAAGAATTAAATTGAATAGAGGCAGATGCTATTAGAACATATTTCCATCCATCATGACTTGTAACATTTTGTGGCCTCTGTGAAGCCCTGCTCCCACCAGGCCAAGCACCTGGCTAAGTAGATACAGACATATGCGACCTATAAAACACCAAACTCACTTGCTAATAAAGTATACAACACCATGTGCTGCTTGATTGCTCTTGACTGGTTTTTAAAATCAAGTTCACTTTTGAATCAGAAGTCATCCTTAAATTAGCTCTCATAAATAATCCATGAAATAAACTTTACTTCTGGCTCCTCTGAAGAGTATCATGTTATTCCCAGAATACAAGGTATTAAGTCAAGTGGCTGCTTTGAAGCCAAGAAATGCACATTCATAAATATATGTCTACACTTTAAAAAATCAAATACATCCAGGCAGTTGCTGTGCGGAGTTCTTGCTATAAGAAGAAGCCCTTCAGCAGTGTATTATGAAGTGGTTACTTGAGAACTTGATTCTGGATCTTCCAGCTTTCTACATTTCTTCATAATACTGACTGCAGCACTGGCCAGGAAAACCACAGCGATGAGTGCAAAATAACCGGCATAGATCAAAAACTAGAAGGGGGAAAAGTAGTTTGTTGAATTATCAATTACAAGATGATTACTCTATAATAAAGTATATTCAGAATTTGTCCATAAAGCCTAAAAAAATACTGCATACTTACACCATGTGCCAGACCCTAAAGTTACAAAGCAGCATCACCAGCATGGTGGTACTAAATAAAGCCTGACTGCTTGAGTGTGAATCCTGACTTCATCCCTTACAAGCTGCGTGAACTTGATTGAGATACTTCATCTCTGAGCCCTGACTTCTTCACTTACAAAATGGAATTCATAATAGTTGTCACTTTACAGCATTGTTGGGACGAATCAGTGAGATCACAAATGCTCATTAGCACAATGCTAATGCTGTTAGTATTATTTCTATTGTTGTTGCTGTTATTGTTATAATTCAGTCCTGGTCTCTACCTTCAAGCTGATATAGGTGGGTACAAACAGGCCAAATTCTTAAGATCAAGAACTCTATTTTTCCCCAGAAGAGGGCAGTAGAAGGTCAACTAGATTCCATTATAGGATTACTTAATATAAAAATTCTTCCCTAAGACAATTTTTTTTTTTTTAAGTTCTGGGGTGCATGTGCAGAACGTGCAAATTTGTTATATAGGTATACGTGTGTCATGCTGGTTTGCTGCACCTATCAATCCATCATCTAGGTTTTAAGCCCCACATACATTAGGTATTTGTCCTAATGCTCTCCCTCTCCTTGCCCCCTACCCTCCGACAGGCCCCGATGTCTGTTGTTCCCCTCCCTGTGTCCATGTGTTCTCATTGTTCAACACCAACTTATGAGAGAGAACATGCAGTGTTTGGTTTTCTGTTTCCTGTGTTAGTTTGCGGAGGATGATGCCCTAAGCCAAATCTTAATGTGACTATATGGTTTATTAACATCATCATCATCTTCTTCTTCTTATAATAACATACTAAATACTTACGAACTGGTTCAAAGGTACAACGAGAGTATGGCCTTAAATCACTGAGCCAATTTCTTTCGATGTTGGCTATACTTCTGCAGGAAGCCATTAATCAATCATGGCAGTTAAATGGGTTTCAGCACCACCCACAAAATCCTATTATTCCACATGTTTAAATCTACCATTTCTATAAGAATCTGCTGACAAATTTCCACTTCCAATGAGAGCCATGTTTCCCTCAACTGTAATCGTCCTGGGAACTCTCCCTTATACAGGGAGGATGGCAGGCACTTAAGTTTCTCTCCTACTTTCCATCCTGAAATAAGTTTTGGGGTTAGATGTTGGTTTAACGCCAAGCTCTGGAACACTATTATTGATAGTATTGGACAAGTCACTTAACATCTCTCAAACTCATCTTCTTCATGTCTAATACAGCAACCCTGCAAATCCTATACAAAGCATTTGACACACAGAAGGCACTCAATGCACATTGTCTATTATTACTATTTCTCTCTTAGATTGCTTTAGTAAAAACAAAGTTAATTACAGCTAATATGTAGGGAAGAAATCATTTGGGTTGGGATCGGGGTGGGAGTAAGTACTTCTTGATTCATTCAGTTGCCCATTTTGCCAAAGTACAAAACAATATGTACTTAAAACTGACAATGCATGAAGGCATATACAACTATACAATTCCTGAATGTAAAAAGTATTCACATTGTTTTTGGGTGTTGGTGCAAGTTTCTCAATAGGTCATGTGTTACAAATCATAATGCTGTTCATCAACAGCAAGGCACTACCTTAGTATTTGGGTAACGGGTGTTTTAAATAAACGGAGGAGACTTAAAGAGTTGTGAGATGAAACAGGGAATCTCAAACATGGGACACAGTATTCCAAGCATAGATTTAAGTATAGAGGGAAATAATGGATGAGGAAGCAGAAGGTCTTGGCCTGTAAGGAATCAGTATTACCTCTCAGCTGAAACAGACCCACTGGGCTGATGAGTTACACTCAGGAGTGTTCTAAGACCTCATAAAAAAGACGACAATCCCAACACCCTCCAGGGAGAAAGGAACTAAGGATAGGGGAGAAGGTGTTGAATGAAGGAAGGAGGGTACACTTTTACTTTACATCTGTTCCCTATTGTTTGAATTTGTTTTCATTAAGCATACATATACTTCTGTCACCCTGATCAAGTCACACATACTACCTTCGATGCCAAAGGAGAGATCTTACCTGAGTGGTAATTTCTAATCCAAGGCCACTGGCATCTACCACAATTAGAGTGAGCAGCGTCTGTAGTGCCAGGGCAATGAAGGTATTTACACCAAATACTAGGGCATAGCGTTCCATGCTGAGGTTTGCAGCAATTTGAAAACTTAAAAAAATTAAAAATAAAAGAAGAGTGAATAGATAAGAATTACTTCCTGAGTACTTATAATACTTATTCTAAATAAAAGTAAACATTTTTACTTGAAATGTGAAGAGTCCTTCTTTCCACTGTCAATTGCCTTTCCAAACAAATGAAAACATTTTGCAACTAAATGATATAAATCTCATGCAAACATCTGAAAACAGTAGGAACATACAGACAAGGGAATAAACAAAACTTGCCTAAATGTTTCCTCAGAAGAAAAACTGATAATGCACATAAAATACAATGTTTCCTCCCATTTGCCTAATTTAACTAGAAACTTTAATATTTTGGTTTGTAAAGAAACCAAAAAATTTATCCTGTTACAATTTTTCCTAAAGCTTCTATGAGCCAAAATACATACGTTGCTATGGTGATGAGTAACATGTAGATGATTCTGAAGACAACATAGGATGCATAGCACACCCAAATGTTACCCACAGTGTCCATGATATACACTGCAGCAGCAATCAGGAGAGAAAAGAGAGATAACGTCATTTCTCCCCAAGTTGACCAGGATATTTTTATATAACCAACTGCAAACACAGCAACAGCACCTACAAAATAACAACAACAACAAAAAATCCAGTTATTTTGCTAAGCAAATGCTATGAAATACATTAAAAACGCAGCTTAGATTATTAAATTTTCAAATCTGCAAACTTATAAATAGGATAGCTCAAGAATATGGAGGGCCTTGAAACTCACACAGAGACTTCTGAACTTGATGGAATCAATAAAATGGAGCCACTGAGATGACAGACTGAATTAGGAGAGGGGGCAATGAGATGAAAATGCAGGACAAAGACACAGGGACTTTGCTAAGCAAAAAAAAATTCTGCAGCTGAAGCAGAGGCAAGAGTCAAAAAGAACCACGGCCTCTAATTTGGCATCATGGCAGGATGAGTCATCTGCCCTTCACACCAAGGAGCGGTCTAGAACATAGCAAAAGGGCTTCTCTGCCTTTTGGTAAAACAATGACGATGATAAGGATAGCTAAAATCTATGAAGCGTTTTCTGAGTGCCAAGACAGATAATAAGTGTTTACAGAAATCATATAACACCATCCAACAACCTCAGGAGGTAGCTCAACAAATTACAAATGAACAAAAGAGTAAGATGGTCAAATACACAGGCTCTGAAGCCATCCTGCCTGAGTTCAAATCTTGACTTTGCTACTTACCATCTATATGACCTTGAGCAAGTTATTAACCTACCAGTCCCAAGTTTCCATTGCAAAATGGGGATAAATTCTACCTATCTCAGGAATTTTGTGAGGATTGAGTTAATGTATATAACGTCCTTAGAACAGGACCTAGCACATAGTAACATTCAACAAATATTAGACACTATTGTTATAAACTACTGTATATTGCTATTCAAAATTTCACATCAAGTGACAAAACTACCCAGTAAGTACAGAGATAATGGAAACTTGAATAAACAATCTTGAAAATTATTATATTAGGTTTCCCCAAAGTTTATTTAAAAATTCCAGTTTGTTAGTCATAGTCCTGCTCCACTTGAGTACTTCTAAGTTGTCTTCCTCAATTATAAAATCGAGCTCAAAATAAGTAAATCATTTTTTGAGGCTATTTCAAATTTGGGAGGGGGGAGCAAATCTGATTATGGCTGGCTTACCTACCAGAGGAATCCCTTCCCCACCACCACCCTCTTTTATCCTGCATTGCTTACCCAGTAAGGTTGAAACAGCCTCCACACCACCATTATAGATAGCAGCATAGCGAGAAGGCATCACTTTCTCCCACAGGCCCTGTGTGTAGTTCACAACTTGAAAATAGCCACAGGTAGAGAGGGCCCACCACACAGACCAGCAGAGAAGAGGGCGAGAGGAGTAGCACATCAGGAAATCATTCCATAGTACTTTCAACACAAGGAGACGGTCTGGCTTGGGTTCCTACATAGCAAAAGGGAACAACGCTCAAACTCTGATGAAGGCAATTATATAGAAAGCAATTTACTGGCCCAATTATTTACCTAACAGACTTTTTTCCTTGTAAAAACCAACTGCTTACTTCATAAACTTGTAACAATTACATTTATCCCCTCTGGTGAAAAATATGTTCTCATAGGATTTTTGCTTTAAATGCACTATAGCATTAACATAGCTGTATGTAATCAACCCAGCAAAAGATGTATTGTTTACAAAATGAAGATGATGAAAAGAGATTGCAGGCTTCAGCCAATAGGAGTCTACATCTCCCATAGACTGGCAAACAACATAACAAGAATAATAATAAGCAAGAGACTAGTAACCCTAATAAATCACTATTCAGTTAAGGCCTCCTACCCTAGTAATTGACAGATTGATGCAACAGTTAAGATAGAAATATTGGAAAGAAGTAGACCAAAATATTAGCAGTTCTTTCTAAGTGGTGGGTTCTTAGTGGTTTAAATTTTCTTCCTTAAACTTTTTATATTACTTAATATTTAAACAATGAGAAATAGTATTATAATAAAGTAATAAATCAAGTTACTGGGCTTATAATTGAGTGAAGCAAGACATTACTGAGCTATGCACCATCGCAAGAAGTGAATATGAGATGTCAGACACTCTGTGAGATATCTCTGATTTCATCTGTATGAAAGGACTAATCTACCAAATGTTACTGTAATCCCTGGGCCTTGCTCAGAACATGGGAAGGCCAGGTGCGCTGGCTCACATCTATAATCTCAGCACTTTGGGAGGTCAAGACAGAATTGCTTGAGCCCAGGAGTTTGAGATCAGCCTGGGCAAGAAAGTGAGATCCTATCTCTACCAAAAAAAACCCCAAAAAAACAGAACATGGAAAATTTTACTTTCGTGGCTAACACGTAAAGGCAAAATGAGCGCCATGGAAAGATGAGTATGATATACCACTGAGTAAAACAACAGCAAGTTACAAGACTACATGTAGATCACAATTTCATTTACTATAAAATGTATACATATGTGTACATACATATGCATATATGAAAAGAGATGTTTGAAAAGTTCACTAATCTTTGGGTGGTAGTAGGTCAGGTGATTTTTAATTTTTTTTTATATAGCTTTCTGTAATGTTTAATTTAAAAAAGTAAGTAGATGCCAGGCACAGTGGCTCACGCCTGGAATCTCCACACTTCAGGAGGCTGTGGCAGGAGAACTGCTTGAACCAAGAAGTTCAAGATCAAGCTGGGCAACATAGTAAGATCCCGTCTCCATACACACATACACATACACACACACACACAAAATTTAATTAGTTGGGTGTGGTAGTGTACACATATAGTCCCTGCTACTCAGGAGACTGAGGTGAGAGGATCACTTGAACCTAGATCAAGGCTGCAGTGAGCCGTGATCATGCCACTGCACTCCAGCCTGGGCAACAGAGAGAGACTCTGTCTCAAAAAAAAAAAAAAAAAAACATATACACACACACACACACCCCCCGTATATATATACACACATATACACACACACCATATATATCATTTTTATAAAATTAGTACAGATATTTTCTCCTCTTATATACAGTAACAGTGACCATCAGCATTAGGTAAATAAAGGCCATTTTCTCCCTCAGAGGTTAGAAAACCTCACTGGACTGAGAATCCGAGTTTCATCATTCTTTTACCTTCTCATGCCGTTGCAAAGCAACCCCCGTGTGGTGCTTCCTTCTTTGTGCTGTTTAGCCCAGAGGGGGATATCCTTCAAGCACCATTATTACAGCCCTTTTCCAAAATTCAGGGAGTACTGAGTTAACTAAGATAACTCAGAGAAAGAATTATTGACACTTGAAAATTCTACTTGATGAATTTGCATATGATAACCACCTAAAAGTACAAAATACTGCTGTTACAAGATTGATTTCTTGGCACTGTATATGAGCGCAAACCTTGTGAATTTAAACAAATCACAAGATAACTGTTAATTATATCTAATGTGAATTTGCTGAGAGTGAGTGAATGGTACCAAGCATATTTTCTGAAGTCTTTATTCAAGATCCACCAGTTTTATTGAACTATATCAGAATTTTACTATTTAGCTTCAGTTGCTTAACCAATATAACCTGGAAAACAACTGTGATACCTAAAACTTTCAAGGATGCTGGAAGGATTATAAGAAAGTATATTCCTGGAAGAATGGAACTATTAAAAGGATTCACAAGTTTCTATTAGAAATCCTACCATAAACTGATAAGAAACCCTTAGTTTTCTCATCTGGAAAACGAAAATGATAACAATAACATCTATCCACATAAGATTATATAGAGTTAAATTAGATAATGCATGTATTTATTATAGAGGTGCTCAGTTATTTTTATTGCATAGCTTAAAAAGTCATGGCATACATAAAATAATGCCCAGTATAATACATTTGAGAACTTTAGATCTATTATGTAATAATGAATTCTGCACACAGAAGTTAATAACTACTCAATCTATTATCTGGCCATGCCAAAAAGAAAAGATGGCAGGTCCTGTTTATAAAATCGGCACCTCTTGCTATAATCTGCAGGCTTCCTTCTATGCTGTTTTCTAGGCTTCAAATGTTAAGCTTATATGAATCGCACTTTCTAAAGAAGCATTTGACGTATTACCTTTTATGTTTCTTACATCTACAAAGGTTTATTTCTATTACATCAAAACTCTGAGCTGCTCGTAGTTAATCATGCAAGTTCTAATTTAATAAGTGGCTTCACTGTGTTCCATGGAGCTTTGAGAGTTTCATGTGGGATGAATAACAGGCTCAAGGTGGGTGAAATTATCAGACCTGCATTCCTGTTTCAATCAGAAAGGCTCAATTTTTATTTACTTATCACAATGGGGATCTAGTTTCAGATTTCATTTGAATATAAGGTTTTGATGCTGTTTTATACATTCAAAAATCTTTAACAATTACTTCCCTCTGTCAGGGAATGGAAATCTCTACTGAAGTGGTGGTTTTTGGAGTCAACCAGATGCGGGTGGAAATTTTTTTTTTTTTTTTTGAGACAGAGTCTCTGTTGCCCAAGCTGGAGTGCAGTGGCACCATCTCAGCTCACTGCAACCTCCGCCTCCCGGGTTAAAGCAACTCTCCTGCCTCAGCCTCCCAAGTAGCTGGGATTACAGGCATGCGCCACCATGCCCAGTTAGTTTTTGTTGTGTGTTTTTTTTTAGCAGACATGGTGTTTCACTACCTTGGCAAGGCTGGTCTCGCACTCCTGACCTCAAGTGATCTGCCTGCCTTGCCCACCCAAAGTGCTGGGATTACAGGTGTGAGCTACCATGCCCGGCCTGAGTTGGAAATTTTTGAAGTGCCACTTCCTATGTGCCTTAGAGCAAGTCAGTTAACTAAATTTAGTTTCCTCTTCTCTAAAATGAGCAAATATCTACATCATCGAGTTTTAATAAGAATCAAATAATATACTGACTCTAAAGTTCTTAGCACAGTATCTGATACCCAAGTCAAAATAAATGGGAGGTGCGATAATGATGATGATAATGAAGATGACTGGGCATGATTAATTCAAAGAGAAAAGGAAATATTACTCTATTTACAACCTCACAAAGACATGACTATCTACCATAAAAGTACAAAGCTGTTCCAGATTATTCATGTCTAATGATAATAATAGTAACAGCAATTACCATTTATTGGAAACCTACTATGTAAACTCATTTGAAAGCTTTAAATACTCAAAATAACCCTGTAAGATAGATATGTACATAAGGAAACTAAATCTCACAGAATTAAGTAACTTGCCCCAGTACTAGAACTAGGGTTTAGACTTCACTTTCTTCAAAACTCACTACACCCTGCTGCTAGAAATGACATTATTTAATACCAAAGTGCAAGCATCAATTTCACTGCTGTCATTGTTCCTATAGACCTTAGACATGCAGACATAGAAAGAACACTTACTAGTAGTAAAAGATATGAAACTACAAATAAAAGCATGGCTATATTAAGAGAATCATTTACTAGGTATTAATTACATGTCAGAACCTATGCTAAAGAAGTGGTTTAATTTGTGTCATTTCTAATAGATGAAGAACTCAAAATAAATCAGGTTCACTTATCAGCCAACTACATAATGAATCCAGTTCTGCTCGTGAAAGAAAGTCACCAGCTTTGGTTCTTCTTTCTGTGAGATCAGCACCCTTTGCCCCAATGCAATAGGCTCTCTTCAAATAAAAAGAACTCACAAATACTCTAAGGTAACTTGTAAAGTGAGCTATCACTTAGACTCCTCCTACTTCATTTTCTCTTTCTATAAAAATCAAGATAAAACCACCTATCTACCTACTCTTCAATAATTACCATGATTATAATTTATGGTTTAATTATAGGTCTTGTCAACTTAAAATACCTCTATCCCTAATATCCATATTCTGAATTTCCTTCAAGCTTGCCAAAGAAAAACAGCAGCATTTCAGGGCCAATCGGTGCCAATACCAAGCAGCACTGCCCATCTGCTATGGTATCGGTAGCAGAGCCTAGGATATCAGGGAACTAACTTGAATCCTAATTTTGGAAACAGTGTAACTGACATGATGGTTCTGACATTGTTACCCTAGTTAAGAGACTTCATGGAGAAAGGTTTAGAGAGAACTGGATCTCATATACACTTTAAAATTATGCCCAAGAGTATATTTGTGCAATTCTGCGCAAGCTGCTAATCTCTGATCCTAATCCTTATCTCTAAAAGGACAGTCTTGATGAAATCTAATCTCTTCTTAAAATGCTCTGATTTTTGTGACTTGTGATTAGAATAATTTCTAATTCTAAAATTCTACAATTCTTCGGTATATAAAACACTGACACACCGTGTATCTATAAACAAGTATTTCAAGTTGATCTAGAACAGAGTTTTTTAAACTATAGGTCACCACCCATAAATTGGCAATAAAATTGATTTAGAGAACAGTGAACTGAATTTTTAAAAAGTAAAAGAATGTATCAGAATAAAGTATTGTTGTAAAATTTGTTTCTGTTATACATAAAATATATACATACCTATGTATGTACAGGTTTTCTATGTAAAATGTGTTTTCTATGTTTCTTAAATATATTCAAAAAAGTTTGAAACTCACTATAAAAATCTTTAGAACTATGGTCAATGTGTTAATATCTAAAATATACATTTATACACACATTATATATATGTTAATTTTAGCTAAAGCCACTGTAACACATTCAAAACAGATAAAGAAGGGTCTTTATTTTTTTCCACTTCATGAAATCTATGAAATGATTATACCTCCTTCCCTCTCCCATCAACCCTCTGTTGACTCTCCAACATCACCTAACAAATTATGAAAAAATCAGCATTTCGTTGCCACTTAATCCTTGATCATTCTGACAAAAACTGCTCACAGGTGCCTTGGTAATCAAGGTGAGTTTCATGATGAGGGTTGCCCAGGCTCTAGAAGTCTACCCAGGCTCTTTGGGCTGATAACCTAAATTTCAAGTAGTAATTTGAGAGCTCAAGAATGGGGATAGAGAAAAGAGTAATTTTCAATGAGGACATTAGATACCACATTGAAACAATTCAGTTAACTCTCAGTACAGAATGAAAGACTTTATTCATAATGGTTCTTTATTATCAGCCAGCCTACAAAGCTTATGGAGCTCAGTTTGACAGAGGCCACCTACAAAGCTGGAATGTTAATAGGCTTATTTCCAAACATGTCCCAGGAAAACTAAGACTACAGTGTGGCTGGAATTAACTTTGCTCCTCACAGCTCACAGCTTATAACCTAATAGAAACAAAAAAATTTGTATATTAAAAAAAAAAGGGGGTGGGTGTCTAGGGAAAGGAATTCATCTTCCTGGCTAGACAGAACAGATGGATAAATTATTTTAATGCCATACCTCTCCCTTCCAAGAGATAGCTTCATAACACACGTTTAATATTTATTCCATCATCACCTCAAACTGTCCTCTTGTGATCTCTTTGCCTGCATTATTCATTACTATTTTACTTCAGCAAATTGTCATTTGAAAAATAAATAACAGATATACCTTCTAGCACAGAAGAGGAAAATAACTTCTTACCCTTAAATACCGTGGGCTTCACGGCTGGGTGCAGTGGCTCAGGCCTGTAATCCCAGCACTTTGGGAGGCTGAGGCGGGTGGACTGCTTGAGGTCAGGAGTTCGAGACCAGCCTGGCCAACATGGTGAAACCCCGTCTCTACTAAAATACAAAAATTAGCTGGGCGTGGTGGCAAGTGCCTGTAATCCCAGCTACTAGGAAGAGGCTGAGGCAGAACTGCTTGAACTCTGGAGGCAGAGGTTGCAGTGAATCGAGATCGCACCACTGTTCTCCAGCCTCAGCAACAGAGCAAGACTCCATCTCAAAAATAAATAAATTAATTAATTAATAATAATAATTTGGGCTTCAATTCAGAAACTAGAAGTAGATATTTAATCATTTATTAGAATCATTTCATTTACCCATTTAGCAAAAATTTTCTGAGTGCTTTATTTATGTGCCAAACACTCAAAAGATGAAGACTCAGCCCTTGCAATTCAAGACATCTCTGACATGAACAATATAATGCTGTATCAATATGACTTTGGAGGTCATGCACTCCAGAGAAAAATACATGTGTCATCTCTAATATAAATAAACCACAGCTTGAATGAATGGAATGAATGAATAAAGCAACGAATCAACTCAGGATAAAACATGAATCCAAATGAATACAAGATCTAGCAAGAGGGAGTTTGCTGGTTTTTTCACCACTGGTCTAGCCCCCATAGTAGCAATTACAAGATATTTAAGGCTGAGCTTACCGGTTCCTCCATGGGAGGCTCCTCCATATTTAGAGGGATTTTTGACTCAATGTCCTCCCAGCCAGGAAGGTGGTTAGACGCTGGGGTGTCAGTAACAATGCCACCATTTTGTACCTTGATACCATTCACTCTCTGGCAGGTAGAAGGAATGTGGTGAAAGAAGAGGCTCTTCTGTGGCATAGGTAAAAACCAGGCCACAGCAAAAGCCACTGAAACACAGGTGAGAGAGATGACATTCAGGCTGAACAGCGACCAGCCTGCCACTGAGACAAGGATTTGCCCTAGGACAGAGCCCACTGTAAAGCCCACCAAAGTGGCACTTCGACAGTAACTTGTGACTTTCTGGTACATGCCCAGGTCTACCACACTGTAGATATAAGAGTAATAGGCAATTTCAGTGGCTGTGGCTATGCCATAAAAAAATTCTAGAAATTGAATGGCCAACAGTCCCTGGGCATAGAGCAGCATAAACCATGTAACAATAAGGCTGAGCCCCTGCAGTAGAACAACAGGTTTATAACGGAGGTAGTCGGTAGCAAGGAACACAGGAAACAGTAGCACCAGGTAAGAGTAAGTCCATACTGGATAAATTTCATTGAAGACCTGGTAGAAAGAGAAAAAAAAAAAAAAATCCCATTAGTGATCAAAGGACCTGGAATACTCAAAAAGAATTTCTTCTTACAAAACAACCTACAAATACCTCAAAGATCTCATCCTTATCAATCAAAGAAACCTTGACAACAACAGTTCAGATAATTGTTTGAAAATATCTCTTCTCTTTTTTTTGTTTGAGATGGAGTCTCGCTCTGCACCCAGGCTGGAGTGCAATGGTACAATCTTGGCTCACTGCAACCTCCGCCTCCCGGGTTCAAGTGATTCTCCTGCCTCAGCCTTCCAAATAGCTGAGATTACAGGCACCCGCCATCACACCCGGCTAATTTTTGTATTTTTAGTAGAGTTGGGGTTTCACCATGTTGGCCAGGCTGGTCTCAAACTCCTGACCTCAAATGAGGAGCCTCCCAAAGCTGGGATTACAGGCGTGAGCCACCACGCCCAGCCCGAAATATCCTTTCCTATCCCCAACAGCATCATCTTTTTTCCTAATAAATTCTTCCCATTAATCAAGGTCTACTTCAAAGACTTCCTTATTCAGAAAGACTTTGTGGAAGCCAATAGTACTTGTATTACAATATTCAAACTCTTTTTTTCTTTTTTTTTTGGAGACAGGGTCTCCCTCTGTCACCTAGGCTGGAGTGCAGTGGCAGAATCATGGTTCACTGCAACCTCCGCCTCAGGTGAGGCTCAGGTGATCCTCCCACCTCAGCCTCCCCAGTAGCTGGGACTACAGGCCTCTACTACCACATCCAGCTAATTTTTTTTTTTCTTTTGGTAGAGATAGGGCTTCACCACATTACCCAGGCTGGTCTCAAACTCCTGGGCTCAAAGCAATCCACCAGCCTCAGCCTCCCAAAGTGCTCAGATTACGGACATGTGAGCCATCTCACCTAGCCTCAAACTCTCTTGATACTGATCTACATGCATCTCTTTCCCCAATTAATTCATAATACTGGCTCTTCACCATGGCTGCATCTCCTAAGAAGCTTTTAAAAATTTGTTAGCCAAGCATGGTGGCACAGGCCTATGGCTGCTACTCAGGAGGCTGAGGTGGGAGAAGTGCTTGAGCCCAGGAGTTTGGGGCTGCAGTGACTTATGATCACACCACTACACTCCAGCCTGTGTGACAGAGCAAGACGCTGTCTCTTTAAAAAAAAAAAAAAAAAATGCCCAGCCACAGATATTTTCTAAAAATTTCTCAGATTTTTAAATGAGCCAGAGTTGAGAACAACTGCCTTATCGGTTTTTTAAGGATAGACCCCTACATTCACCTGTATGACCTGTCTAAAAGCCAGCATACTGTTTGGAAGATACTAGATTCAATAAACGCTTTGAAAACTGAATTACTGTCATTTCTTACTTCTAGACACAAGATAGACAGCCTTTATCCTAGTGTTTCATTAAGCTTCTCTGACTCTAAGTTTTGTTTCTTTTGGGGCAGAGGAACAAATAAAGATGGTCAATCTGTCCTACAATCTTGAGAAAATTAACTCTCTCCAGATGGCAGGATTATAGGCAACTTTTACTTCCTTCTTTTTGCTTGTTTGTAAATAGAAAAAAAATAGAAGTTTTTGCTGTTTTCTTTTTAATGCCTATTTTAAACTTGGGATATAGTAGAAGTGATCTTTAAAATAAACTTTAAACCAGAAAGACCCCAGCAGGAACTTCAGTTCCATCACTTGCTGTGTGAATGTAGACAAGATTCTTCTAGCTCCCCTTAGCCTTAACCTCCATTATCAGTAAAGGAGAGCTGTTTGTTGCAAAAATTAAATGAGACACAACATGTAAATTACTTACTCCACCTGATTTATTCACAAAGTCTGAAGACTCGAGGACAAGCTGACAAGGATATCTGGGGCAATATCTACCCACAGATAAAGATCTGTTTTACTGAAAGTTTGGCCTTTAACTATTAACATACAGTCAAATTTTAGCCTGCTTAAAACTTATAAACTGGTACCTATTTTAAAGTGAATGTTTTTCCTGAAATCTAAAAAAAAAATCTTTGAGAGTAGAGAGAAGAAATTTTTCTCCTCTCCTTTTGTTTTAAAATTTAGTTAACAATAGCTCTGTTCAAACCAACTTGTCCCTCTGCAGTCTTCTAGGAGCAAACACAAACTTTAATACAAATGTCGCTGAATATGACTTAGCATTAGCTTTGCTTAAAAATCATGTAATATTTTTTATTTAACTGTCCGTTGCAAAAAGCAAGCACTCAGTAAGTAATGAATAAGCTGTTCTATTATTTCAATTATTAGTTATACAAAAAATGTAGGGCTTGCCACAAGGTAAAGGAGAGGAGAATCAGCCATGATCTGGTGGTCCTCTGAGAATACACCCCTTCCCCAGACTTCTAGATTTCTCTCCAAATCCCTTTTCCTCATCTAATTAGCAATAATAGAAGTACGCTTATGTTTTTGTTACACAATCAGCAAACAGTTACTACGCCTGGCCACTCTGCTTTATTTCTGTGCCCCCTGAACATACTTCACTCACCTTGAAAAGCTTTCTGATAGGACAGAGCACATGATCTTGGTAGCACATCACACAGCAACCTTCTACCCAGGGCACATGACAAAAGAGATCAGCTTTCAAATATCAACACTTGGAACATGTTTCTCTCCCTGTGTTTCACTATCAGGAAAGGTGCACAAACTGTGCAGATCACATGGCAGTTCACATGAAACTTTAATGGTCAGCTGTTCACAGCAGTATCAATTCTGCCTCAGTGGCTACACCTCAGATTCAGTGGTTGTTTTGGGTCTCCAGAATCATACTTTCTCGTATCAGTGCAGTAATTTTCTTGTAAAATCATTCTGTTCACAAAAGTTGGCTGTTTTGACTTTATTATTGCTTTAAATCAGTATTAAAATTCAAATAGGTTATGAATAACTGCTACGGTCGCTTATGCAGTGATCCACAAGACTGAGAAACGGCCCAGGAAGAGGGCATTGAATCGGCTTTATTTCGGTTTTGCGGAAGTACTTTGGGTTTAATTTCTTTTTCAGTTTATATATTGTCTTTCTTCTGCAAAAATCAAGTGCTGGTTTTGACCATGCACTTTAACAGGTCAGTACATTTCTAAAATACACTATGCGCTTCTGAAGTACTTTAATTGTAAGCCCTTACCTAGGAAAAATCAATCAGCAAAAAACTCTTGATGATGGACTACGTGCTCTCAATTACCCTGAACATCACAGAAGCCTTCAAAGACACCACCTTGTATCTGAGAAGCAAAACTAACATCTGTGAAGCAACAATTCACAATACAAGGAAAACCATAATTAAGAGTCAATTATGTTATACCATCTGCCTTTATCCCTGGAGGTTGGGCTTAAGGGAGAGAGGGGCAGGATATCCTTGGACACAACCTCACCCAACTAAAAATCAAGACAAATTAAGACGTTCTGTACTTCTGTCCTGTCCTTACTTGGATAAGCACATCCATCCTGCCAAATGTAAACAAAGTAAGGGATGGACAGGAAGCAGGTGAAGCAGGTAGAGGGAAGATCCTTTCAGAAAAGCAGTGGTTGCCTACTTTCAGTCAATGAGTATTTACTAAGCTATGTCCAAAGTACACCTTGCTGTTTTCACTTCTTTGTCAAAATATTACCCCCTCACCCCCAGCAGGAACTGCTGGACCAGTCTGGGCAGTCACGCTAAGCCACATTACAACACTATCAGCATACTGCCTGACACACAAGGCACGGGGCCTCTGGACGCGTGTTCTGAGACCTTCGCAGGAGACTCGCCCTACATAGCCGAAGAAAACAGAAAATCATGAACACAACGCAGAGCACGAAGTCGACCTCCAACTGGGAAAAATCAGAAATCTCTGCCCAGAATGGCTCGAGCGCTTTTCTCAGTCCTCTCTTCCTCCGCCGCCCACCCGCAGGCTGGTCGCCCGCCCTTCCTGCGCGCGCCCCGCGTCCTCCGCGCGTACCTCTCTGTCGGTCAGGTTCTTGTCCGGCCCCAGCAGGTACGGGGTCAGGAAGGGCTCGGACGGCCTGAGGCTGGCGAAGAAACCATAGGCGCAGAGCAGCGCGGTGGGCAAGAACCAGCACTCACGAGGGACCCGAGCGGTGCGCAAGAGCACAGCGGCCGCCGCGGCGCGCCGACATACCGGGCCGGGCACATCCATCCGTGGCGCGAGGGGAGGGGACCCGGCCCGGCCCCTTCCTTCTCCTCCTCCGCCAACTGGAGTGAGGGTCAGGCACTGCCCCAGCGCCGGCACTTGTAACCGCAAGTGACGCCTTCTCCCTGTTAGGCCCGGCCGTTCTGGACTCGCCGCCGCCTCTGGCTACCGGACTCCCAGCCTTAACCCGCGGACGCCTCCACGGTCGCGGTCTGAGCGCCCGGCCTAAGGGAGACCCGGCCTAAGGGAGACCCGTCCTAAGGCCCACCCTCCGCCACCGCCTCCAGGCTGGGAACCAATCACAGCGGACGCCAGGAATACTTGGCTTCTCTGCCATTGGTTGTGGGTCACATGACGTGAACTGGCGGCGGCGGCAGCAAGCCAGGCTTCTGACGTCCCAGGGCTCAGGCGCGGAGGGCATGTGGAACTCCAATCTGAAAGGGGCGGCTTGCGGCCGAACGTTAGTCAGGCGGCCAGCTAGGGTTCGTGTCACACCCGTGGTCGGCTCTGCTATCTGTCGGGAATGCGTCCTGTGGGCCTAATCCCCAGATGGAAGAAACGCTCTGTTCTCCCCAACCATCGTTTGTCATTCTTATTCACCGTCCCTCGAATGTCCATTCAGGTTCTGCTCCTGAGAGACTTAGTGACAGAGGACAGGCAAAGATTTCACGTTGGGAAGGGGGAAGGTTAAATCACTCCTCCAGCAGCTTCGTGTTTTAAATTGTATTCATCCGCCATGGAAAGACATCAGAAGCCCAGGATCTAAGCGAGAGACTGAAATGAAGAAAGTGGATAATATTGGGAGAATAATGAACAAGCTGGTCAGTGAATAGCGGAACCGTAATGGAGTCCCAATTAAAGGGTTTTAACTTTATTTCATCATTTTTTGCAAGCGTGATACAACGAAAACAAACACCTAACTACGCTAAGGTTTATAGTTAAAAGGAAGGTGGAAAATCCTGAGTCATTACAGTAATCACGAAACATGAGGGATTTCTTCATTTAAAAACAAAAAAGAGGTCTTGGCATAGTTTTCAAGGGCAAAGCATGGCAAGACTCTCCAGTCCTTGCTTTCATCTCCCTCTGTGTGCCTTTTTCTGCCTGACTCACAGCCTGGCTCTATCCTAATCCTTCTGCAAAGATGCAGCATTTAAAGCAATTTTTCCTGTGCAGTATTTGTAGAATGATAGATCCTGCCAGAAGCTCATGGAAACATTTGAAACTATCTTGCTTTTCGGTATGTTACGATCCATCTAGCACAATTTTCTTCCTGTGATAGCAAATGACACTTTTTTCAAGCATCAGCAACAGAAGTGAGTCTACCAGATGGAATAAGATACTAGTAAAGGGAAAGATTTGTTTGTAAGACCGCACAAATGCATGAACCCAAATATGTGAATTGATTAATCTGTGAAGAAATACAATTGGTAGTATTTACGTCTCTCAATGAGTCTTAAAGTGTGGTCGAGGAAGCCCTGGGGGTCTTTGGGACCCTTTCAGAGGTTTCATGAGTTCAGAACTATTTTCATAACCATGCTAAGACTTTATTTCGTTTTCCACTCCAGAGGCTATATAATGTGTGATGACATCATCACTTTATAGGATGAGAGAATATGTGCTTGTATATTCTTGTGTTTGTCAGACTTTCCATTTTTAATTTATTACAATATGGCAATTATCAATAGGTATAACCCACAAAACCCAACAGAGTTTTTGGGGCACCTCAGTAACAAGGGTCCTAAGACCAAAATGTTTGAGGACTTCTAATTGATATTATTCAATTATCTAGTTCCCTAAACTCCAACCCTTATCAGGACTACAGAGAGAAAACAGGTGGTCCTCTTGACAATTGCTTTGTATTTACATTCAGTGCTTCTGTAGAAGAGAAGAAAGAAAGAGAAAGCAAGCCAGAGAGGCCTGGGAAAGAAAAGCCTTCTTATTAAAAACAGCTTTCAGGGTGGTCATGGTGGCTCATTCCTGTAATCCCAGCACCTTGGGAGGCCGGGGCGGGCGGATCACTTGAGGTCAGGAGTCTCAGACCAGCCTGGTCAACATAGTGAAAATAACGTCTCTACTAAAAATGAAAAAAATTAGCCAGGCATGGTGGCATACACGCCTGTAGTCCCAGCTACTTGGGAGTCAGAGGCAGGAGAACCACTTGACCCAGGAGGCAGGGGTTGCAGTGAGCGGAGAGCGAGACTCGTGAGACTCTTTAGACTCGGTAGACTCGTCTCAAAAAACAAAACAGCAACAACAAAAACAGCTTTCCATCCCTTCCCTGAGGCTTGGGGACCTGAACCATGTTAATCTGTAAATCACTGCTTCTGTAACTTTTCCTTGGTGTAAATCATATAGGCAATGAGGCTGGGTATAAACAGTAACTGTCCTTGAATTGGGTAGATGTTTTCTTATTATTTTTGTCTAAGAGGTCATGGCGATAAGCCGAATTCTAAGAATGACCCCCAGTGACGCTTGCCCTTGTATAACCCCCACCCATTTGAGTGTTAGGTGGAACCTATGAATTTGATGAGGCAATATTCCTGTGATATTACATTTTATGACAAATGTGAGATTTTCCAGGTGGGCCCAATCTAATCACATGAGCCCTTTAAAAGCAGAGCTTTTCCTTCTGCTAATAGCAGAAGAGGAAGTCAGAGAGATTTGAAGGATGAGAATTTGACATGCTGCTGTTGGAGGGGGCTACATGCCAAGAAATGTGGGCATCCTATAACAACTGAGACTGGCTCTTGGCTGACAGCCAGCAGGGAATCAGGATATCAGTCCCAGAATCATAAGGAACTGAATTCTGCTACAAACCTAAATGAGCTTGGAAGTGGGATTCTCTCGCCGGAGAAGAGCCCAGGTGGGTCAGCGTCTTAATATTGGCCTGCGAAACCGTAAGCAGAGAATCCACTCAGGCCCACCTGGATCTACAGAACTGTGAGCTAAGCTGATGTGGTAATATTTTAAAGCTGCTAAATTTTTGTTCATTTGTTGCGCATCAATAGGAATCTAACACAAAGGTAAATAGAATATATTTTTTAAATCGAGGCAATATTCACATAACATAAAATTAACCATTAATTATATTTAAGTGTACAACTCGGTGGCATTACTACATTCATAATATTGTGAAACCATCACTTCTGTCTAATTCCAAGATATTTTCAGGAGACTGGTACCCATTAAGCAGTCAATCCCTGTTCCCTCCTCCCCTTAGTCCCTGGCAGACACTAATATACTTTCTGGCTATGGATTTGTCTGTTCTGGAGGTTACATACAATTTGCGACCTTTTGTGTCTAGCTTCTTTCACTTAGTTTAATGTTTTAAAGATTCATCCACATTGTAGCATGTATCAGTACTTCATTCCTTTTTATGGCTGAGTAATATGTGTATAAACAACATTTTGTTTATCCATCAATTGATAACATTTGGATTGTTTTTACTTTTGTCTATTGTGAATAGTGCTGCTATGAACATTTGTATGCAAATGTTGTATTTGAATATTTATTTTTATTTCTTTGGGGTATGTACCTAGGAGTAGAATTGTTGTGTCATTTGGTAATCCTGTGTTTATTTGAGAAACTGCCAAACTGTTTTCCACAGGCTGTATGATTTCACATTCTCATAAGTAATGTATAAAGGTTCCAATTTCTCCACATCCTTGCCAACACTTATTTTCCTTTTTATCGTAGCCATCCTGGTGGGTGTGAAGTGGTATCTCACTGTGGTTTTGATTTGTGCTTCTCTAATGACTGATGTTGAGCATCTTCTCATGTGTTTCTTGGCCAATCGTATAACTACTTTGGAGAAATGCCTATTCAAGTCCTTTGCCCCTCTTTAATTCAGTTGTTTGTCTTTTGGTTGTTGAGTTAGAAGAGTTCTTTATAAATTCTAGGTACTAGACCTTTGTCAGATATGATTTGCAAATATATTTTTTTCCATTTAGTAGGGGTAAATAGAATATCGGGGGACTTTTATATATTAATATAAAAAGCGTGGAGGGGTGTGTTTTGCAAAAAGTAAGATTACACAGTGTTATACAACTGTGTTATGCACTCTTCTGGCTCTTGGTTTTCTCACTAAGGAATAACTCATGAAGAACATTCCGTGTGTTAAGATATACCTCTAATTCTTTCTAATGCCTGCATAATATTCTATTGCATGGGTGTACTATTCAGCCCTTACTTATGGTTATTCATTCTGTTTCTAGTTTTTGGCCACTGCCAAGAATGCTGCAGTTAACATCCTTGTACAATGTTTGTTTGTGTATTTTAAATTTCAGTTTAAAAGGATTTATTCCCAGGAGTAGTATTTCTGGTTTAAAGAGTATATGTGTTTTTAATTTTAATAGATATTGCTCAATTGTTTTACATTAATAACTTACATTTTTACTAGCAATATATGAAAACATTCTTTCTGCACTGCATCCTTTATTACAGCTATAATCAAACTTTATAATTTTTGCCTATCTAATAGGTATAAATCAGTGGTTCTCAATCCGGAATGATTTTGTCCCACAAGGGATATTTGGCAATGTTTGGAGACATTTTTGATTGTCACAATGGGGTGGGGGGAGGGGCAGGTGGTGCTACTAGCTTCTATGGGCAGAACCAGGGATTCTGTTAAATATCCTGCAATATACTCGAGGCATCACCCACAACAAAGAGTTGTCCATCCCAGAATGCCACTAGTGAGAAAGATAAGAAACCATGATACCTCATTGTGGCTGGGTGCGGTGGCTCACGCCTGTAATCCCAGCACTTTGGGAGGCCAAAGTGGGCAGATGACGAGGTCAAGAGATCAAGACCATCCTGGCCAACATGGTGAAACGCTGTCTCCACTAAAAGTACAAAAATTAGCTGGGTGTGGTGGTGCACGCCTGTAGTTCCATCTACTCGGGAGCCTGAGGCAGGAGAATCACTTGAACCGGGGAGGCGGAGGTTGCAGTGAGCAGAGATTGACGCCACTGCACTCCAGCCTGAGACCGGACTCCAACTCAAAAAATAAAAATAAATAAATACCTTATTGTATCTTCAATTTGAAAATCTTTATGAATGAGTTTGAGCATTTTTTTCCATATGTTTGTCAGCTACTTGGATTTACCCTTCTGCAAACAGCCTATCCATATTATTTGACCATTTTTTCTTTTGGTGGCTTATCCCTCTCATTAATTTCTTTTTAAAAGCTTTTTATATTTTTTAATCATTTATTTTTCCTATTCAAAAACATATATTTTTCCAATATACTTTTTAATGACTTTTGTAGTATCTTTGCTAGATGGTAAAATTTTATTGTAGACATTAAAACAAAGTCTGAAAAATGGTCCAGACATACTGTGTCTTTGGATGAGAAAAAAAAGCATCATAAAAACATCCTTTCCCTGAAGCTAATCTATAACTTTAACACAACTCCAACTGGATGTACAAGTCAGACGTTTTTAATCTATGGACTAGTGCAAGCTAGAAAGGAGCATTGATTTATACCTGTTGTGTGACGTGTAGAATTTTGGAGCAAAAAGAAGCATTAAGATCAGTGTGTCCATTGCATTACTTTTCTGACGAAAACACTAAGTTACAGAGGAGTTAAGGGACATATGATATGCTAAAATTGGAAACATTCTGGTTGGCCCAATTTGAACTTTGTTCTAGAAATGATGGAATTCAACAAAAATAATTGTAATCATAAACTATTAATTTTGGAAAAACACATTGAAGTTGAGATCAAGAAGTGTAAATTAGTTTACCAGAATAACCTAGAGAGTTAGCAGCAAATTCTAAATATTCTTTGGTCATGCAAACTTACAGCTCAATACTATTCCTCCATGCCATGTAACCTCTTAAGCGCTTGCCTAGTTAATGTTTCTTTACTTTCGATATACTGGTACCACAAAGCAGTTCTCCTGGAAAACGGAGTATTGAAAGGCCTTTCAAAGATATTTACTAGAACTTGAATTCTTACTTCATCCCTGTAAGTATGATAGGTACAAATACACATTTTTTCTCAATTTATAGGTGGGAACACTGAGGGACAAAGGATCTTAGTCCTTCTAGGTCACATTTATTTCCTCAGCGTGAGTATATCGAGAGCCTGTTGTTCAAGGCCTTGCTTTGGTACTATAGCAAAGATAAGACAGTCCCCAACCTCAGAGAGCTCGTATGGTGAATCAGTGGTGAAGCAGTCACCCAAGAACCACTCCTGGCTATGCCCCTGAAATGCTCCTAAACCGATGACTTATTTCACAAACAGAACCAAGTTCTGTTCTGACAATAATCGCAGACTAAATGACTTGCTGTGCCATCCAGTAAAATGCCAGTTCAGCTCACAAGTGACTCTCTTCTTTGTTTCTTAAATGCCTGACCCAGAATTTTGAATGTAGTCATCAAGACATCACCCCACAGCTGAGCTGTGTCATGGAGCAGCCAGCCCATCTAAAAGGCTGCCTACTCATCAGCCTGCTCAGCCTGTGTGGGCTGGGAATGTGGTGCCGTGCAGGGGAGGCATTGCCACCCTTGCATGGTACCACATACCCTTTGGGAAAGTGCTCTGGGCCTGTCCCATAAACACTCTGTGGCACCATTCCTCCTTCCTGACTCTACCTGCCTTCTGCCATCCTTTGACGTGTGAATTGGAAAGCTGTCATCACCTATTGATCTCAAAAATGTCATCCTGTGTGAAAAGTTAGTGCACTCTGGGAGAACAAACTGGTTATTAACCATAATTCAGTTATTATTAAACCACTGTCTTCATCCTCGGACTTGCATTTATTTTATTGTAGTTTCTTGCCTCTAGTCTCACCCTAGCCCAGGCCAATCTTCATACCACAGTAAGAAGAATCTTCCTCAAACCTGATATTACCCTTGCCCTGATCTCTGATTGTTTAAGAATCTCTGGTGCTTAATAAATAAAGTAGAAACTTCATATTTCTGACTTCTGCTAACTGCTTCAGTCTCATTTTCTACTAATCTCCATTAATGCTCACCAGTTTCTCAAATTGTCATTCAGATGTCTTATCTCCTTCACCCCTACCACCCTAGTTCAGGCCATCATTATTTGTCTTCTGAGCTGCTACCCTAGCTCCTAACCCATTTCTCTGACCACAGCCTTCCCCTACTAGTCTATTTGCCCAGCAGGCAGATTGACCTCCCTAAAGCCTAAATTGGATTATGCCACTCTTCTGCTCAGATCCCTCCAATGGCTTCCCATCAAATTTTGAATTAAATCCTAAGTTTTTACTGTGGTCTGTAAGACCCTACCTGATATACTCACTCCATCTCAATATATCTCTAATCTCATCTCCTGTGATTCTCCACTTTCCCACTCTGGGCTAGTCACACTGGCTTCTTCATTGTTTTTTTGTATGTACTAAGCACACTTCCACATCAGGACCTTGGCCCTTGCTAGTCTGTCTGCCTACAACAGTCTCTTCCTAGATATTAGTATAATGCCCTCCCTCACTACTTTCAGGTTTTGCCTAATTATTATCTTATTCTACTTAAAATAGCACACATTCCCATCCTGACCACCTTCTATTCTTCTACGTTGCTTTCTTCATCTTAGCACTCATCCCCACTTGCTATATTATGTATTTATTTATTTTGCCTGTTTCTGAGAATGAGCACTACAGTAAGAGCTCAATGAAAGCAATGACTTGTTTTTGTTTACTGCTCTGGAACAGTGCTTGGCAACATACTCATACTTGACACATATTTGTTGAATGAATGAAGTTAAGTATCAGTTCCTCTCTGCACACTTCTCTGACACCTCTTGGGCAATTGCTCTATTTTCTTCTCCCTTGGAACTATGTATATACCTCTACTATAGCTATCACATTTTACTGTAACTTTTTTCCCTCACCAGTCTATAAAATCCTTAAAAGCAGGTATCTTATCATATCCTTCCTAACACAAATTTGGTGAAAATGAGTAGAGTGAATGAAAGAAGAATAGCAATACAGCCACTCTGCGGATTCAAGGATGCACATGTTTGAGCCCTGGTTAATCCCATCTTCAGGAGGCTACAACGATACTAAATGTGGCATTTATTTCAGTAGAGGTGCTCAAGGCAAAAACGATCTTTTACTGTTCTATAAGTTCCCAAATTTCCCTTAGGAAAATACTTGGGTATTTTCCCATAAACTACTTGGGTGGCTGAAGCTTCAAAAACAAGCTAATATGTTACAGTTCTGTCATAAGGCCATATCACAAACACTGATAACATGTGGAATTCAATAAGAAAATGAAATAGATATTCGTAGAAAAAAGATTTTAACACATTGTCCACCTGGATGCCATGAGTTCTGTGGACCTCCCTCATACAGACTCCAGGAGCCAACCTAGGGGAAATTTTGTTGTGATCCAAAAATGGCACTGGATTAGGAATTGAGAACCCTAAATTCTCACTCAGGTTTTTCTATAAATAGGCTGTATGACTTCGGGTAAGTGGCTGCGTGTTGCATCTGAGGTTCCTCTAATATGGGTGTTAGGAGTTGATGATCTCCATAAGCCTTCCAGCTATAAAGCTCACTGACTCTATTGATTCAGCTGGGAGACTGTACCTAAGTAATAGGAACAGTTTGAGTACTGGAAAAGGAATGTATTCTCTCTCAACATCAATGACCTTGAATGTGAGGGTGATTACAGAGTTTTGACACCTAGCAGTGCCTGGACCCAGGTCTCAAATCCTGTTTGTACTCCTGCTCCTATAGACACAACTGCTTTTCCCAAACTTGCAGAAACTGGACTCCCATTAAGATGGAAGAGGGGGCCGGGCGAGGTGGCTCACACCTGTAATCCCAGCACTTTGGGAGGCCGAGGCAGGGAGATCACAAGGTCAAGAGATTAAGACTATCATGGCCAACATGGTGAAACCCTGTCCCTACTAAAAATACAAAAATTAACTGGGCATGGTGGCACGTGCCTGTAGTCCCAGCTACTCAGGGGGCTGAGACAGGAGAATCGCTTGAACCTGGGAGGCGGAGGTTGCAGTAAGCCAAGATCTCGCCACTGCACTCCAGCCTGGTGACAAGTTAGACTTCCTCTCAAAAAAAAAAAAAAAAGGATGGAAGAGGGAAAGGGTTTGAGGCACTAGCTGGATTTGAGAGATGTGTTTAGCTGAGGTCTTAGGCAGGAGACTGCAAACTTGCCAGCATTGTAGTGATTGGCTAAGCTCTGCTACTGGATTTTTCTCCAAGAATGAGAATGAATGTGGCCCAGCATTCAGGGTGTGTCCTTTGGGAGTTCCCAGGGGGCTTCCGGAGATTGCCAGAGGCACACTGGGAGCAGACAGTCACAGTTACCTATGAGGTGGCAGTTCTGGAAGCCCTGTCTGTGACTCAAAGCAGCCTCCTTGTTTCCTTACATCAGACACACTCCCATTAAGAATGGGGTTCATGTGAGACCAGAAGGGGCTGAACTATTTAGCCAAGACAGGTGGTAAAATAATTTCTTTTCTGATATATTTTATCTTTCTTAGAGAATGTATCAGAACTTTTTTGGGAAAGTGTGATGAGTCTTGATTTGTAAAAGCATGTCACCTCTTATAGTAATCTCCAAAGCAGCATTTATAATCACTTGTGAATGAGTCATAAATTAAGAAATGTTGAATGATCTGAAATAAGGGTGTGTTGATTACTCTCATCAAATATTCATTTATGGCAACATAATGGACTCAAGGCACAGATATTAAGTGCTTTGAAATTCTCAAAGCCACAAAGACAGGCCATATCTATGAATGTTTCTGATATGTCACTCTCCTGCTTTCTTCCCTCTTAATGATGTGTAAATGCATTTAAACACACAATCACACATTTATTTTATCTCCTTTCAGTTATGTGTTCTCTATGTGATTTGGTGAGATATTTTAAAATACTCTTCAATGGATAATTAAAAGTTCAAAAATTTTTATGTAAAATTCTCCCAGATAGAAGAGATTAGTAAAGAAATATTCTTTCTAAGTCTCAATCTGAATACAGTACTGATTCAGGACCCCCTCTCCAGGTTCTCATAACTGCAAATTCCCATTATGCTGTTCAGCCTTTGTCTCCTTCTGAATTCTGATTTTGAAGATGAGGGTTCTTGGCCGGAATATTTGCTAACAGTGAGAAGACATCTTCAGTTCTTGGTGAGGCATTCAGGTATTACAGAACATAACTATTTAAGCCGTGTGTGTGCATGCTTGTCACATCCTGCCTGGTAAACAATTTCTGGTTTTTGTATACATGACTTCCTCTCCCACTAACTGTAGGGATTTCTGTGATTCGAAATTAATTGTGGTCTTTATCTTTCCCGGTGTCTCCTGTGGTGTTTTAAATATAAGTAAGTGTTTGGTGGACACATTTCTGAGTCTTCATGGATTGTACTTTCAACTTTCACTAATGCTTTTTTTGCAAATTTACAGGTATTATAACATTCCATTTAGCTATAAATGAAGCATTCCATGCTTATAGTTGGCCAAGTTCTTCTGTTGTGCTGTAGAGATCTTTAGGTGAAACCATCTTTAGAGTCTGTCATGAACCACAGGGTGAAAAAGACCTATCTCTGTATTACAGTATGAATGTCCTTTCAGGAGACATCTACATTCATGCTTTTGCTTATAACTAATATCATTTTAATTTCTAACCTCTTCTTTAACTTTCCATTGGCATTCCATAGCAGAAGCTCTTCCTAGTTTGAAATACAAGAGAAGATCTAGATTCAAGACCTTGTGTCTAGGAGGTCCACCAAGAACTCTGAGTCTCAGTTCTTTATTCTTCAAAGGATACTTTGATATGTCCCCATCAGTAAGGACAGGGATTTTATATAAGAAAGAGAAATTAATGAAACTTGTGAGCATCTGAGTATTCTGATCTCTTACCTCTCCACTCTCACCCTATCTAAAACCTCATCACCTGACTTAGCACATAAAGAGCTCAATGGTGGGGTATATGAGGCTAACCTAGGTTAAGGACCTAGCCACCATTATAACTTTTGGCAACCTAGGACAAGGTACCATTTCCTTCTAAGGCTCAGTTTTCTCATGTAAAATGGAGATAATAATATCTACTTCTTAGGGTAGTTGGGAGGATTAAATAAGATTATATATGATAAATGTTCTGCGTAGTACCTAGCACAAAATTAATCTTTAAAAAAAAGGAGATCTATTATTATCTAAGTACCATAGTGGGTCAGCTTCCAAGTACTTAGGAAAAATCCTTGCACAAGGTAGGAGCTCTTTAAATACTTGTGCAGGCAGAAAATGCCAGTTACATTTTCAAATTTAGCTTTTGTTTATTTTGTTAGAGACTAGAGCATATTCATGAGCACAGGAAAAAGAAGAGATCCAGAGTTTAAAAAATTTTCTTTAAGCAACTTTATTGAGGTATAATTTTTGTCCAATATCACCCATTTTAAGTATATATTAAGTATATATTTGATAAGTTTTGACAAACATATGTAATCAAACACATGAAACAAGTCTCTGAGGTGTGGAGGTGCTGGGGTCTGAAACTGAAATGTAAGGAGTGACCTAAGAAAGGAAAATTCACCCTGTCAGAGGTGGTCGAACCAGAGCGACTCCATTTTGAGTAAGGGTTAGGAAAATGAGGCTGAGACTTGCTGGGCTGCATTCTAAAAAAGTGAGGTAATCCTAACTTTTAGATATTTACGATTAAGGGAACAAATTAATAATGTTTACTAAACACAACCGGATTTAGGAGTGTCCAGGTATCCCGATATCTGGAGAACAAAGGCATTCCTAATTTTGCTTTAAAGACAGTACTATCAATTCTTGCAAAATATAGTAATTAAGAAAATTCATCCTTTATCACAAACCCTTGTAGCAGAACACATCTCCCCATATATACAAGCATTGTACCTAAGGTGAGTGTGTTCCACCTCATGTCCTGCTCTGTCTATAGCAGAAATGTCTTTCACCATTTTGCTTTCTTAATAAACTTGCTTTCACTTTGCACTGAGGACTCACCCTGAATTCTTTGTTGCGCAAGATCCAAGAATCCTTTCTTGGGGTCAGGATTGGGACCCCTTTCCTGTAACAGCCTCAGGGTCCCTAGGTAAGGTGGGTGAAAATGTAGATAAATAGGCACTAGAAGGGAGTAGGAGATGACATTGAAAACATTCCCTAATGTTATCTATTTTTGCTATGTGGTAATAGGCAAGGTACTTGCTGAAAAAAAGAAAACAAGGATGAGACAGTTTCTACCTTAGAATATGAAAGTTTAAATAGCATATTTGGGGAGCGACTGACAAGGAGTGTGTATAAAATTGCCCGGCTAGGTCTGTCTGTTACAGCCTGGGTGTAGCATGGAGAGTGTAAGTGCTGGACTAATTCAAGGTTGGGGGCTTCTCAGGGGGTAAGAATGAGGAGCAGAAGGCCAGAGACAAGAGTTTTCCACAGGGTTGGTAAGTATTGTTGATGAGCCATGGGTGTATGCTGCTTAGAAAAGGAAGGGAAGCCATGAGGGGCCCCAGAGGTATTTTGTAATGAAGGGACTAGAGAGCTGGATATCTCCATGAAATCTGAGAGTGGTTGGGGTGGGAGTTCACACAAGCTGAGATGCACAGGGAGTTTCTTGCTAGTTGGACTTAAAATTCCATGGAAGACGTATTCTGAAGGATAATGTATTAGTCAGTTTTCACACTGCTATAAAGATACTACTGAAGACTGGGTAATTTTTAAAGGAAAGATATTTTATTGACCCACAGTTGCACATGGCTGGGGAGGCCTCAGGAAACTTACAATCATGGCAGAAGGGGAAGCAGACACATCTCACATGGCAGCAGGTGAGAGAGAGCGAATCCCAGGGGAAACTGCCGTTAATAAAACCATCAGATCTTGTGAGAACTCTCTCACTATCATGAGAATAGCACTGGGGAAAACCACCCATATGATTCAATCACCTCCCACCAGGCCTTTCTCTCAACAGCAGGGGAATATAATTCAAGATGAGATTTGGGTGAGTACACAAAGCCTAATCATATTAGATGACAAAGTTCACGTTGTGTTCACAGAAATTGGCTCTTCTCATACAATGGAATGGAATGCAAAGTTAATCTGTCAACAATGGATAGAAAAGAAAGGATCATTTTGACAACACTAGGCTTTTTTTGTTTTCTTTTTTTCTTTTTTTTTTTTTTTTTTCCAGACAGAGTTTTGCTCTGTCACCAAGGCTAGAGTGAAGTGGTGCAATCTCTGCTCACTGCAAACTCCACCCCCAGGGTTCAAGCGATTCTCCTGCCTCAGCCTCCTGAGTAGCTGGGATTACAGACACCTGCCACCATGCCTGGCTAATTTTTGTATTTTTAGTACCGATGGAGTTTCACGATGTTGGCCAGGCTGGTCTCGAACTCCTGACTTCAGGTCATCCACCACCTCGACCTCCCAAAGTGTTAGGATTACAGGCATGAGCCACCATGCCTGGCCCAACACTGGGCTTTTAAAAAGCACTGCCAGTGTTTCAGTGGGTAGTGTTCTTACCCATAGTCTTTGGGAAACAACTATTACATTGTATACTGCTTAATTCATTAGCAAATGCTATTGACTTTGCCTTCAAAATATGGCCGGAATTCCACCACTCTCACCATTTTTATTGCTATCACCATTTATATGAATATCTGTAATTGCAGCTAAATTGGACTTCCTGCTAACATCCTTGATCCCCTATAGACTCTTCTTGTTATAGCTGTCAGAAAGATTCTTTTAAAGCACAAGTCAGATGATATTCTTCTCTGCTCAATACTGTCCAGCAGCTTCCCATCTCATTCAGCAAATGAGCAAAAGGCTACTAGACCTAAATAGCCACTCTATCCCCCACACTCCATCCCTCTCTACATTTCCCCACCCATTTTACTTTTTAGTCTCAACTTCTGCTCTCCCTCTTGCTCATTTGGCTTCAGCCACCTGGTTCTCCTTGCTAGTCACTCCCTGCATGTTTTCACTACAAAACATGTACTCACAGTTCTTTCTGCCTTCCAAGTTTTTTTTTTTTTTTTTTTTTTTTTCCTATATGTCTGTGGTGTTTACCTCCTCACTTCCTCTGCTCTTTCCTCAAACATCAAACTAGGGCCTCTCCTTACCATCCTTTTCAATGTTGACTTCCTCCCCACTACAAACACTCAGCTCCCACTATTGATTTATTTTTGCCATAGGTCTATTATCTAATATATTATTTTTCTTATGGTTTATTGTCTCTTTCTTTCAACTTGTGAATAAACTCTATTCAAGTAGGAATTTTTCTGTTTTCTTTTCTTCAGTACCTAGAACAGTACCTAGCACTTAATAGGCAATCAATAAATGAATTGACTGTAAAGGTATTTGTCATGACTCAGAAGGTTGACAAGGATATCCAGGACCTGAACTCAGCTCTGCAACAAGCAGACCTAATAGACATCTACAGAACTCTTCAACCCAAATCAACAGAATATGCATTCCTCTCAGCACCACATCACACTTATTCTAAAATTGACTACATAATTGGAAGTAAAACACTCCTCAGCAAATGTAAAAGAACAGAAATCACAACAGACTGTCTCTCAGACCACAATACAATCAAATTAGAACTCAGGATTAAGAAACTCACTCAAAACCACACAACTACATGGAAACTGAACAACTTGCTCATGAATGACTACTGGGTAAATAATGAAATGAAGGCAGAAATAAAGTTGTTCTTTGAAACCAATGAGAACAAAGACACAACATACCAGAATCTCTAGGACACATTTAAAGCAGTGTGTAGAGGGAACTTTATAGCACTAAATGCCCACAAGAGAAAGCAGGAAAGATCTAAAATTGATACCCTAACATCACAATTAAAAGAACTAGAGAAGCAAGAGCAAACAAATTCAAAAGCTAGCAGAAGGCAAGAAATAACTAAGATCAGAGCAGAACTGAAAGAGAGACACAAAAAGCCATTCAAAAAATCAATGAATCCAGGAGCTGGTTTTTTGAAAAGCTCAACAAAATTGATAGGCCACTAGCAAGACTAATAAAGAAGAAAAGAGAGAAGAGTCAAACAGATGCAATAAAAAAAATGATAAAGGGGATATCACCACTGATCCCACAGAAATACAAACTACCATCAGAGAATACTATAAACACCTCTATGCAAATAAACTAGAAAACCTAGAAGAAATGGATAAATTCCTGGACACTTACACCCTCCCAAGACTAAACGAGGAAGAGGTTGAATCTCTGAATAGATCAATAACAGGCTCTGAAATTGAGGCAATAATTAATAGCCAATCAACCAAAAAATGTCCAGGACCAGACAGATTCACAGCTGAATTCACCAGAGGTACAAGGAGGAGCCGATACCATTTCTTCTGAAACTATTCCAATCAATGGAAAAAGATGGAATCCTCCCTAACTCATTTTATGAGGCCAACATCATCCTGATTCCAAAGCCTGGCAGAGACACAACAAAAAAAGAGCATTTTAGACCAATATCCCTGATGAACATCGATGCAAAAATCCTCAATAAAATATTGGCAAACTGAATCCAGCAGCACATCAAAAAGCTTATCCACCATGATCAAGTTGGCTTCATCCCTGGGATGCAAGCTGGTTCAACATACGCAAATCAATAAATGTAATCCATCACATAAACAGAACCAATGACCAGAACCACATGATTATATCGATAGATGCAGAAAAGGCCTTCGACAAAATTCAACAGCCCTTCATGCTAAAAACTCTCCATAAATTCAGTATTGATGGAACATATCTCAAAATAATAAGAGCTACTTATGACAAAGTCACAGCCAATATCATAATGAATGGGCAAAAACTGGAAGCATTCCCTTTGAAAACTGGCACAAAACAGGGATGCCCTCTTTCACCACTCCTATTCAACATAATGTTTGAAGTTCTGGCCAGGGCAATCAGGCAAGAGAAAGAAAGAAAGGGTATTCAATTAGGAAAAGAGGAAGTCAATTGTCCCTGTTTGCAGATGACATGAGTGTGTGTTTAGAAAACCCCATTGTCTCAGCCCAAAATCTCCTTAAGCTGATAAGCAACTTCAGCAAAGTTTCAGGATACAAAATCAATGCACAAAAATCGCAATCATTCCTATACACCAATGACAGACAGACAGCCAAATCATGAGTGAATGCTCATTCACAATAGCTTCAAAGAGAATAAAATATCTAGGAATCCAACTTACAAGGGATGTGAAGGACCTCTTCAAGTACAACTACAAACCACTGCTCAAGGAAATAAGACACAAACAAATGGAAGAATATTCCATGCTTGTGGATATGAAAAATCAATATCGTGAAAATGGCCATACTGGCCAAAGTAATTTATAGATTCAATGCTATCCCCATCAAGCTACCAATGACTTTCTTCACAGAATTGGAAAAAAACTACTTTAAAGTTCATATGGAACCAAAAAACAGCCTGCATCGCAAAGACAATCCTAAGCAAAAAGAATAAAGCTGGAGGCATCACGCTACCTGACTTCAAACTATAGTACAAGGCTGCAGTAACCAAAACAGCATGGTACTGGTACCAAAACAAAGATATAGACCAATGGAACAGAACAGAGCCCTTGGAAATAATACCACACATCTACAACCATCTGATCTTTGACAAACCTGACAAAAACAAGAAATGGGGAAAGGATTCCCTATTTAATAAATAGTGCTGGGACAACTGACTAGTCATATGTAGAAAGCTGAAACTGGATCCCTTCCTTACACCCTATACAAAAATTAATTCAAGATGTATTAAAGACTTAAATGTTAGACATAAAACCATAAAATCCCTAGAAGAAAACCTAGGCAATACCATTCAGGACATAGGCATGGGCAAGGACTTCATGACTAAAACACCAAAAGCAATGGCAACAAAAGTCAAAATTGACAAATGGGATCTAATTAAACTAAAGAGCTTCTGCATGGCAAAAGAAACTACCATCAGAGTGACCAGGCAACCTACAGAATGGGAGAAAATTTTTGCAATCTACCTATCTGACAAAGGGCTAATATCCAGAATCTACAAAGAACTCAAATTTACAAGAAAAAAAAAACATCAAAAAGTGAGCAAAGGACATGAGCAGACACTTCTCAAAAGAAGACATTTGTGCAGCCAACAGACACATGAAAAAATGCTCGTCATCATTGGTGATCAGAGAAATGCAAATCAAAACCATGATGAGATACCATCTCACACCAGTTAGAATGGCAATCATTAAAAAGTCAGGAAATAACAGATGCTGGACAGGATGTGGAGAAATAGGAAGTCTTTTATACTGTTGGTGGGAGTATAAATTAGTTCAACCATTGTGGAAAACAGTGTGGCGATTCCTCAAAGATCTAGAACTAGAATTACCATTTGACCCAGTGATCCCATTACTGGGTGTATACCCAAAGGAATATAAATCATGCTACTATAAAGACACATTGCACACATATGTTTACTGTGATACTATTCACAATAGCAAAGACTTGGAACTAACCCAAATGGCCATCAATGATAGACTGGATTAAGACAATGTGGCACATATACACCATGGAATACTATACAGCCATAAAAAAGGATAAGTTCATTTCCTTTGCAGGGACATGGATGACGATGGAAACCATCATTCTCAGCAAACTATCACAAGGACAGAAAACCAAACATTGCAAGTTCTCACTCATAGGTGGAAATTGAACAATGAGATCACTTGGACACAGGGTGGGGAACATCACACACCAGGGCCTGTTAGGGGGTGGGGGTTGGGGGAGGGATAACATTACGAGAAATACCTAATGTAATTGATGAGTTGATGGGTGCAGCAAACCAACATGGCACATGTGTACATATGTATCAAACCTGCATGTTGTGCACATGTACCCTAGAACTTAAATTATAATAATCATAAAGATATTTGTCATTACTATAAGGCAAAATTTTAATTGAATGTAGGCTTAGATACCAAGAAAAAGGATAACAAGGCCATGATTTAAAAAAGATAATTTCCTCTGGAAAAGGAAAGAAAAAAATGAAAAAAAAAAAAGAGAGGAAGAACTAAAGCTGCTACTGTTTAATTATTAATTAACTATTAGCTCCTTAATAGTTCAAAAACTGAGACAGATCAAAGGTCAGAGAAAGAAAACAAAGAAGGAGCATAAGGATTTAAGAAATCAGTTGGGATGCCTTGTATTCTAAGCACATATTCTAGGAAAAGCTTGTAATCTAATTTAACATCCCTCCACATCCATGAAAATTTAGATTGTAAGGAACCGCAGAACATCATTAGAAAGGGTGTTTAAAAAGCATGGCATTACATTTAAGTAGGCTCGTGTGTTAAAGGGAGCTAAACAGGATGACAAGATGTATTATAGCAAAATAGTTCATGAAAATGATTACTTCAAAAGAAGTTTTCTTATACTACAAACACCAGTATGCAAATAAACCAGAAAATCTAGAAGAAATTGATAAATTCCTGGACACATACATCCTCCCAAAACGAAACCAGGAAGAAGTCGAATCCCTGAGTAGGCCAATAACAAGTTCTGAAATTGAGGCACTAATTAATAGCCTACCAACCAAAAAAAAGCCCAGGACCAGACAGATTTACAGCAGAATTCTACTAGAGATACAAAGAGGAGCTAGTACCATTCCTTCTGAAACTATTCCAAACAATAAAAAAAGAGGAACTCCTCCCTAACTCAATTTATGAGGCCAGCATCAACCTGATACCAAAACCTGACAGAGACACAACAGAAAAAGAAAATTTCAGGCCAGTATCCAAAATCCTCAATAAAATGCTGGCAAACCAAGTCCAGCAGCACATCAAAAAGCTTATCTACCACAGTCAAGTTGACTTCATCTCTGGAATGGAAGGCTGGGTTCAACATGCACAAATCAATAAATGTAATCCATCACACAAACAGAACCAATGACAAAAACCACATGATTACCTCAATAGACGCAGAAAAGGCCTTCAATAAAATTCAAGAATGCTTCATGTTAAAAACTCTCAATAAACTAGGTATTGATGGAACATATCTCAAAATAATAAGAGCCACTTATGATAAATCCATAGCCAATATCATACTGAATGGGCAAAAGCTAGAAGCATTCCTTTTGAAATCTGGCACAAGACAAGGATGACTTCTCTCACTACTCCTATTCAACATAGTATTGGAAGTTCTGGCCAGGCCAATCAAGCAAGAGAAAAAAATAAAGGGCATTTAAATAGGAAGAGAGGAAGTCAAATTTCTCTGTTTGCAGATGACATGATTGAATATTTAGAAAACCCCATAGTCTCAGCCCAAAATCTCCTTAAGCTTATAAGCAACTTCAGGAAAGTCTCAGGTTACAAAATCAATGTGCAAAAATCACAAGCATCCCTATATAGCATTAATAGACAAACAGAGAGCCAAATCATGAGTGAACTCCCATTCACAATTGCTACAAAGAGAATAAAATACCTCGGAATACAACTTAGAAGGGACGTAAAGGACTTCTTCAAGGAGGACTACAAACCACTGCACAAGGAAATAAGAAAGGACACAAACAAATGGAAAAACATTCCATGTTCATGGATAGGAAGATTCAATATCATGAAAATGGCCATACTACCCAAGGTAATGTATAGATTCAATGCTATTCCTATCAAGGTACCATTGACTTTCTTCTCAGAATTAGAAAAAGCTACTTTAAATTTCATATGGAACAAAAAGCCTGTATAGCCAAGACAATCCTAAGCAAAAAGAACAAAACTGGAGGCATCATGCTACCTGACTCCAAACTATACCACAAGCCTACAGTAACCAAAACAGCATGCTACCGATACCAAAACAGATATATAGACTAATGGAACAGAATAGTGACCTAAGAATAACACCACAGATCTACAACCATCTGATCTTTGACAAACCTGCCAAAAACAAGAAATGGGGAAAGGATTCCCTATTTAATAAATGGCGCTGGGAAAACTGGCTAGCCATATGCAGAAAACTGAAACTGGAACCCTTCCTTACACCTTATACAAAAATTAACTCAAGATGGATTAAAGACTTAAATGTTAAACCCAAAACCATAAAAATCCTAGAAGAAAACCTCGGCAATACTATTCAGGAAAAAGGCATGAGCAAAGACTTAATGACTAAAACAACAAAAGCAACTGCAACAAAAGGCAAAATTAACAAATGGGATCCAATTAAATTAAACCGCTTCTGCACAGCAAAAGAAATTATCAGGGTAAACAGGCAACCTACAGAATGGGAGAAAATTTTTGCAACCTACCCATCTGACAAAGGTCTACTATCCAGAATCTACAAGGAACTTAAATTTACAAGAATAAAACAACTCCATCAAAACATGGGTGAAAGATATGAACAGATACTTCTCAAAAGAAGACATTTATGCAGGCAACAAACATATGGAAAAAAAAGCTCATCATCACTGGTTATTAGAGAAATGCAAATCAAAACCACAATGAGATACCATCTCATACCAGTTAGAATGGCGATTATTAAAAAGTCAGGAAACAATAGATGCTGGCAAGGCCATGGAGAAAGAGGAACGCTTTTACACTGTGGGTAGGGGTATAAATTAGTTCCACCATTGTGGAAAACAGTGTGGTGATTCCTCAAGGATATAGAACAAGAAATACCATTGGACTCAGCAATCCCATTACTGGGTATACACCCAAAGAAATATAAATCATTCTACTATAAAGACACATGCACATGTATGTTTATCGCATCACTGTTTACAATAGCAAAGACTTGGAACCAACCCAAAGGCCCATCAATCATAGACTGGATAAAGAAAATGTGGCACATACACGCCATGGACTACTATGCAGCCATAAAAAAGAATGAGTTCATGTCCTTTGCAGGGACATGGATGAAGCTGGAAGCCATAATTCTCAGCAAACTAACATAGGAACAGAAGACCAAGCTCTGCATGTTGTCACTTGTAAGTGGGAGTTGAATAATGAGAACACATGGACACAGGGAGGGGAACATCACACACCGAGGCCTGTCAGGGGTTGAGGGGGCAAGGGGAGGGTGAGCATTAGGACAAATGCCTAATGCATGTGGGGCTTAAAACCTTGATGATGGGTTGGTAGGTGCAGCAAACCACTATGGCACATTTATACCTTTGTAACAAACCTGCACATGTATCCCAGAACTTAAAGTAAAATAAAATAAAAAAGAAGTTATCTTAGTATAAAAAAGGAGGAGAAAAGGTTGTGTTTTTTTGTGAGTGTTGAAAAAGCAAAATGAGAAAAGTATTAGGGAAATGAGTGCCTTGAGGAGGAGGATGGGGGAAGGTAGTTAAATATAAACCTGGTTTTATTTGCAAAGCTTTAATCTTGATAAATGGGACCTTCTTAAAGCAAATATATTGTATAGGGAGCTCATATTTGTGTTTCAAAATCTAGGTTATAGTCCAAACGATTTCAAATCTGAGAGAAACTTTTTTTAGAGTCGTTTGTACTTTGTGTTAATATGACAACAAACCAGAAAATATTAAGAAGATAGTAATTATCAAGAAAATAATAGGTAATTACTCAAACCAAGCCTTGATAACTGAAAATGTCTAAATAAGTTGTTAGATCTTTGAGGGCTCTGCCAGGGACTATTCTTTGCAGTTACTAAAGCTTCCTTTTCTATAAATGATTAACAAGAAATATTTGTTTAATTGACTTGAAAAACTCCAAGCATGCTATGTTCATTTTTAAGAAAGATGATCGTTAGAAATAGTTAATTTATGTTAAATGAAGTATAAATAAGAATTAGATTATACATATGTTTGAATGTTGATATCTTCGTCATCTATTCTGTGAACTGGATTAAGGTGTTCTACCCCCAAAACAGAAAGGTGCTTTTTTCCAAATAGCAGGAAAGAAATTAGATTAATAAAAATAATTTTCTCTATTTACATTTTTTCCATTAATTGTTCCAAAACATTTGGCTTCTATTGCCATTTGCTTATGATAGAATCTGGTGCAAGAACATAACAATTTTGTAAAAATGCAGTTGTTACACCTTGCAGAGTACACAATCTTGAGCTTGTTGTCACAGAGTAGCTAACAAAATGGTAGCTTAGAGAAACAGTATTATGATATGAGCCTTTGCCTGAAGGAAAATGATTTTTAGAGAGTGTAAAATCTACCTTTGGCTTAAGCCATACCAGCATAGAGCCCCTGCACATGGACCACACAGCGGTGGCCTCTGAAGACTTGTTTTTACTGAACTGTGCTTTGGTGCGAAGTCCTCAGCACCCTCTACACAGAAAGCAGCCTATATAATTTGCTCTTGTTAAAGGCATTCTGCACATCACATAGTGACCTCTTTTTGTGGACCTTCGGGAGAAATTTATTTTTAACTTCAGTCTCAATAAAAGTGTGCTCCTTTTCAACATTTTTTGGGGACACTATATTGTATAACTGATAAGGTTATTTTGTGCATTAGCTGTTTAAAAAGTTCAGTTAAACCCAAGTTCACCCATAGCAAGGTCAATAGCTTTATGATACGCATTTTCCTGTTAGTTTTCTTCTGCTTCCTGTTTATGTTTCTACCTCTGGTTTTGCTTTCTTCCCTACTTCTAACATATGTCATCTAGTAGTAGTTTATATATTTTTTAAGCAACTTTAAGTCTTGGGGAAACAAGATGAAAGAGAAATATATTCATTCATACATATATAAAAATATATTGTATTTAGTCATTTGGGTTTTATTTTCTGCTAAGAACATTGTGTTTCACAATTATTTTGCCACCTGAAGAAATATGATAACTTTTTATTTAAAATTATAGCTGCTAGGAGTGCAGAGAAGATTCTTCACAATGCTGGCAAATATCAAACCACACTATCATCACCAGCCAATAATTTTTAGTGACCTACTTTGTATATTGCAGAAAAGTACAGTTTTCACAATGTCTCCTATAACCTAGCCTGCTGACTGTTCTTTCTAGTTTATTTTCCAGCACAATTTATTTACGTCTCCCATTTAAACTCCTTCATTGGCAACTAATTGATTTTTTTTTTTTTTTGGTAAAGAAAATTTTTACTTGATTTTATTTAAATCTTCCAGTCTGTCTGTGGATAGTTTGATAATTTCTGAATCCTATACTAGGCCTGTGGGTTCAGGATGTAAACTAATGTCAATAGCCCCTACCCCTGAGAAAAACATAATTAGGTCAGTTAAACCCACTGAAAAAGTCCATGCAAGCTGTTCAATTTTTTGTTTAGCCTGAATAATTAAAGCTTGACCTCTATGTGAATGTCTTCAGAACTCTGGCTAAGTACAGTTGAACCAGACATGCCATCTACTGGGAAGAGCATCAAGTATGGGTAGAAAACAGAGCTGCAATAAAAAGTAATGAGCAGGCTGGGCGTGGTGGCTCACACCTGTAATCCCAGCACTTTGGGAAGCCGAGGCGGGTGGTTCACGAGGTCAGGAGATTGAGACCATTCTGGCTAACACGTGAAACCCCGTCTCTACTAAAAATACAAAAAAAAAAAATTAGCCAGGCGTGGTGGCGGGCACCTGTAGTCCCAGCTACTCAGGAGGCTGTGGCAGGTGAATGGCATCAACCTGGGAGCCAGAGCTTGCAGTGAGCGGAGATCGCACCACTGCACTCCAGCCTGGGCAATAGACCGAGAGTCCGTCTCAAAAAAAAAAAAAAAAAAAAAAAAAGACGTAATGAGAAGTAGATGGTGGTGATGGCTGCACAACAATGAGACTGTACTTAATGCTGCTGAATTGTACACTTAAAGAGTAACTTTTATGTGTATTTTACCACAATTTCTATAAAAGTAATGAGCAGTATTAAAAAATGTTAGAGAATAGTAGAAATTAATATTAGTAATTAATACCATTATATTCATAACATATCATATTTTCATTATAATGCTAATAAATACTGATACAATGCTTACTATATGCCAATACTATTCTAATCATATAATTATAGACTTTGTCACTATTTCTCCCAGACTATTCATAAAAGAAAAGCTTTTTAAACATTTTTACTTGTCATATCTGTAAACAAGGTTGCCACATTCCAGACTTTCAGAAAGCCTTTGTAATCAGTGGGAAGGAACTTCAATACAAGGTGGAGATAACTAAAATGGTAAAGCCGTTACCAAATTTCCTGGCAATAAAAAGCAGGTGGGGTGTGATATTAACTGCACATCATTCCTAAGACATTGAGAAGCTTCTTCTAAGTGTAAAACATGAAAGTACAGACAAATTGGAGGTGGTTTAGATGTGGACCACTGGTAAAAATAAAACCATCGCATAAGAACTTTAAACTCTTGTAATTGTCCAAACATCCTCAATGATCGTCTCATCTCTCCATTAGTCAATTTCTCATATACAACAGACTTTTACCCGTCTTCTCCCCCCTCCAGTGTCATTCTCCTATCACCCTAAGCAAGTCAGAATCCTGTTCCTCACGGGCGTCTTCAATAGCATTTCCAAAGGTGACTCACTTTTAATCTGGTCACTACCATCTATAATTCACAATTTGGAGATTAGGGATATATATTGTATCTGTTTTTGTCTCTTTCCCCACCCTCAGGTCATCAGTTCTACCCAGGTAACTCTTATTTCTTTTGACCTTGCACATACACTGGATTTATGGGCATGGTACAGAAGATGGAGGGAGGTGGATAAGTCATTATTAGGCTGTATAGAGAGGGTAGGGAAAATGAGTAGGTATGTCAGAGAAAGCTTAACTGGGTCCTGAATTTGAGCATAAAGCTCTTATTCATCCTGGTTTTTACTGATCCTTATCCCAGTCCTCTCTTCTTTGGAATTCTGCACAGGTTGTCTTCATACACATCTAATATCAAATCATCCAGGTTAAATCATCTCCAAAAGTTTTCACAGTCTGATTCCATCCCATTAAGGCTACTCATCTAATTGTCTTTTTCTTTACTACTCAGGGTGTAATCTGTTAGGCTTAATAGGCTCATAGTCTCTATTTACTTCTTATGTTTGTCTTCTCTATGCAACTAGTTGATGTATTTGAATAAGCCGGAGAAGTGTCTTTTATTTCCTTTATATACTCTCCAATACAATGCCTGTCATAGTGGTTTGTTGTGTAGATAGAATGAGCTTAATACTTTTTAAAAAATTGAAATGATGGCACATGTAGAGAGATTAATATCAAGTTTTCTTTACTTATACCAAATACAAAATACATGTATATGTTTTGGTGGGGACAGTTCATACAAGTCAGAGATAATAAAATCTTAAAGCTCTGTAGTCTCTCCCAACAATTTAAGTACTTGGATATGAAAAACGTTGTTATCTGGGCATTGACCGTGTAAATATCATTCCACGCATAATCATTTTGTCTTTGTCCACAGCTTTCCCTATCTCTAGGCTATGAGAATATATGAACTTGGGGGAATTTTCCCTAAAATACTTCTCCACTAGGAAAAAAAAATAAGAAAAATGCTAACATGGAACTATCAGATATTTTTAACTATGTGTTAGGCCCACTGCATTAGGGCATATACCAGTATTTTGTAAAACCAAAATTCACTGCCTAGTGAATTGTTCCTTCCTGGTCTGTCCAGAGAAGTAAATGGTGACATATTCATGGCTCTTGGGAACATCCAAGCTATTTGGTAAGAGCTTTTCCCTAGGTTTGCCAAAATGGCCCTGAACTCAAAATATGATGTTTATTCAAAATGATTATAAAATGGCATGAACTTTGTTATTTATTTTAATAACTTGAAAGAATTCTGGAGAAATAATTTCATGTTTCTTCTAGTCCTTTCGTATTTTTGATACATTCACAGCTATTCTTTTCCAACTTGCAATTAGAATGACTAATAATGTTTAGAATTTTATCTGCTGGTTTCTCTTAAGTCATGATTCTACCATGAGTCATTTAACTTCTTTCCATAACACCCAGTTATAACAAACAGTGGATTATGTCACTGAAGGTGTACTATGTAGCCAAAGTTGTAATTTCATCTAAGTAACTTTGGAGAGAGAAATAAAAAGTGGAAATTCTTTTTCATTTCAAAATAAGAGGGGTTTTAATATTTCTACACAGCATCAGATAATAGCCCCAAGCAAAGATATTATTGATCCCCAAACAAGTATTTTCCAGATCAATTAATATTCATGTCTATCTGTCTGAGCAATGGATTAGAAACTTTATAATTTTCATTTTATGGAAGAGAAACCAGACTAAAAGGCTAGGGGTATGATCATTTGGTTTCTGGTTTCAGTTCTGACACTAACAAGCAATATCCTTGGGTAACTTGCTTAATCTTTGGGACCTTATTTTTCTCAAGTAGAGGATAACAAAGCTGGATCTCATGCTCCATTTTCATCTCTTCCCTACCCCCATCATTTCATATGATTTTCTTGTCCCTATTATACCTTAGTAAATTCTAGATAAAGAGAGATCCTCCCCAATTTCACAGTAGAGAAGCCCAGGACTAGCTGTATAATTTGTGGGGCTCATTGCAAAATGGAAATGTTGAATTCCTTCTTAAAAAATAAAGAATTTCAAGAGGGTAACTGCAAAGCATTAATTAAGCATGTGGTCCTTCTGAGCATGAAACCTTTTGCAACCGAACAGATCACACACATCCATGAGGCTGGCCCTGTAGAAAACAAAGAAATGTTTCCCCTACCTTCCAACATTCTATTTTGCTCTTAACAGAATGGAAATCTTAGAAATGTTGATAGGACAATGACATGAATCATGAAAAGAAAGAAGAGTGGGAATACAAGTATTAGAAAGCCAATGTTTTGTGGATGTTTGAAACTCTCATATACATTCATAGGGCTTACCCCACTGGTATGTGCAACAGGCAACTAGTAATTTCTAAAGATGCTCCCAGTGAATTATGCCTCCTGGTATGTGGTCCTTATGCAGTTCCCTTCTACGCTGAATCTAGACTGGCCTGTAATTCATGTTCACAACAAATAGAATGCAGCAAAAGTGAAGCCCTGTGTCCCAGAGATTCTGGTATGTTGTCTCTTTGTTCTCATTGGTTTTACAGAACTTATTTATTTCTGCCTTAATTTCATTATTTACCCAGAAGTCATTCAGGAGCAGGTTGTTCAGTTTCCATGTAGTTGTGTGGTTTTGAGTGAGTTTCTTAATCCTGAGTTCTAATTTGATTGCACTGTGGTCTGAGAGATTGTTATGAATTCCACTGATAAAATTGTATATGTTTATGGTATACATAACATTTTGATATATGTACACATTATGGGATGACTAAATCAAGCTAAGTAACATATCCATAATCTCACATAAATTTTTTTTGGTTGCTCTTTTAACACTAAGTTTTGGGGTGTTTTAGTTCAGACAGCCTCATCAATGACTGTCTATCTCATGTGACTTTAAGGATGTCTAAAGGTTCTCCAGTTGTGCAATATCTACAGGATCACTGAATGCCAAGTCCCCAGGGAAAGGAATGATGAAAGGGGAAGTTGCTGGAAGAGAGAGGAGGAAGTTGAGGCCATAGAAAGGAGGGCCCTGAAAGAAAATGTTAACTGCTTGCCAGTTTGACCAGAGGTCTGTTCCAGCAGAAACAACTGTGTTTAGACCAGCAGTTCCCATGCTTTGTTTTACAGGTCTGAGCTTTCCCGTAAGTGAATTTATGTTTTGAAACTGTGTGCCATGTAGTACCAGCTAGAATAAAGCCAACATTACACATTCAGTTCTACCATGGTTATTTTAGTTCTGCTCCATATATAATGACCACCAACCTTGAATATCAATGTGTGCAGTCCCTAGGGAGAACAGGACAGATTCACAATTTCAATTGGGCTACTGGAAACATGCTTGGCTATTTCCTTCCTCATGGAAAGTCAGAAAAAAGCATTGTTATGTAGGAAAGACAGGATATTTTAAGTACCTATTTCATTTGATAATATTGTTTTTCTCTCCACTGTCAAGAAAAACCATTAAAAAATCATGTCTTTGTTTCCTTTGCTGTTAAATCATAGTTAAAGAAAAATGTAGAAATGAAAGTTATCCAGGTCTATCAATTATTATTTAAAGTAATATCTGTTTTATTAATGTGTATAGGATTTAAAAGAGTTATAATGAAGCATTTTAACCATATAAATATTACTTCATAGCATTTTTAATAAATAAGAAAGATAAGCCCTTTTCTTGTTGGTTCTTGATATTTTCCTATCTGTATTCAAATTAATGCAGAACTAATAGCCATTATCTTACTTACTGGTAGCAAGGAGACACATTATAAAAGCTTCTTGTATAAAATTTTATTCACTAATAGAAAAAAAGAGAAATAGTGGAAAACTGTTAACATTTAACACAGTGTAAATACATTGCCCATTCTAAATGGTTTGAGGTCTTAAAGAGCCTCTTCCAGGGGTTTTTGAATATTCAGTTCTAGTAAACATCACAGCCAAAGAGTTCCAGGCGAAGTGCAATACTTTGATTCCATGTTTTAGGAATGACACGGATAAACCTGGAAATGATTGGGGGGTTGAAAAAGTTCTTCACATGTCCTTTGGTATTAGTATTTCCTTCAAAAATCTGAAAGCAAAATAAGAGAAAATCTTTAATGACAGCATAAATGGAAACAAAAATCTTACAGATAAGTTTGGTTTTTTTTAGACAAGGTCTTATTCTGTTGCCCAGGCTTGAGTCCAGTGGCACAATCATGGCTCACACAATCATGGCTCACTGCAGCCTTGAACTCCTGGGCTCAAGTAATCCTCTCTCCTCAGCCTTCCAAAGTGTTGGCATTGCAGGCATGAGCCATCACGCCCAACCCAGATAATTTTTTATCCTATTAGCTCAAAATGAGCATATCAAAGAACACATAGAACACTATCACAGAGATGATCCTCCATCAGTTATGAAATCACATGCCAGATAGATTTCATCTCACCAGTGATCTGAATTAAATTGGGGAAAAATCAACAAGTCTCACGTGGTGCTGTGGAGCAGCTGCAAAACCATTTCTGCCTTCAGCCCCTTTGTATTAGCTGTATGACTGAACAAGTTACTTGTTTTCTGATTCTTCATTTCCTCATCAGCAGAGTAAGGATAATAAAATTTCACCTCACAGAAGTCATTGCAAAGATTTAAAAATATATGTAAAGGTAAGTGCATAGTAAGTGCCAGGAAGTGGCCACCAATAAATGGTTAACTATTGCCAACATTTAAAATTTGACCAGGCATTTTAACTTATTTATCCTTGTTGGCATGTACCTTATATCCTCAACTAAATTGTATAATTTCTCCTCCTCCATCATCAGCAAGTTCTCCAAGGTTTACATACACCAGAAATGAAATCTCTATTTTTTTATGACAATGATATTTATCCTCCTATGGGGGCAACCTGGTGTAGTGAGAAATAAAACAAACCAAAACAGACAACCAGGAGTTTGTCTGACAACAGGCACCTGAAGAACTAAGATTCAGAAGACTTAAAGAGGTGGTACATGTCAGATGCCACTCTACCTTGTCCACCATGGAGGATTTCAGCCTGTACGGTTTCCATTCCACTCCCTGGTCACTGTAGTGGATGGCATAGCTCTTTACATACATTTCAGAGGACAGAGACTTGCAGCCCTGTGTTGTAATTGCTGTTATCTTCTTGATCTTGAGTAGATCAATTTCTAGCCACTGCTTGTTGTTGTTTGCCTATGAAAATGACAAAAACACATAAATAAGGAAGATGTTAAAACCTTTGCTTTTTTTTTTTTGACCAAGATATGCAAAAAAGCACAGAGCTCAAAAGGATTTTGTTCGATCTTATCCCTTAGGATTCACTGTCTCCTAGAAGCTTTCCCTCTTTCTTCTTTGTTGCCACAATATGTGTATAAATTTCTATTGAAGTATTTCACATATTGTACTATAATTGTTTCCTTCTTAGTATCCCTTACTGCTTGAGGGTAGAGGCTTATTTAATTTTGTTTCCTGTTACTCACCACAATGTTAAGATACCCAGTTGGTGTTCAATAAATAGTTGTTGAATAAATGAATGAATACATGAGTTTTATTTGGAAAAATTATTAAATTTCTAAGTTATCTGTAAATATTATTTTCTTAAGCAAATTTATTCAAATACTCCGGTAATATTGCTACAGGGTTATCTGGGAAATAATTGGATAGCATCCTCTCTCTATTTCACCTATTTTACAAAACCCAACTTCTCTTTTCCCCTGTTAATGTCAAATAGCAGAAACAGTTCAATTTCTTCTGATATTTCAAATAAATGTAATATTTGAGAGACCTGATAAAACAATAAGTAGAGCTTGATACACAGTACAGTTATTGTCCTGTCTCCGGCCTAACAAAATGCCTAATCACATGGTTGGTGATATGCGTTTGGAGAAAGATCAAAAGGTCTAAACTGAGTTTTAGAGTAATCTGAGATAAATTTTTACCTTTGGGAGATTTGTCATCTAACATAGCCTCATTCAATTATAAAGGAAATAATATTGATATGTTTCTTCAACATCACCCACACATACTTAGGTGTATGTGTATATATATGTGTATGTGTATATACAAAAATGCACATGCTATATGTATTTTAAAAGCAAATTAGCTGAATTAGAATGATTATATGAGAAAACTTTTAAGTCTATAACATCCTCTAGCGACATCTGGGTGATATTTTAGTGTGTCTTCAAATCAAGGTTGTACCAGTGATACAGAGTATAACCAGCTAGAAGTTTTCACAGGCATAAAAGAGGTAGAGACATTTTAGTTACAGAGAGAACAGCATCTGTGTGCATCCCTGCGTATGTCCAGCTTTGATTTTCAACCTCTCCAAAGAGACCATATAAAGACATTTCATGTGAGTGGAAGGGGGTTAAGTAAAACACGTATTTCTGATCCCGAATTCTAACTTTGAAATAACAGCATTAAAAATTAGCATTTTATCTTTGAGGCCTTTGTTATATTACAAAGACTAAGAGCAAATTATAGAGAGTGCAAATGTTTTTAAAAGATTGTAAAATGAAGTATGGGGTGACAAGGTTAAACCATGAACAAGCCTAAAGAGTCATCTGAAAAAGAACTGGATAACATCTCTTTAATTATTATTTATATTGCTATGTAAATTATATAAATATAATGTAATATAACACTATTTTTATTATTTTAACTTCTCTGGGTATCAGCTTTGCCCTCTACAAAATTGCAAAATGAGGTATTTGGGCTGCTACAAATGGTGGAAGGCGCATGGCCTGTTTACTGGGAGAATGGGATTCTAGTCCTGATTCTGCTACCAAACTAAGCTAAAATTATTTAATCTCCTGTGTATTTAGACTTAAAAGGAAAAATCTAGACCAGATGCTTTGCTCCTTGCTACTGTAACATTCTGTGATTCCGTGATTCCAGAATGAGTTTCAAGACACAGATATCAGTTCCCAAGACTGTGTGGAATCCAATCTTTTCTATTTACCCCACTAGCACCACAATTCTTTTTTCCTTTCTGGTGGCCTAATTTAAGGATAGGTCCTGGAATTCTATAGAAAGTCAGGAAATTGGAGTGTAGGTATCTTAAGGGAGGGAGATATGAGGGTAGAAAGTAGGGAATCTGGATTTAGTTGGCTGAAGGGATCATCAAGTTATCCATGCCATTCTGATATCTCAGGTCATTTAAAGAATTAATAAAAATGAGTCAACTACTAAGAGTTACCCCAAAATTAAATCACCTGAATTACTCAGTGGGCTAATATCAGGGGTACTATAACTCTCTGGAAGGTATTTGTTTAACTTAGATCACTGATTTTATAACTCTGGTTTTGCAACATTTTACTATGCTTCTAGTTGTCTCAATAAATATCACAAAGCTCTTAAGGAGGGTGGGGAAGAGAATAAAAAAGTTTAAATGACATTTCATTTAAGACAATGAAAACATATTGCTAAATTGTAAAGAAAAAAATAAGAGATGATGTTGCAAATATAAATCATTTGTTTATCACTAATGTAAGCTGTCTAAATGAGGAGTTGGCAAACTATGATCCATGGGTCAAATTTGGCCCACTGCCTGTTTTTTTGTAAACAAAGTTTTATTAGAACACAGCCAGCTCATTCATTTACATGTTGTTTATGGCTACTTTCCTGCTACAATGGCAGAGTTGAGTTATGGCAGAGAATGTATGGCCCACAAAGACTAAAATATTTACTATCTATCCCTTTGCAGCAAAATAAATTTGCTTATTATTGGTTTAAATCAAGACTAGACCAAAACCCACAGAGATGATAGATGACTTTTCTCTGAGCCAGAGTTATAGTCGAAGCTATCAAGTCCACAGACATCCTAGACTCTTGGACCTAGGATTTTAATCTGCAGAAACAGATTAAAATACTCCTGCTTCCAAGATCCTCATGTTCGTGGTAGTGAGGGCCTTTGCATTCTTTTGGAGTGCTAAGAGAACACCATGCATAGAGTATACTTCACCTTGGCTTGCCAGGCATTCACACGTCCCTGGGCATTCAGACGGGCACGGAAGGGTTCCCAGTAATCTCCCCACCAAGATTTTTTAAACGAAGAAGCTGTGATTTGCTTGTTTCCTATCTTTCCATTTTCCATACCCAGCGGTGTGGAACATCCTATCAAAAGAAAAGTAATGTGATTAATTATACACCAATATTCCCTGCATGGCATTTTGCACTGCAGAGGAGATAACAAATAATATTACTACCAATGAATGACAAAAACAATAATCACAAAAATGAAGATTCATTGAATCCAAGTGCCAAATACTGTTCTCAGGATTTACATGTATTATTTAATGCTCATAAATATCTCCATTTTAGTACAGCAAAACACAGTAATTTGTCTAAGGTAACACAGCCAGAAGAATCAGAAACTGAACTGAGCTCAGACAATCTGATACCAAACACCATGTTCTAAACATTTAAACTCATTTCCTCCTTCTGAGAGTCATGGAAACTTTGGTCTTTGCTTTGAGGTGACAATAATCCTAAACTATCTATATATAAAAACACGCTGTTTCTTCTAACAAAAGCTACAAAGAAGATGCAATGGACCCTCATTCACTATTTAATATTTTCTGTTTCAACCCTTAGAGGGTAATTCAAGTTATGTACTCTTTGGAATTTTTCCAAGGTGTAATTTGAATATCATAGGCAGCAAGGCAGACCTGTGACTGTAAGAAACACAGCTAGTGAGTGAACCTGGCTGACTGCCCATCATCTCTGTGACACCTTGTTCTTGTTGGTAAATCATGCAGAAATTTTCTTGAAGTAATGCCTTACTTACTCCATGAAAAAAAAAAAAAAAAAGAGCCCTAAAAATAATACCCGCTGCTAATAATTACCTAAGTATCAAGAAAATGAATAAAAAGAAAATAATGCTTCTTGTATAAAAAATAGATATTTTAAATAAATCAGCTGAGTTGAATGTCACATTTTAGGGTAGTTTATTAGGATCTGAACAAATCTATTTATACCATATGGAAAGAGAAAAAACACAATGACTTATGGAACTGTTTCAAGGGGTGGTCCTGCTGATACAAGATTTGTGTTTTATTTGGGAGATGTTATAGACTACTGCTATCTGGACATCAGCAAAATACCCTTATCCATCCAAGGGTATACTGTGCCATTATCTGCTTCAATAAGAAACCGATTCCAGGGTTCCGCTACTTTCTCCAGTGTAAATCATGGCTTCTTCTCTCCACCCAAAGGGAAGTACTGCAACTCCCGACAGGTGTGCCACAGCAGGTGTCTAGTGTGCCAGTTTATTTATCCCTCTTCCCACCTCCAGCCCTTGAACAGCCAAGTGGGGCCTGGATCAGTCAAGCCTTAGGATTATTACTTCATTCTTTTACCTCAGAATGCCAGGCAGATATTATTTTCTTTGTGTGGTTTGAAGTAAAAAATATTGGAAAGCACTGCTTGAAGAATCCAAGAACAGTTAAGACTCTTAAACATCCTTGTTACATATAGCAGAATTTTAATATGACTATTTATGATTACCTGGATTTATTTATACCACAGGTCACATTACAGCCCCTATGAAATAGCAGCTGACATAGAAAAGACTTGAGTACCTACACAGGGTATTAAAGAAAATATAAAGATGAATCGTGGTTTCAGGAAGTTGGGAAGCTGATTCAGATTTCAAAAACACTCATTGAACACCACATATATGGCAGTGATGTTGCCAGATGCTGTCATGACTTTGAAGTCTGAGTGACCTGGAGGACTTTGGAAGAGTCAGGCCTAGTTTGAATCTCAGGTAGGTCATATTGAAAATGGACTGATGGAGATAATTCCAAATTAGAGCCCTTCCTTGGAGAGTTGTGATGTGTCTACATAATCCAGGCACTTTCTTCAGAGAGATGCTGTTGGACCTCTGATTGGCAGAACCATTCTTGGTCTAGATCACACCGAGAGTTTACCCGAGTAGAACCTCTGTTTCATAAAGGTTTTCCTAGAAGCCTAAATCACTGAAGAGAACTAAAAATTTTACTCAATCTCCTATACCTCCCAAATCTTGATTCTTTGTGTGACAGTGAGAAAATAATGCATCTTTGTACCTTACCATTTACCTCACAACCTTGCAACTCCAATCGAAGGGTAGGCCTGTTATAGGCTCGAGTTGGAGAGATCCTAATATATCTAGCCACAATAGGTGGGTCAAACTGATTCTCTTTTATTGTAGAGGCATCTGAATTGCCATTAAAATACTAGAAGAAAAGAGGAAAGTTTAGTTATGTAACAGTGATCTATAAAGTGACTTTATAATAAAATTTTCATCTACTTTAATATTGTAATACTACATTTTCATGGGGCCTGAACTAAATCCATTTGTTTATAAAATATACATGGGGATAATTCCACTTCCAGGAATATTGTATATATGTACTTTGCCCTATTACTCCTGGTAAGTACAACTAAAAACTTTGGACATTATAGCTAAGAGAAACCTAAGAAGGGGAAACATCTTTTCAGGGGAAAAGAGCTCAGAAGACAGACTGACTAGGTTTCTTGGAAGGAACAAAATGGTGGTGAGTGTCCTGAATTTTCTTTTTGCCTCATACATCCCAGACTTAGAGATGAAGAAACCAGGAACCTGGAAACACCAATGAGTACAGACTGAAAAAGCCCAAATAAAATCTGCTTTCTCTAACCAAAGTACCAGTAAAGGGAAGCCTAGCAAGATATAATAGAAAACTTGTGGATACTGACTTCTCTCCTTTAGCCAAACACCACAGAAAAACCTGAGGCCCCTCCCCAACCCACAACAGCAAAGGCTGAATGGGAAGCCTAGACTTCCATGCTCATGAGGCTAAAGAGGCACCCCAACACTCTTACTGGGGTTGTGTCAGAAAAGGCCATGTAAGGATTTAGGGTATTCATCTCCAGCCCCTAATAAAGCTCCTGCCCCTGAGTATCAGCGGAGGCCAAATGGGGAACTCCTGTTCCCACCCAGTCACCAAGGAACAATCCCTTCTTAGGTGGCAGTGGAGTGGGGAAACTGGACTTTGACCCCCACTTGGCAGTAACCAGGCTGTGCCCTATCCCTTTTCCTGACAGAGCAATGTCGGAAAAAGCCAACTTTTTAAAACAGAAGATTGGAGCAGGTATTGGTAATATTGAAAACAGAAAAACAATAGAGAAAAATCAACAAAACAGGGCTGAGAAGATTTTTTTTTTTGAGACAGAGTCTCACTCTGCCACCAGGCTGGAGTGCAGTGGTGAGATCTTGGCTCACTGCAACCTCTGCCTCCCAGATTCAAGCAATACTTCTGCTTCAGCCTCCCAAGTAGCTGGGATTACAGTTGTGTGCCACCATGCCTAATGTTTTAAAATATTTTTAGTAGAGGGTTTCACCATGTTGGTCAGAATGATCTTGATCGCTTGACCTCGTGATCTGCCTGCCTCAGCCTCCCAAAGTGCTGGGATTACAGGCGTGAGCCACTGCACCTGGCCAAGAAGATTTTTTTTAAATTGACAAATCTCTAGCAAGATTCACAAAAAAAAAAAAAAAAAGAAAGGAGATGCAGTTGACAATATCAGAGATGAAACAGGCAAAATCACTACAAACATGAAAAAGGATAAGGGAATATACAAACAACTCTACACACATAAACTTAACAACACAGAGGGAATTGACCAATTAATTGAAATATACAAAGTATTTCAATTCACCTAATATGACATAGATAATTTGAATAGCCCTGTAACTATTTAGAACATAGAATTCATAACTTTAAAACTGCCCAAAAAGAAATCTGCAGGCCCAGATGGTTTCACTGGTGATTCCTACCAAATATTTAAAGAATTAATACCAACTGCAGACATTTTCTCCTAGAATGTAGAAAAGACAAGCTTACCAATTTTATGAAGCCAGAATATAGAATAGAAGAGCATGCTTACCAATTTTATGAAGCTAGTATAACTGTGGTATCAAAAGACAATTAAAAAAAATAAAACTACATACCAATATCCTCTCATGAATATAGATGACAAAATCTTTATGCTATGGACTCAACTGCAATCTGTGTTTTCTCTCATAATACTCATTAGTAAGAACCATAATTTAGGACTTCAATGGTGCTGAGACATATTATAAATAATTATTAAAAATAGGTAACTAATAAACAGTAAACAATTTTATATAAAATATGAGCAGAAACAGACTCGAGATTATCGGTATAATAATGGCAGGCAGACTCCTTGCATTCAGGTAGGTTTCTTTGGGGAAAGGAATAGAGACGGGGAGAAGAGTTAGGGCTTCTGGCTGAGCCCCTGGAAGAGCAAGAAGGAGGATGCCATTCTTCAGGCGTGGCCCCCCAAAAAGTCTGAGAATCACACTGCCTCAGAGGCTTACTAGCATTAACACTATGATTTACTTCAGGTACACTGAAATAAAGAACAAAACAAACTGCAATAGTAAAATCAAAAGTGTTGGTAGCCACTTTTTAGCATGAGCTCCTCGAGACACAAGACCAGATATTCTACTCTGCCATACACCATCGGCCAGTCTGAGAAATCTGGGTATTTTATTTGATGATAAAATGGTTTTTTAAAGTTTTGTGGGGTTTTGAAGTTTCAGTAACCCTGCTTCTCTCTTTAATTTGTAAGACACAGACCCATCATATTACTGCTTTTCTCCATATGACCCTTAGAAAGCCATTCACATTTGTAATACCCAGAAAGGTATTTTTTAAAATACATAATCATTAGGCATAGTCATAATACTCCTAGACTGAGTCTAGAGATTCAGATAGACATAGGCACACAAACCATCACATTCCTTGTGCTGTTCCCTTTGAAGATCTGCCAGTTGATCTGGTTGGAACTGTAAGCTACATAGAACTCTGTGGTATAGCAGGACTTCAGGTAGTGTTTGGCACCTTGGGTCTGGATCCCTGTGATTACGACTTCCTTTTGCATGTCCACCTGCAATATAGGAAAGCCAGTAAAAAGAACTGTCCTTGTCAACAAGTCACACACTGCCTAAATTCATTATACAATTAGCTTTCTCCAGAACGAAAGAGCTAGCACATAAGATCTTAGCAAACTGATACAATGACTACATGTAATCCATATTTGTGCACAGAGTACCTAGGTTTGAATCCCAACTCAATGACTAATTAGCTATGAGTTACTTTGGGAAGGCACTTAGTATCTCTGTGCCTTTTGTTTTTTAATCTATAAAACAAGATATTATTAGAACCAACCTCAGGGGGTTGATTTTAAGGACATAAAGTACTTAGAACGGTGCCTCGCACTTAGTACTTGCTATTTCCCCTAACAACATTGCAAGAAGGAATTACTAAATCACTTTCATTTTTATTATTACAATAGCAGTAAATATTATCAGTCTATTAAACAAACCTGGATCCAAGGTTTAGAGGCCAATTCTGCTGCAAGTTTTTCTACACTCCAAGCATTATAAGATCCACCATTGTTTAGTCTTGCTAATCTGGGCTCCCAGTAACCTAAACTCAAGGGAAGAAAAATATTTATTCTGAATTTTTTCAAAACTCAGCAATTTCTCAAGTGAGTTTAATCCACTGGAAAACCAGATCCTTGGAGGACCTGTGTTGTAGTCAGAAGTCTAGGCATGGGCCTCAGCTACTAAGTCAGTCCTTGATGATGAAATCTGGGCTTCGGGTCTGTGTTTGGTCAGCTGCCAACCACCACCTATCCCCTTTCTTGCACACAGGTCATGTTTGGTTTTTTTTTCTGTTATGTTGATGTTCCTAAAGCTGAATGTGCCTGCCTAACAGGAAGACATGGAAGGGGTATATGGGAGCCTGATCATCCTCTTGATCATGACCTCTTGATCTCGGAAAGGGCTTACAGGCAGTGTGAGAAAACTTTGGAGGAGTTCCTGCCACATAGTGGAGGTTCAACAAAGTTTTCTGAATAGATGAATGGTTGCCACAGGCAAAGGGCCATATTAATGAGGACTATAATGCTTAGCTGATGAGACCCTGTGAATCTGGCTGAAATACTACATGTGTGGTCAAACCCAGAAAAGGGTGACTGAGGAGAGTTTGGAAATGAGCACGTGGTCATAAGAGTAAGCTATCTGATCCTTGCCAAATCCCTGCAGAGAGGCTGGGCTCTTTATGTAGAGAACTCAATGACCCCCAGCTATTGGTTTCTCCCGGAAAAGACTCTTTGGGAACGTTATACACCAGAAGGGGTGGCAGTGTTAAGAGCACGCTAACAGGCCTTTAGCTCCTGTCACAGTGTTCCTTCCTTTACCATATGTGCACCCCAAATGGAGCTGTGTCACTATATTGTAGTAGAGAAAAGCATAAAGAGAAGAACTGATTCATAGATAGGTTGTCATGTATGGTTTCATAGGCTGCATGCTGCACAACTGTAGGAGGTTCCATTCACAGACCATGGTGCTACAACTTACCCAGAAATTCTGAAGCCTTGATCTGTGAATCAGATATGATACCAGTGCTTAGTCCCATTGGCATCTTACAGTCTATGAAAAACAGGAAAAAACGAATAATTTTTGCTTAGAAAATGTATATAATAAAGTAAAACTCCATGGTTAGGGATTATGTTTCTGACAGGTCAGTAATTAGATATTTTTACCTACCTTGCGTGACCCTGACTTAAATATATCTGATTATAAAATGGTAAATGCACTAACAAGACTGGTGCTTTAATAGATATAGTGGCATCCCAGAGGAAAACAACTGAAATCCTGAAATGCAATCATGTTTTAAACTGATTTTCTTCTGCTTTTATCTTAACTTTGCTATTTTACAACATTAAGTACTATCCATGGCTAGGTGGAGTGGCTCATGCCTGTAATCCTAGCACTCTGGGAGGCCGAGGGGGAGGATTACTTGAGGCCAGGAGTTTGACACCATCTTGGGCAACCTCTTCTCTACAAAAAAATTAAAATACAAAATACAAAAATATGAAAAAAAAAAAGTTCTAGCCCTCATGAGACTATGTTCTCAAAAGCTGACCTCAAAGTTACAAGATTATTTATATCCTGATTAAGAAAGGGATACCAGCCACTGTGTTACCTGGATGTTAGCACAGTGCTTCATACTCAACGGTGCTTAGTAATGACTTAAAGAATGGATGAATGGATGGACAGATGAAAACTGTGTTTCCTAAATGCTGAAATGTCAAGTTTAGTGACTCAGTCATTGTTAAATTCCTGTGACCTTTTCCCTCCTCAACTCTTGGAACCTGGAGAATTTCTTACATGCACTTGCCCATGGATCACAAATCATGAAGAAGGATGCTTTACGTAGGTTTCCCATTTGAGAGGAATGCTTTTGATCTGACTGCCGTGTTTTCAATGCAATCAGACCATGGACCAGAATAAAAGCAACTATGGCTACAAATTATGCCTTTGTCACATCAGAGTTCTTAGAGTTGAATATTTCCAATCTAAAAGTTGGTAATACTCTAGTAATAGGCACTCTCCTGCTAAACCAAATATTACATGGCTCTCGTGATACCTCTGTCCATAATAAGAAATGGCGTTTGCATCCCTGCTCTCTGGTTTTCTCCAACCTCTGTGTTTAGGAGCCACCAGCCAGGTTTTGATGCCTTCATTTCAAGAGTTTTAAATGAACCTAAAATAAAAAGAACAACATTACATTTGCAAAAATTAACAAGTAAATATTGTGGTTGATAGTTCTCTACGAATCCTAAAATTCCTGCTTCACAAGAGACTTTCAAATAGAATTTAACCATTTTTCTTTAGGTAGGACTACAAGTATAACAGATAAAAACAAAACAATAACAACACACACACAGAGATAACTAAAGAAATTTTTAAATCTCTACCATGCCTCACTAGAAGAAACTTTCACTTATCTAAATATAGTGTTACAAGTTAACTCACCCACAATACAGCTTCACAGTCCTAAGTATCAAAGTGACCTTGAATGACATCATTGGGCCTCAAAAATATCATACATGTTTCCTTTCCCTCTCTTCATTTTGCTTTTTTCTCTTTTTTATAAAAGAAAATCAAAATAAAATCTTCTTCCTCCATGTTTTCAAATTTTCCATAAAGCTTACATATGTTACTAGAGATTTACATAAATTGTTCAGAAAAAAACACTGAAAGAACGAGATTTCTAAAACCTCTGGCTATCCATTCTGGTATTTAACATTACCCCCTGGCAGTTAATATTTAAATTCTGTTGACTATAATTTATGACTCTTTCCCAGATTGTGGGTGAAAATGAATAGATACGGTTATCTTCCTCAAACCCACTGAAAAAGATCTCCAGTTTTTCTCTCTCCAATGCAAGTATTTAAGTTTGCAGATTTAGAGATGCCAGCCAATCCTAGCTTCTCAGTCTGTCTCTAGGCTTATATGGGAAGGATGATTGATCTTCTAATACTCGATGAAAAGATGAGAGAATTTGACTGAATCTCTTCTGTCTCTGATTTTAATACGATAGATTAATTATCTATTGATTGTTGTATTAATACAATGTTAATACAACATAATTAATACTCTCTAGATGTATTAGTGAGTTACTGGCATGTGAAAAACCAACAAGAACCCTCTTTTTTTTCCCTGCTCTTAATCAAACCAGTCCATTTGGACCTCTGTGCCTGCATCTGAGGCAGATTCACACAACCTCACTCAAAGTGCTGTCGAGGGACTGCCTTCACTAGATCCTCAGGCAGCGTGTGTTAGGTTGGTGCAAACTATAATTGCGGTTTTTGCCATTACTTTTAATAGAAGGCAAAATAGAAGGAAGGCTGCTTGTTAAAAATACAGACTCCCGGGAATTCTGCCCAAAATCTACCTTAAAGTCTCTGAAAACAAAATCCCTCTGCTTTCACATCTGCATTTTAACCAACTTCCTAGGTTTTTATTACATCCACTGAAGTTTGAGAATTTGGCATCTGGCATCACAGCCCCACCCACACACCTGCTGCATAAGTAGATACACGTACAAGCAACTCACTGGCACAGAAATATCCCTTCTGTATAATTGTAGATTGTTTAAATCTACATTTATCTTTATTTTGCACATGAAAAGCTCTAAATACCTTTGTTATTCTTTAACTTTTGTAACTATTTTTAAAAAATGTTTTCTCCTTCAAACAGTCTATAAGTCAGTTTAAAAATATGATTCCTGGAGTCACTTGCCCAAAGATATTAGGGTGCTAGAGCCTAGAGGAGGAGCAGAACTGAAGAATCTGGAAACCCTCCCAGCAGAGATAACTGTAGCTGCCTGAGCCCTGTGGGATTCATTTTTTTATCTGCTTGAGACCTCATCTATATGACACACAGTGGCTTGGGAGAAACTGCATGTTATGTAGCAACTGAGTTGGGTCACACATTTAGCCTATATGGTGCTGCAAATAGTTCATAAATTAGGTGACATTTTTGCACTCCGTACATACTTTGGGTCTATGAGTTTGCCTAGGCTCTAAGCCAGAACCCTATGTTCTGACTCCTTAGGAAGTATATGCACAAGGAAGAAATAAGAAGGAGTAACAGATGCTATGATTGCCTTTTCCCTGTATTTCTTAGCAGGGACCTCTTTCCATTTCCCAAGTCTTTACCAGGCAGAAGGGCCCAGACCCCTAACTGGTGCTGTTTATTGCCATTTTCCAGCAAGGTCTGGCCATGAAAGTGAACCACGTGAATGTCTTGGGAGCCGCCTATGTTCAGCAGGTGTAACCTCACCCACTCTTGCTCGTACATTCTCAGGCCAGGCAAGCTGTAGATCATCCCATTAATGGCTGAAAGGACAAAGAGTTGAAATCAATTAAAAATCTGTTGACACAGAGAGGGCGACCGGTAAGGAAATATGGGGCAACTCACTCAACACCCATCTTCCTCATGATTCTGCATTCCCAGGCCTACCTAGCCATGGAAAGGGCCCTCTTGTATGTCATATTAGTGAGAGGCTGAAGCAGAACCACTAGTCCTTCTCATATCATTCACACCAGCCTACAGCAGAAGGCGGGGGTATCTCCCTTTCCAAGCGATGTATCACTCTTTTCCCCAGCTTTTACACTTCTGTGCTTTACCCATGTATCCTTTCCATTAACAGTCTTAATTTTCCTTAACTACAAAAAGATAAACACAAATATAGGCAGACAAAGTAAACTCCAGGGGTTAGAGTCAGCAAGGAGACATGCAGCATGTCACCTTAAGGCCTTCTAAATTCAGAGAAAGTTTCAGGCAAATTGGGAAGTCTAGGAGTTTATAATATGAGGAGTTTATTGTTGGTGTATCCAGCAACCATAGCAAGTCACGTTTATTCTTTCATTGGTACAATAACTCCTCTGCCCACTTCTCAGATTAGGTGTCTTGGGTTCTCAGGCTTTATCTACTCTCCCTGTAGTAAAATATGTGGATTTTTTTTTAAAAGTCCCTGAGAAACATGATCACCTTAAAAATGTAACACAAAATTTTAAAGATAAAGTTTAGTGTTACCAAACATTTAACTGAAACCAAAGTGAGGGAAGTGCTTTGTTTCCTTCTTCTTAAGTTAGAGGAACTGTTGTGAAATTTCAGAAACCAGGCAAGCGAATTTTTGGAGAGGGACGGGTTGAGATCATTTGGGCATCCTTAAAATTATATCAGGCATGAGAACACCTGTCTACATATTCATAACACAAGCTCGTACCTTTCTCCTCTCAGTTTCTGTTTCAGTTACTAGCTTACAGGCCGAATTTCTGAGTGAATTTCCAAGTAGGCACACTTTTCCCAGTGTGACCACCCACATGCTCTCTTGCCACTATTCTCCCATTACCTGGGTACCTAGTTTCTTCTCTCATTTTGTTCTCATATGCTTTGGGTGCCACCTGGTAGCTGCTGGAGCTAAAACTGTTAGAATCATTCTTATTTTAGAAAAGACACAGAGGTGATCATTTCTTTTATATAAACACTTGTGCCTTTAGAGATCCAGAAACAAGCTTATTAACTTTTTAAATTGCAGAACAATGTTAATTCCTTTTCAATGTGTGTTACCAGCTGAAGCACACTGGCTTTTTGTTGTTGTGGTTTTCCGTTCGTTTGTTTTACAGCAGCTTCTCTGCACTATCTTTCAGACTTTCTCTTTTTGCCTCACCCACAGTGTTACCTGCCAGATTACATCAGCCCTCTGGAATGTTAAGGAACCGGTTTTAGTTGTAGCTCTGGTTGTCTCAGAAGCATCTCATGTCTAATCTTGTGAAGCTCTAAGGGCAGGAATCACTGTGACCCAGTGTGATTTAATTAGATTAGATCAAAGTCAGAGGAAAATACCGTGAAACTCATGGGATTTTTTCACTTCTGAGGATGTGACTCTCCAAGAACTTCGGGACTTCTTTTCATAGTACCAGCTCTTCTTTTCATCAAAGGTCATAAATAGTAAGACAAATTCTCTCATGTCCACAGGCATGTTGCTGTCCTTATGTAGTATTCCTTTTTGGCAGATTAGGAGGGGACCTATCAAGCCTGAGTGAATATCTTTTTCCTGGAAAAAGAGAGTAAATTGTATTGTCTCTTTCCCAGGAATTTCTTTGCTCTTCTGATAGTCACTCATCATATAAAAAAGGAAACTTTCTGACAGGCTCTGAATTTGAAGATGAAGATTATAAATGAATGGCGTAATAAGCCTGGATATTTATCACCTAATTCTGTTGTATTCATAATCCTCCTTCCTCTAGTTGATCTTTATCCCAGTAACAATGATGATAATAATAAATTGATAATATAAGGGATACTATTTATTGGGAATCTACCAGAATATTAAATGATTTGCCTGCAATCTCTCATTTAATTGTGACAACTATCTTATATGATAAATATAAATTCATTCATTGAACAAGTATTTACCAAGTGCTTACCATGCACTATGTACTATTACCTCATTTTTAACTTCTGATACCAGGCTAAGAGAGGTCAAGGAATTTCCTAGGATTATGCATTACCTGACAGGGTAAAAATTTAAATCTGAGTCTGTGCTCTTTCCACTATGCATTAAATGAAGGAGTTGCTTCTCTTTTTAATTGACAAATAAAATTGTATGTATATACTGTGTACAACATATTGTTTTGAAGTATATATACATTGCAGAATGATAGATAAGGGAGTCTTGACTTTGTAGTTTTTTTCTATAAAGAAAGAGCAGAACATAGCTAATATTTGTTGAAGAAAATTTCATATAAATGCCATCTTCTGTAAATGTAGGCATTCTAATTCATGGCCAATCATTCAAGTAATCTTCCCTCCTCTCCACTGAAGGAATGTTTCTCTCTCTGTCATCTGAAGAGCTGCATGGAGAGTCCCTGGTTATGATAAATGTAGACTGTTAACCACACCCTTATGCATTCCTCATGAAAAGCAAGACAGACACTTGACAAGAAATAACCCCCACTCTTCCATTTGGTGGACTCAGATTACGAGGTTAGGGGAATGAGAAAAACTTTCAATGAAAGTACCTACTGGGTTCACAGCTGAGTAGTAGGCCCAAGCCCGACAGGCAGAGCCAGGACTTTCTGGCCCTGATCGTTCAGTGGCATGCCATACGTAGGTATAACTGCTATTTGGCTGAACAGCATTGTCTTCCTTAAACCATTCAGGAGAGTCATCTTCATAAGTCTTTCCCTCTGATGATTTTTCATAGGAAAGTCCATGGGCATGTAGAGAATATGGTCTGGATGCTAAATTTTTAAAACGAACCTAGAGAAAGGAATGATCCACAAATGTGCTTAAGCTTAACAAAAATCTAAACCACAAAAATGTCAGCATTATAGGCCAAAGTGACTGGTTATAAAATCGGAGCTAAGATATAAGGTATAAAATAACTTATGTATATTATTTCATTTAATTTTCACAACCATCCTGTGAGATATGGCCCAAGTAGTTTTCTCCAGAAATACCAAAAGATATGTGTTCTTAGGCTCAAGGCCAAAGTACTGACATTATCTACTAATGAAATGAGAGTGATAGGTAGTGAAGATATGAAGATGAAAGAGGCTTGATTCTTGTTCATAAGAAGCTTTTAAGCTTCTGATGAAAACAACATGCACATGGGCATCCACACGACAAATCTGGAGACAACAGGTGCTATATACAAAGTCTAAGTGGGTTCAGATGATGATGCCCTGGAGGAACGATTTGGTTGAGTATTTAGGAGAGGTTGGAAGAATTAAGGTAAGTTCCTTGGAGGAAATGGAATTGGCCATCGTAGAATGAACAGGAGCTAGAAAGACATTTCAGACTCTTGGAAGGGCAGAAGGATGCCTGTGAGCAGGGGAGTAAAGGAAGAGTTTGGGGAATAGCAAGGAAGGATCTGGATGGAGCTGGGCTGTGAAATGCACAGGGACAGGTGGAACCTGGTGAGAAATGAGGCTGGAAAAGGACCAGGTTGGAGCCAGATGGTAAAGGACTTAAATGCCATATGGGAAGTCTTCACACCCCAGCAGTCAGACTCGTGAAGCTCCTCCCGGCCCTTCTATAACTTCTAGTGATTAAAGACCCCCTAATTGTCTCTTCCTTATTTTATTCTACAAAGCCAGCATCACCCTAATAACAAAACCTGGCAAAGACACAATGAATCATGAAAAGCACCGGCCAATATCTCTGATGTACATAGATACAAAAATCTTCAACAAAATACTGGCAAACCAAATCCAGCAGCAAATTAAAAATTAATTCATCACAATCACATAGGCTTCATTCCTAGGATGCAAAGTGGCTCAATGTATGCAAATCAATAAATGTGATTCACCACATAAACCAAATTAAAAACAAAAACAGTATCATCATCTCAATAAACATGGAAAAAGCTTTTGATAAAACCTAACATCCCTTCATGATAAAAACCCTCAACAAACTAGGCATTGAAGGAACATACTTCAAAATAATAGGAGCCATCTATGACAAACCCACAGTCAACATCATACTGAATGAGCAAAAGCTGAAAGCCTTCCCTGTGAGAACTGGAACAAGACATGGATGCCCACTCTCATCACTCATATTCAACACAGTACTGGAAATTCTAGTCACAGCAATCAAGCAAGAGAAAGAAATAAAAGGCAATCAAAGAAGAAAAGAAGTTAAACTATCTCTCTTCATTGACAATATGATTCTGTACCTAGAAAACCCTAAAGACTCCACAAAAAGGTTCCAGGAACTGACAAATGACTTCAGTAAAGGTTCAGTATGCAAGATTAATGTACAAAATCAATTATACAAAATACAATGTACAATGTACAAAGTAGCATTTCTATACATCAGTAATGTTCAAACTGAGAGCGAAATCAAGAACACAATCCCATTAGAAATAGACACATACACACACACACACACACACACACACACACACACACACACACACAAATACCTAGGAAAACATCTAACCAAAGTGGTGAAAGATCTCTGTAAGGAGAATTACAAAACACTGATGAAAGAAATCATAGGTAACACAAACAAATGGAAAAACATTGTATGCTCATGTATTGGAAGAATCAGTATTGTTAAAATAGCCATTGTGCCCCAAGCAATCTACAGATTCAACACTATTTTTAATGAACTACTGGAATCATTTTCCTCAGGATTAGACGAAGCTATTCTAAAATTCATATGGAGTCAAAAAAGAGCCTGAATAGCCAAAGCAATCCTACGCAAAAGGAACAAATCTGGAGGTATCACAGTACCTGACTTGAAACTATACTATAAAGCTGCAATAACCAAAATAGCATGATACTGATACAAAAACAGACACATAGGCCAATGGAACAGAATAAAGAACCCAGAAATAAAGCCACACACTTACAACCACCTGAAATTTGACAAAGTCGTCAACAACAACAACAACAACAACAAAAAAACAAGGGGAAAAGAACTCGTATTTAATAAATGGTGCTGGAATAGCTGGCTACCCATATGTGAAAGAATGAAACTGGACCCCAATGAATCCAATGAAACTGGATTAATCATATACAAAAATTAACTCAAGATGGATTACAGATGTACCCTAGGACATAAAGTATAATTTTTAAAAAAATGGATTAAAGATTTAAATGTAAGACCTCAAACTTTAAGAATCCTAGAAGAAAACTTAGGAAACACCATTCTGGATATCAGCCTTGGGAAAGAATTTATGACTAATTCCTCAAAAGCATTTCAACAAAAGCAAAAATTGACAAACTAAAGAGCTTTTTCTCAGCAAAAGAAGCTACCTACAAAGTGAACAGACACAGAATGGAAAAAATATTCACAAAGTATGTATCTGACAAAGGTCTAATATCCAGAAACTATAAGATAGTTAAACAATTGAACAAGTGAAATACAAATAACCCCATTAAAAGATGGGCAAAAGACATGAACAGATACTTCTCAAAAGAAGACATACGAATAGCCAACAAACATGAAAAACAATGCTCAACATCACTAATCATCAGAGAAATGCAAATCAATACTACAGTGAAATACCATCTCACACCAGTCAGAATGGCTATTAGTAAAATCCAAAAAATAGATGCTGGTGAGGCTGTGAAGAAAAGGGAATGCTTATACACTGCTGCTTAGAATGTGAATTAGCCACTGTGGAAAGACGTTTGGGGATTTCTCAAAGAACTTAAAACAGAACTACTATTTTAAGTGAGGAGACCACTCCTCATATTGTCTTATGCCCAATTTCTGCCTCCAAAGAAAGAAGAAGTAAAAACTAAAAGGCAGAAATGAAATCTACAAGCAGACAGCCCGGCATCACACCGTGGGCCTGGTAGTTAAAGATCGACCCCTGACCTAATTGGTTATGTTATCTATAGATTACAGACATTGTATAGAAAAGGACTGTGAAAATCCCTGTCCTGTCCTGTTCTGTTCTAATTACCGGTGCGTGCAGCCCCCAGTCATGTACCCCCTGCTTGCTCAGTGGATCATGACCCTTTCACACGGACCCTCTTAGAGTTGTGAGTCCTTAAAAGGGACAGGAATTGCTCACTTGGGGAGCTCGGTTGTTGGAGACATGAGTGTTGCCAAAGCTCCTGGCTGAATAAAGCCCTTCCTTCTTTAACTCGGTGTCTGAGGGGTTTTGTCTGAGGCTTGTCCTGCTACAATTTGACCTAGCAATTCTATTACTGAGTATATAGCCAAAAAAGAAAATAAAACTGTTCAGCCGGGCACAGTGGCTCATGCCTGTAATCCCAACACTTTGGGAAGCTGAGGCAGGCAGATTACCTGAGGTCAGGAGTTTGAGACCAGCCTGGCCAATATGGTAAAACCCTGTCTCTACTAAAAATACAAAAATTAGCTGGGCCTGGTGGTGGGCACCTGTAATCCCAGCTACTCGGGAGGCTGAGGCAGGAGAATTGCTTGAACCTTGGAGGCAGATGTTGCAATGAGTTGAGATCATACCTCTGTACTCCAGCCTGGGCGACAGAGTGAGACTCCATCTCAAAAAAAAAAAAAGAGAAAGAAAATACATTGTTCTACCAAAAAGACACATGTACTAGGATGTTCATCACAGCATTATTCACAGTAGCAAAGACATGGAATCAACCTAGGTGCCCATCAGTGGTGGACTAGATAAAGAAAATATGGTATATATGCACCATGGAATACTATGCAGCCATAAAAAAGACTGCAATCATGTCCTTTACAACAACATGGATGCCAGCTGGAGGCTGTTATGCTAAGTGAATTAATATAGAAACAGAAAACCAAATACCACATGTTCTCACTTATAAGTGGGAGCTAAACATTGGGTACTCACAAACATAATGGCAATAAACACTGGGGACCACTAGAGCGGGGTGGGAGGAGGGAGATGAGCAAGGGCTGAAAAACTATTGGGTACTATGCACACTACTTGGATGATGGGATCAATTATACCCTAAACATCAGCATCACATAATATACCCAGATAACAAACCTGCACATATGCCCCCTGAATCTAAAATAAAAGTTAAAATTATTTTTAAATACACAAATGAAGTTATTTTTATCTCGTGAAATCCAGGGCTAAAACAAAGATTCAGTATTTGATTTTTTTCCTTTTGCCTAAGGCTCCAGTATGACTCAATGCAACATTGTTACTGATCCTGTCTTTATTCACAATTGTGATGTTTTGTTAATTGTGACTTTTGTGTGTTTATTTTGATTTTTAAATTTTTTAAAAACCTTCAGTTGCTTTAGGGATGCAAGTGGTTTTTGGTTACATGGATGAATTGTATAGTGGTGAAGTCTAGGATATTAGTTGTACCTGTCACCTGAGTAGTGTACCCTGCACCCAGGAGGTAGCTTTTCATCCATCCCCCCATTCCCTTTTGAATTTCCAATGTCCATTATACCAATCTATCTGCCTTTGCATACCCATAGTTTAGCTCCCATTTATAAGTAAGAACATACAGCGTCTGGTTTTTGATTCCTGAGTTACTTCACTTAGAATAGGTTTTTAAAATATTGTGTTAAATTATCATTCATCTTGAAAAAGGATCCCCTAATCATAAGAGAGAATATTGCCTTCCACAGTTTCATGGAAAATTTAGAATAATTAAGATTCTTATATCCTTGTGTACTTGTTTACATTTTTAAAAGGAGCAAATGGTCACTGAAAATGTAGTGAATGCTTACACAGGTATAGTAGATTATATTTTAAAATCTAGGATAGCTTACTTTAGAATCAGGGTTCTTTCTGGGTTTTTGAACGTGAGAGGTTAGCAAAAATGACGGAAGTAAACTTTGCTATAAAAGCAAGTTATAATCCTGGGTCTGGACACAAGATTTTGAAAGAAATGACCAGAACTAGGAAGACACTGAAGAAACTTGCTCACTTTTGGAGGGCACAGAGACATCTTTACTTTCCTTACTCATTTTATTTAACTTCACTTTATTTATTTTTTTAGGAAAACATCAGGAGATATTTCTAAATTGCTATTACTACTAGCACTACTACTGCCACCACCACCACCACTATTATGAAGCCCAATGCAATTGCTCTTGAATATATTAATTTTCTATGTTAACTTTAGATAGGTTAGCTTTAGATAGAAATTACAGAGAGATTTTCTACAGATTATATAGTTTTCAGCATTTAAAAAAAAGTGAGATCTTGTTTTTTTTAGTCTTGAAGATTGCCAAATTGTTTGACAAGGAGTCTTTGAAAAGAAACGTAATTATTCATTAATCCTGGAAAATAAACAAATCACTTATAGCTCTCTTGCCACCTGCACCTTTACAACCCTCTGGTGCTTGTGAAAATTCCTCTGATGATCTTAGCAGTGCTCAAAAGACTTACTTGGATAACATCATCCACTTCAGCTCTGATAATAGGACCAAGAATTCCGAGATGCTCTTCATACTCCCCTCGAGGATCACGTTTGGTAAAAGTGCTGTCGAGGTACTTTCGAAAAACTACTTTCTTATATACGGTGTCTTCTGGAACATCATCAGAGTCTTCAATATCTGTTTCCCTGAAATAATAATACTAATTGTGTAAAAGAAGAAATTAAAGACTGTTCAAAGAATTTAGGAAATTGTCTCTTTCTAAATATAGCATCTAGCATAGAGAAGGTCTTTAATAAATATTTGATGGACAAATGAGTAAATGTAAAAGTGAATAAAAACAAAAGCCAGTAAATATCTTTCAATTCCTAACTCAGATATTATTTCATAGGTAAGTCTTCCTATGACCTTTCAGACTAGGTCAAGTCTCTATATCAATTCCTTATATTTCTATAGTATTATTATAGTATACATAGTAAATTCCTGTAGTATTCTTATACTATTTCTATAGTATATACGGTATATTATATATAATTTATTTGTGAGATTATCTATTAATATCTGACTCTCACTGGGTATAAGTACCATGAGGTCAGCCATTGTGCCTAGTTTGCTCATAATACTCTCTCCAGTGGTAAGCACATTATCTGGCACACAGTAGGAGCTTAATAAATTTTTGTCAAACATATAAATGAATGCACAAATACAATCATATGTTCTAAATTTTAAGATCAAAGGCAGACAAAGCCATGTAATGGGACAGCGCCAGAGCTTGGGGCTATCAGGTGACAATGGTCAGATTAATTAGAAGGTCATACTTATGAAAGTCACTGGATGGATGAATGTTTTGTACCCTGAAAGTAGCCACTCTTCTCACATTTGTTTTTTGCTAATGTCCATTATTCTTAAGCTTCTTGACACTGGTATGGACAAAGATTTTTTGGATATGACCTCAAAAGCAAAGGCAACAAAAGCAGAAATAGACAAATGGGATTGCCACCAAACTCAAAAGTTCATGCACAGCAAAGGAAATGACAGAGTGAAGAGACAACCTGTGGAATGGGAAAATATTCTTGAAAACCAAATATCTGATAAGGAATTAAAATTAAAAGTATAAGGAACTCAATTCAGCAAAAACTCAAGTAGCCTGATTAAAAAATGAGCAAAAGACTTGAATAGACATTTCGTAAAAGAAGACATACAAATGACCAACAAATATGTAAAAAGATGCTCAACATTACTAATAATCAGAGAAATGCAATTTAAAATCACAATGAGGGCTCACCTCACACCATCAGGATTGTATTATAAAAATGACAAGAGATAAATGTTGGCAAGGATGTGAAGAAAAGGGAACTCTTGTACATCTTGGTGAGAATGTAAATTAGTACAGCCATTATGGAAAACAGTATGGGAGGTTCCTTTAAAAATTAAAAATAGAATTGCCATATGATTCATTCATCCCATTTTTGGGTATATACCCACAGAAAATGAAATCAGTATGTTGAAGAGATATCTGCTCTCCCACGTTCACTGCAGCATTAGCCACATTAGCCAAGATAGGGAAGCAACCCAAATGTCTATCAACAAATGAATGGATTTCTTAAATGTGATCTGCATAAACAATGAAATACTATTTAGCATTGAAAAAAAAGAAAATGGTCCGGGCGTGGTGGCTCACACCTGTAATCCCAGTACTTTGGAAGGCCGAAGCGGGTGGATCATGAGGTCAGGAGATCGAGACCATCCAGGCTAACACGGTGAAACCCTGTCTCTACTAAAAATACAAAAAAAATTAGCCGGGCGTGGTGGCAGGCGCCTGTAGTCCCAGCTACTCGGGAGGCTGAGGCAGGAGAATGGCGTGAACCCGGGAGGCGGAGTTTGTAATGAGCCGAGATCACACCACTGCACTCCAGTCTGGGAGACACAGCGAGACTCCGTCTCAAAAAAAAAAAAAAAAAAGAAAATGAAGAAATGTCATCTGCGACAACATGACTGAACCAGGAGGTCGTTATGTTACATAAAATAAGCCAGGCACAGAAAGACAAGTACTGCAGGATCTCATTTATAATGTGGAAACTGAAAACATTGAGCTCATAGAAGCAGAAGGTACGACCGTGGTTAACAAAGGAATACAGGCCGGGCGCGGTGGCTCAAGCCTGTAATCCCAGCACTTTGGGAGGCCGAGATGGGCGGATCACGAGGTCAGGAGATCGAGACCATCCTGGCGAACACAGTGAAACCCCGTCTCTACTAAGAAATACAAAAAATAGCCGGGCGAGATGGCGGGCGCCTGTAGTCCCAGCTACTCGGGAGGCTGAGGCCGGAGAATGGCGTGAACCCGGGAGGCGGAGCCTGCAGTGAGCTGAGATCCGGCCACTGCACTCCAGCCTGGGCTACAGAGCGAGACTCCGTCTCAAAAAAAAAAAAAAAAAAAAAAAAAAAAAAAAAAAAAAAAAAAAAAACAAAGGAATACAGAGGTGAAGCATTGAGAAAATGGTCAAAAGATAAAATTCAATTAGAAGAAATAAATTTAGAAGATCTGTTGTATAAGGTGGTGACTGTAGTTAATAACAACACACTGAATTTTTTAACATTGCTGAGTACATTTTAAGTGTTCTAACCACAAAAAAGTATGTGAGGTAATGCACAGGCTAATTAGCTTGATTTTGTCAATTCACAGTTTATAAATATATGAAAACATCATGTTTGCACCATAAATATGTATAAAACAATGACCAAAACAAAAAAAACTGTGGTACACCCATGTAATGGAGTACATGCAATAAACTGACAAATCTCCAGAGAATTTTACTGAGTGAAAAAATACCAGTCCCCAAAGGTTACATGTTGCCTGATTCCATTTATGTAATATTCTTGAAATGACAAAATTATAGAAATGGAGATCAGACTACTGGTTGCCAGGGAATAAGGAAGGGGTATGGTGGGAGCAAGGTCGATATGAGTATAAAGGGGTAAAGAGAGGGATTTTTAAGGTGATGGTAAACATCCCGTATCTTGACAGTATCAATGTCAGTATGCTGGTTGTGATATAGTATTATAGATTTGCAAAATGTTACCCCTGGGAGAAACTGGGTAAAGAATACTCAAGATACTCAAATAATCTCTCCGTATTATTTCTCTTGACTGTATGTGAATCTATTTTATTTTTATTCCAAAATAAAAAGTTTAATTAAATAAAGCACATTATTTCCATCTAGTTCATTGTCTCAGTCTAGGACTGAAGCATGTCGAATTTTCCCACTGGCTCTCACATTTCCCAAGCCTGTGGAAACAAGCCAAACACTCACTCATCACACCCATAATATTTGCTATATACCATGAGCCATCAACAGAGAATCTCATTCTGCCTTTCTTCTGGTCTACCTCCCCTACTAATCCCATCTTTCCAGACTCTGAGCATAACATGCAAACTCACAGAACACAAGGGAGTGGGTAAAGCAACTTTGACTGCCATTAAAGTGGGTCGTGAGCCTTGAATGGAATACAAGATTTTGAAGGTGGTTCCAACCCTATTTACTCTGGACAGGCCCTACATCTTACTCCCTCAGGCCTTGCTTAGAAATGCTTAGATAGCTAGTTGTTCTCATATGGTATTGAGTGCAACATTTAAATAGGAAGTCATAGGAAAAAGTGTTTTAAACAGAGTTCTAATGTGGAAATGTCAGGCATCGGATTAATGAAGTCATTTGCGTAAGTCACACCATACATTGTGTTTGCCTACTGTAATTACACTTTGGTTTTTTAAGTGATTAATGTAACAGTTTTAGTAAAAGCTGTGGGCTATGTCTAGACAGTTGATGCGCAGTCATCATGCTATGTCCCTGAGAATTTGTAGTTGACTAAGCCTTGCTCCTTTCCTTCTCTTTCTGTATCTTCATCCCAGAACAAAGAACCCAGTTCAACATGGCTTTCTACCCCTAAGCAAAACTGAATTGTAAATTATCTTTAAAAAAAAGTGATTTGGATCTCTTGGAAATTCTGATCTAAACAAGTAAATGCAAAAAGGAGATTTCTACATCATATTTGGTTTTGGATTTGAGGCTAACTTCAATTAAATCATATTGATTAGCATATAGCTATGGATAGGTTGGGCTCTGCCTGGAGCAATAAGAGTCAGTAGAAACAAGGGTAGTAAGAGGAGAGGACACAGAAAAAGGCCTAATTACAGAATATTATAGAGTTCTCCCAATGATTATTCTTATATTGTCCAGGGGTCATCGAAGGTAAAGAAGCAGTTTTGGAATTGACAAAAGAAATAGAACAGACCAACTTGCAATAGGGGAACCACACTGTTCTTAGTAGAATTTGCCCACAATTATCCCCCTGAATTGTAGTAGCTACTTTTTTCAGGAGTAATGGAAAAATGAGAATAAAAAAGGAGAAAACTGGCCAAACCTTTGTACAAATTCTGAATAATCCCAGGATATTTCTTCAGCAGCAATGTAATAATTTCTTCTGTTTCCGTTGTTGCTGCGGAGGAGGTACCATGCTGCAATGTTGTCAGGATTTCTGGAGGAGTTGATGTTTGTCCTAACATCAGTTTTGTAGGGGTCATCATAGGGCACATAATCAATTTCAGCATAGTCATCTTCACTGCTCTGGACCTCTTCCTTTGGAATAATCTCAATGTAATCTGTACCATCTTTACTGAGGCCCACTATAACCAGTGGATTAAATTCCTTTGATAGAAAAGTATCATTGAGAGTAGGAGATGAAGGAGATGGCATCTGACCAAGGTCTGGATAAGGAAAAGTCTCATTAAATTCTGGAAGATGCAATGACTGACTAGATTCAGAAGGGTAGAATGTCTGATCAAGGTCTGGAGGAGGTGATATCTGGCTGAGATCAGGGAGAAGGGTGGTCTCACTGATGTCTGGAGAGACAGTCACCTGGCTGAGGTCTGGAGAAAGGGGCATCTGACCGAGGGCTGGGGAAAGGTTTGTATGACTGAGTTCTGGAGAGAGGTTTGTCTGGCTGAGGTCTGGAGAAAGGGTTGTATGACTGAGGTCTGGAGAAAGGGTTGTCTGGCTGAGGTCTGGAGACATGGGCATCTGACCGAGGGCTGGGGAAAGGTTTGTCTGACTGAGGTCTGGAGAAAGGGTTGTAGGACTGAGGTCTGGAGAAAGGGTTGTATGGCTGAGGTCTGGAGACATGGGCATCTGACCGAGGGCTGGGGAAAGGTTTGTCTGACTGAGTTCTGGAGAGACAGTCGTGTGGCTGAGGTCTGGCGAGAAGTTTGTTTGGCTGAGTTGTGGAGAAAGGGTCACCTGGCTGAGGTCTGGAGAGGTGACTGTCTGCCAGACTTCATGTTCTGAGGAAGGGGACATTTGACTTATATCAGTGGGGAAGGACTTGTGACTTCGGTCATACTCAAGCATCTCACTGAGCTCTGGAGCAGAGGATCTGTGACTGGGGTCTGAAGTAGAGTGCATTTCATCAGGGTCTTGAATGGGGAATGTTTCATAGTGTTCCTCTGGGGGCACTGTCTGATAAAGACCTGGAGGAGAGCTTGTCTGACCAGTATCATTCGAGGAATTCTGATTATGGTCAGGAAGTGAGGCTATCCAGCTAAAATCCATAGAGGGCAATGTCTGATTGAGGTCTTTGGGAAGAGATGTTTCATTGGATTTATGAAGCAACAATGAATGGTTAAGTCTTCTTTCTGAAAATGTGTTGTAAGCTTCAGTTCTTAGAGGGTGAAAGGTCCTTGGAGATAAAGGAGCATGGTGTGTACGCTTCTCTTTTTTCTTTTTTCGTGTCTTAATGAGAAACTGACTTTTCTTTAGTTCACTCTTTCCTCCATCCTGTCTTACTTGCAGAGATTTATGTCTAACTCTAGGAAACCTTGGGTGGCCACTCTGCTTTCCAGGCTTGTTGGCAAGAGGGGTGCTTTCTCCCCAAGCACGTGAGGCATTCTGGGGGCTGATCAGTCGATTGTTAACAGCTGTGTCTTCATCAGTATCTTGGATTATTTCATAGCTACCTTTCTCAGAAGCCAAATGCCATCTCCCAACCAAAATCTTAGATGAGTTATTTTGTTTTAAGAGTAACAGATCACTAGGAAGGTCCTCCCAGGGCCTCACTCTGGAGGGAGAACCAGTGTCTCGGCTTAGGTGTCTCCCAACTTTATGTGCTAGTAATTTCATCCGGGAGAACCTGTGCTTTGCTGCTTGGTCTCTTTCTACCTTGGGTCCCTTATGTTTAGCATGTTCTTGATTTTTTAATTCTCTAGCACCAAGTGAAAGTAGATGTATCCCTGTGACATCTGGCTGTAGAGGATCCTCTATAGGGTCTTCAGAATAAGGGCTGGAATGCTCTGCTGTGGAAGAATTGAGAACTGAGTTCTTGCCAGTGAGGTGTCTCAGTGGGGAACCAGCTGTGGTGGCTTGTCGGTGAGAAGGGGTTTTCTGAGGCTCTGCAAAGTTATTGACAGTGAGCCTACTAATATTATTTGGGGAAGAATAATTTGAACCAACAATTATATCTGTGTTCGAAGAAATGAATTCAGTGCCATTCTCCAGAACTAGGGCAGTAAGATTGTACTCTTCTTCTTCCTGATTCAATGATGAGTTTCTGAATGACCTAATTCCTAATGCTGCAGCCAGTCTGCTCTGGTAATCATAGTCAGTGTCACCCTCTTCATCTTCAGTTTCTAAACGATCGTGCATTTTCCGTGTAGCTATGACTGTAGATTCTGGAGGTTCAAAAATCTCATATGAGTCTTCATCATCATCTGTAATACATTTAACATCCCTGAATTTCAGCCTCAGCTTTTTGCTTCTTGGACTAGAATTCATGGAAGTTAACATCCAAGTTCCTACAGAAGAGAGATAGAGAGAAGAGATATCTGGAAGTCTGGGAAAAGACATGAAAACACAGTAATCCATTGTGGCAGGTAATTTCTAATAAACTTTAGACAGGAATACTCAAGTATGGGCTGTGGACCACTGCTTGTCTGTGAACTATTGATTACTGGGTCAAAATAACATAAGGAGAGAAAAATGAGAATGAAATATTTAATAAACTTTTTCTTTTCTAAAGCAATTTGACATTGCTGTGACTCTAAGCACATGACCAGTGCATTTATCTCGCTTAACAGAATAAAAACCAAAAGTATTGCTTCGTGGAGATTAGAGGGGAAAAATGGTCTTCCAGCACAGATAGTTACTCACTATTTTAAAATATATTAAGAAAGTGATGAATCAAGAATAAAATGGACTTTTAATATCATAAATATCTTAACAGCACATCTTGTCTTAGAATTAGAGTTAAAGGGCTGATGATGAGCTCTATCCTCACAAATAAGAGACATTTAGATGTTTCTAAGTAATAATTCAGGGGGACAGTTCTGAATCTCTGAAATGGCATGCATTGCTGGCACATTAAAGATTTCTTGGTGAGTCTCTAATAGTTACCATTGTTGGTGTCTACTGAGTGCTAGGCACTTGGCACTTGGCACATATTACTATTTTAATGGTCAAAGTAACTCTGTGAGATGTGATTACACTGTTTTCCAGATAAATGATCTGTGGCTCAGTGAGGCCAAGTAACTTGTGTGAGGTTACACAGCGATTGAGTGGCAGATCACGACTTGCATTCCAGTCTGACAAACTCCAAAGCTGTTGCTGAAGCAGCTTCTAAGGCACTGTACCTGATGATTGAAGATGGCTGTCGCAAAAAACTGAAAAGGGCATTTTGATAAAAGAAATGCTCTTTTGTGGGCAAAATATTTATGCTTCTTCCTCAAAGTTATGCCTTATTTTTCTGCTGTTGTATATCTTCCTAATTTGCCCAGAGAAGGAAAAATATAACCTACACTAAAGAACTGGATCCATTGAAGTCATTAATTTCTCAAAGAGAAACCATGAGAAACATTGAAAGGAAAGTCTGCAGGGGATCAGGGAGATAAATAGAGGAGCACTGGTAGCCTGGAGAGCTGCAGCAGACCTTTATAGACCAGAAATTCAAAGCAAGCTTCCTCTCTGAGTGCCCAGGCTCTTACTCACCAACATTATCCATTGTGACCGTCACAGATTCTCCACGCATGGGGAAGAGGGTCAAGGTGTCCTCATGCCTCTTTCCATAGATGAATGAGTGCCCAGTGAAGTGGATGGTCAAAATTTCATTCTGGGTCCCCACACTACAGAAGTGCCACTGGACAGTGTCATCAAAGCAGAATCCAAGAGTAGTTATGCTCTCGGGCACATAGCCATTGATAGCTGAAAGTGTAAAATCTGTTAAAATTCCAGGTCTATGCCAATGAAAGGGCATGTGTCTAATTATACCTAAGATAAATGTCTCCATGTTAATTTGGTTGTGTCAAAGCAGTGATTATCCAAGATAAGCTTTATCTTGTCTAACATGTGACTAGAAGATCAAACTCAGAATTTTCCAGTGAGAGATTATTCTCCTAAATTAGCCAAAGGAGAAATCTCAGGAAAAAGATAAAGCCTTCCATTTACATTGATTTAGTCATTCATTTGTCAAATGTATAGTAAATATTTTGTGCTCCATTCTCTGCCTTTAAAGATATTCTAATAATTCCACTTGGAGGAAAAGCATAATATAAGAAATTCATTTTTTGATGTACTAGTCATTGGGTAAGAAGAAATGTCCCAAAAAATAAAGCCCATTTAGCATATTTTATAGTTTTTATTGCTGTCTTATAATCTATATAGTATTCACAGTTTCCATTTGAGTATCCAGTTCATACATTTCCATAATTGTTAAAAGGGACACTGCTGTAGGCAATATTTCTATTTACTTATGAACTAAGCATAGTAAAAATCAAAGGTATGATTTCTATGAGGGCGGGGCTCATGTCTATCTTGATTACCACTCTTAGCCTTAGTACCAGTATAATGACTGGCATTAACAAATATTTAAATACCTACTTAAATCACTAAAGTGACTTTAATAATTTACATGATACATTATTAGTTTATACCTCATTCTAGATGTTTCTCTAAATCGTCTATAATTGCATTGTTCAATATGGTAGCCACTGGCTACAAGTGGCTATTGAGCACTTGAAATGTGGGTAGACTGGACTGAGATATGCTGTGAGTATAAGATATACATTGAATTTCAAAGACTTAGTAATGAAGTAAGTCTCATTAATTTTTATATTGATTACATGTTGAAATGATAATATTTAGGATATACTGAGTTAAGTAAAACATACTACTAAAATTAATGTCACCTATTTCTCTTTACTTTTTAATGTTGCTATCAGAAAATTTTAAATCACACATGTAGCTCATACATAGCTTCTACTGGACAGCACTGGTCTAGAACTATGATAGATTCACTGCCAAAAGGAACTTATGCAAAGAAAACTGAGAGTAATTTTCTGTTTGAATTATTTGACCTGGCACCTGTCAGCTCTGATAATCCCTAGCTGTCAGTCATCTGAAGCTATATGAACAGAACATGGAGAAATCATCCTCACGTGTGTGATTACCTACTAGAGAAGGTGATTACCATGATTCTAGACTCTGAGGATCAGTAGGGGGGACTCTGGCTGTTGTGGAGAAGTTTACTTCCAGCTGGCTCAGTGACATTTCTCTCGGACGCCATGGCAGTGCTTTTGGCTACTGAACTTTAGAACTGCGGCAAATGCTGGAAACCTCATTCAGGGAATTCCTTTTGTTCTGAATGTCTTACTGATCACTTTAAACTTCTTCGTACATTGCCTTTCCAAGACTCTTGGGTCCCTATACTCATTTTGCTCTACTTTAATGTGTCAATTCATCTTTGAATTACTTGCCTTGTTTCTGTCCTGGCCATATATTCACCCTGAACTCCGTCTAGGATACTATTGACATGGCCTGTAATACCTTCCATTAGTCCTACCCCCTCACCCTGTTCCTCACCATTCAGAGTACGTCTGTGTACACACACACACACACACACACACACGCTTGGAATAGAAGATCAAGTGCATTTCTAAGGATAGCAAGCCTTTGACCTCTTGCTTAAAAATGTTGCTATGATGTTACCTACGGATTTCATCACCAAGTCTTTGGACTGGAAGTGAGGATTGGAGATGCTCCTTAGCAAGTGGATTCTAATCCATGTCTCTGACTCTAGGCACAGTCATATTTCAACCACAGGAATGAAAAACCGATGAGCAAAAACAGTACTCTGACTTACTGCTCATGATGTTTGATTCATAAAACTTGGGGTCATCACGTTTCACCTCATCAGGATTTTCACAAAACTTGTTGATGTTGTCCTCAAGGTACCAACTTTTGTTCTCATCAAACACAGCAAACACAGCCTGCTGTTCGATGTCTGCTGCCCTCTGGAGGACAAAACAGTATAGTACTGGTACAAGAACAGACACATACACCAATGGAACAGAATAGAGAACTCAGAAATAAGGCTGTCCACCTACAACTATCTGATCCTTGACAAACGTGACAAAAACAAGCAATGGGAAAACGATTCTCTATTCCATAAATGGTTCTGGGAAAACTGGCTAGCCGTAGGCGGAAAATTGAAACTGGACCCCTTCCTTACACCATATACAAAAATTAACTCATGATGGATTAAAGACTTAAATGTAGGCCTGGCGCGGTGGCTCATGCCTGTAATACCAGCACTTTGGGAGGCCAAGGTGGGTGGATCATCTGAGGTCAGGAGTTCAAGACCAGTCTGGTCAACATGGCAAAACCCATCTCTACTACCAAAAAAAAAAAAAATTAGCCAGGTATCGTGGTGTATGCCTGTAATCCTCGGGAGGCCGAGGCAGGAGAATCACCTGAACCTGGGAGGCAGAGGTTGCAGTGAGCTGAGATTGTACCACTGCACTCCAGCCTGGGCAACAGAGCGAGACTCTGTCTCAAAAATAACAAAAACAAACAAACAAACAAACAACAACAAAACACTTAAACATAAAACCCCAAACTACAAAAACCCTGGAAGACAACCTAGGCAATATTATTTGGGACATAGGCATGGGCAAAGCTTTCATGACGAACATGCCAAAAGCAATAGCAACAAAAGCAAAAATTGGCACATGGGATGTAATTGAAACAAAGAGCTCCTGCACAGCAAAATAAACTATCAAGAGAATAAACAGGCAACCTACAGAATGGCAGAAAATTTTTGCAAACTATGCATCTGGCAAAGGTCTAATATCTAGCATTTACAAGGAACTTAAATTTACAAGAAAAAAATAAACAGCCCCATTAAAAAGTAGGCAAAGGACATGAACAGACATTTTTCAAAAGAAGACATACATGCGGCCAAGGACTATATGAAAAAAACGCTCAACATCACTGATCATTAGAGAAATGCAAATCAAAACCACAATGAGATACCATCTCACACCAATAAGAATGGCTATAAATAAAAAGTCAAAAACTAACAGATGCTGGCAAAGTTGTGGAGAAAAAAGAACACTTATACACTCTTGGTGGGAGTGTAATTAGTTCAATCATTGTGAAAGACACCATGGTGAGTCCTCAAAGACCTAAAGTCAGAAATACCTTTGAACCCAGCAATTCCATTGCTTGGTATGTACCCAAAGGAATATAAATCATTCTATTATAAAGACGCATGCATGCGTATGTTCATTTTAGCACTCTTCACAATAGCAAAGACATGAAATCCACCCAAATGCCCATCAATGATAGACTGGATGAAGAAAATGTGGTACATACACACCATGGAATACTATGTGACCACCAAAAAGAACAAGATTATGTCCTTTGCAGGGACATGGATGGAGCTGGAAGCCATTATCCTAAGCAGGCTAACACGAGAACAGAAAACCACATACTGCATGTTCTCACTTACAAGTGAGAGCTAAATGATGAGAACACATGGACACATAGAAGGGAACAATACACACTGGGGCCTATCAGAGGACGGAGGGTGGAAGGGGGGAGAGGATCCGGAAAAATAACCAACAGATACTAGGCTTAATACCTGGGTGATGAAATAATAAGTACAACAGACCTCCATGACACATGTTTACCCACGTAACAAACCTGCACATCCTGCACACGTACTCCTGAACTTAAAAGTAAAAAAAAAAAAAAAAAAAAGTGCTGTATTCAGTCATTAATGTTCCAGCAAATTATCTACACCACTGAATTCTCAGAAACCAAAGTGACACAGTTCTTGGAACTACTGAAGCCATATAATTCAGGCATTTATGAGAGTCCATTGCATACACAGCACTTGTTAGAGTTAAAGGTAATATGCAAAAGCAAACAGAACAGATAAGAAAATTCAGAGATTAAAGTATCCCAAAAGAGCCGGGCGCATTGGCTCACACCTGTAATCCCAGCACTTTGGGAGGCTGAGGCAGGTGGAACACCTTAGGTCAGGAGTTCGAGACAAGCCTAACCAACATGGTGAAACCCTGTCTCTACTAAAATACAAAAATTACATGGCGGTGGTGGCGGGTGCCTGTAATCCCAGCTACTCAAGAGGCTGAGGCAGGAGAATCACTTGAACCCAGGAGGCAGAGGTTGCAGTGATCTAAAATGGTGCCACTGCTCTCCAGCCTGGGTGACAAAGTGAGACTCTGCCTCAAAAGAAAAAAAAAAAACAAATCCCAGAAGAAAAATTTCACTATGGCAGCTGAAAGTCTGTCTATCTCTGTAACTGCACACCTTTCAACATGAATGATTGACTGAATATGCTATGAGTGAGTGCAAAGGATAAAACAGAAGGTTGCAACAGCAAAGCCTTATGCTTCTACTATCTGTTTCCTTTCCTGGTTCAATAAATCAGGATCTTCCATATGTCCAGAAATTCATTTTCTAGGCATATGTTTATCTTGTATGCCTTGAGATAAGACCTCTTTGGTTATAGTTTAGCATAATTGGGAATTTTAGTTTAATCACATGAGACTGTAATTCTTCAATGAAGACGAACTCAGAAATTCGGTATGTTTGTTCACATTCCCCTGTATACTTTAGTCTCAACAGAGATGGGCCATTATCTCGGTCGGATTTCACTAGTAACTATGTTTCTAAATGGTTGCTTTCAGAGAATCTCTCCTCTCTCTCCCTATTGCAGGTCTCTAAAAATAACAGAGACTGGTAAAGAGCTTTATACTTTTACCAGATGGTATCTCACTAAACCCCAAACAGACCTGTAACATTTTTAGGAGGGGTATCAACCCATTTTATAAAAGGAAGAAATTAGGAGAGGCTAATCAACTTGTTCAACACATCCAATACCAACAGACCTGGAATTTGAAACTAAGACAAAATATGTTATCACACTCTAGACTTGCCTTCTGCAGTGATGGTACTGATAAAAATAGACAAGACAAAAAAAAAAAAAGAATAAATGTTATCACACTGGTGCTAAAAAGGACTACTTGACAATTACTGTTCTCTTGAAGGAAAAGCCCCATTATTTAGCCGGGAGACCTAACACGTTCTAGCCAGAAGAAATTCCCAGAATTTCTGAAAGGTTACTTCAAGGACAAAATACCTGTATTCCTCGCCTGTCCAGGGATCTGCTCTTACAGATTAGAAGTAGTCCTATTAGCCCAGAGGCGATGTCTCTCATGATGTCCACGTCACTGTAGTATGGTCTTGTTAAGCACTGGGCATCGTTTTCTGTGGGTTCATCGAACTCTAAGATGTTCCACTTATAAGTATAGATTTCCCCTGGTTGAACTGCTCTGATCATGGTGTTGTTCCTGCCTGAAAGAAAATACATTCAAAATTGTTTTCATTTGCAAAGTTATTTCATGATAATAAATAAATAAACAAGCTTTTGTTAGAACCAATTAATATTGCAAAAGGAATTCTTTAAATATTCTACTTGGAACCTGGATAGCATAGAGCCATTAGATACTGTTCCACTAGAGGCCACTATGACACTAACAAAAGACACCATATTTTGTTACCACTAGGAGACAAACTCCTGAAGTGAGAAGGGTTTGGCTGTGATTTTTAGGATACTCCTACACGTATACTACCTGACTGCAGCAGTGACACCACTGGGCAAGGAGAATAGCAGGAAAACGTGGCGGCCTCTCAGAAGTCACTAGTTGGATTCAGTAGAAGTGAAAGATTCAAACCTGAGGTGAAAGTAGAGTTGACTTCATCTTCATAAGGTGAGAAGGTCACTCCATGAGGGTAAATGCTATAGGGGCGGCTGGCCATATTTTTGAACACGATCTACAAAGTCAAATCAAATTTATTCTAGGATTTCAGGTTGATCATGACAAATAATATAAGATACTAGCTTTGCATCTTCACCTTTTGGATAGTGTGTGTGTACACATGTGTACACACAATGGGAAAATTAGATCTGTTTATCTGATCAGTAATCTCCCCGCATCACTTGGGAGGAGCATTGGAGAGAGTGTTTCACTCATACACGAAGGTGGAAAATGGAAAGAGAAGTCTGACTTTAGAGGATAAGTTAGGAGAAGTAAAGTTTTCCTCACAGTATCACTGTCTCCAAGCAAGTCCTCCTTCCCCTGCCCTTCTCTTTCCAGCTTGGGTCACATCTCATTTTGAATCTGCTTCTCATCTCTAGACCATGATCACTTCCCCTGCCTGGTAGATTTTTTTAGGACACTGTCTTTGAAGTCATCTTCTCAGCTAGGTGCAGTGGCTCAAACCTGTAACCCCAGCACTTTGGGAGGCTGAAGCAGGTGGATCACTTGAGCTCAGGAGTTCAAGACCAGCCTGGGCAACATGGTGAAACCTCATCTCTACAAAAAAAATACAAAAATTAGCCAGGCGTTGGGGCGTGTGCCTGTAGTCCCAGCTACTTGAGAGGCTGAGGTGGGAGAATCGCCTGAGCCCAGGAAGTGGAGGTTGCAGTGAGCCGTGACCACACCACTGCACTCCAGCCTGGGTGACAGAGTAAGACCCTTAGGAGGGAAAGAAGCCACCTTCTTGAGAGGCACAAACAAATAGCCGGATCCTGAACTTTTAATAAGGTATGTCTACACTTGCTGAGAGCACATAAAAGGGATCTGAAATGGAAGAAGGGAAAGAGGCATGGAGGAAAAAACTGCTTTTGTCCCTTGGCTATTTTAAATGAACAGAATAGACCTTGTCAGGTGCATAAAGCACACAGGAGTCCTAGTTAGGCTCTTTAATCTGCAAAAGAGAACCTTAATCTTAAATCTTCTATTTGGTTGATTGTCAAAGCCTTTGGATCATCCTTTGTCTGCAGATTATCTGCATTCTAGGATTTTGTCAAAGATTGCAGCCTTTAATTCTCTGCTGTCCAATTCTTATCTATCTTGGTGAAGTGACGTGACATTTAAGGAGAATTGTCTGAGGAAAACTCCATGCTCTCGATACACGCAGTTTACCTTCATTAGACAGCTGCATACCTAGACTATATTAAAAAATGTCTGAGTAACAATTGTTTCGATTCAATTGTGTTTACTATTATATCTTAGCTATAAGGAGAAACATTTTTAATGCAACTTTTAATGTATTATGCTGGTTATAAGAATTTTATCAAGGATGCCATCTACTGTATCACTCAGCACTCTCTTTTGTAGAACTCATTAAAGAAGTTCCTCTTAGATCTCAGTATCAGGATAAATGGTACTTTCTTTTCGTAGATGATGTGAACTTCACCCTGACATATTTCCTTTTTCACACTGACTGCCGTAAAGCTTAGGACAAAATTTGAAGGCAGCCTTACAGGGTCACATGATATCTACTTATCTGTGGCTTTATTTTCTTTGTTCCCATATTCTATCCCAGTTACATAGACTCTTTGTTTTATGCCTTTATAATTTGAGAAACTGTCTCAGATCCTTTGTATTATTGAGTAGGCTGTAAATAAATGCAAATACTAAATAAAAACTAAAAGTTGCATTTGAATTTAAAATTATATGAGCACCTTTTTGTTTTAAAATTAAAAACCAACCAGCTACTCCATAATATTTTACTATTTAATGTCTCCCATGATTCTGCATTTGTGTTACTTACTTTGAGTGTGTCTCTGACCTGGGCTCTGATAATAGGACCCAAAATCCCATCTTCTTTCATATTGGGATTCACTGTACGTTTGGTGAAGGACTCATCTTCGTACTGTGTGTACATGACTTTCTTATAAAGTTTTCCAATTTGGTTTGAGAAATTATCCAAATGCTGAGACCTGTATTTTCTTAAAGCGAAATAAAAATTTAAAAAAAAATTAAACCACTTTCTCGAATAGAGATCTCGGTAGGATGGAGAAACCCTCGTGCTTAGACGTTCTGCTCTTACATTAGCTAAAATGCTAGTTCTCTAAAAATTTCTTAGTGTAGCTTGCAAAGTCCTGATGTTTTCTGTCTAGTTGGAAAACTGGAAACTTCTGAGTTGTCTCCTGCATCACTGATAAAAATCATAGGTAACTGGTTAAAAGCAGCTACATAGAGCTTCCTGTCATTCTCATTACTACAGCAGACCTTTGATATCTCTGGGAAAAGGCCTATACTGGCTGGAAAAAATACTAGGAATTTTTCTAAAGTCTCTCCTATCACTTATTCTATGATAGCCTTTTTGGTTTTAAAGGTATTTCTTAAACCCTAAAAGCACCTTCCCACCCCAAGAAACATTTACTAGCATTATTAATCATAGTTTTGTGCTATTGGGCTATCTCTTCCACCATATAGCCAATCCTTGGAGATGACAGAAAAGCAACCTCCTTCACCCATCTTTTGTAGCTACTGGGATAAATACTTTGGGAGCAGCAACATGAACCACTTTTCCCCTGCCAACTTTATTGCCTTAGTTTGCAAAAGCAACTACATGCGGCCAAAAAGCATATTTTAAAAAGCTCAGCATCAGTGATCATTAGAGAAATGCAAATCAAAACCACAATGCGGCCGGGTGCGGTGGCTCACGCTTTAATCCCAGCACTTTGGGAGGCCAAGGCAGGCGGATCATGAGGTCAGGAGATCCAGATCATCCTGGCTAACATGGTGAAACCCTGTCTCTACTAAAAATACAAAAAATTAGTCGGGCCTGGTGGCGGGCACCTGTAGTCCCAGCTACTCGGGAGGGTGAGGAAGGAGAATGGTGTGAACCTCGGAGGCGGAGTCTGCAGTGAGCCGAGATGGCGCCACTGCACTCCAGCCTGGGCGGCAGAGCGAGACTCCGTCTCAAACAAAACAAACAAACAAAAAAACCCACAATGAGATGCCATCTCATGACAGTCAGAATGGCGATGGTTGAAAAGTCGAGAAACAACAGATGCTGGCAAGGTTATGGAGAAAAAGGAACACTTATACACTCTTGGTGGAATGTAAATTAATCCAACCATTGTGGAAGACAGTATGGCAGTTCCTCAAAGACCTAAAGTCAGAAATACCATGTAACCCAGCAATCCTTTAAGATAGAGTATCATTTTATGAATTTATTTTGCCCAGTGGAAAGCACTGACTGTTGCCAAACACTCCTGGATTTCTATCTCAGTTCTGGCACCAATTCTATAATCTTGGCCAAATTTTTTTTGGTTCTTTTTCCTAGTTTAATTCTTTTTAATAGAAAACACATTCACATAATTTTTATTACAGTGAAAACTCTCACTTTTCTCTGATAACCCTCAATGGACCTCCCTACCCTCCCTGAATTTTCTAGGTAGCCACATATTAATTTCATGTGTATAATTCCAGAATACTTTTATGTACACATATGCAAATATGTCTTAAAATAAGAAAATATAAATATTCTTATCCCTTTCACTCCTTTAACAAAAGGCAGTTATATATACACGCTATACTACATCCTGGCTTTGTAATTTAATAACAAAGCTTGGAGAACTTTTTTTGTTAGGACATAGAGAGTGTTTGCATCCTGTTTTTTGATGCCTAGTATTCCATTGTATGAATGTATCATAATTTATTAAACTAGTTTCCTACTGATGGACATTTTGAGTTGTTTCCAGTCTTACTACTACTAACATTGCAACAGTGAATATGTTGTACATACATCATTTCACCTGTGAACAAGTATATCTGTATAGTTAGATTTCCAGAGTGAGACAGCTGAGTCAAAGGGTATATGCATTTAGAACTCTGATACATATTGCCAAGTTATTCTTCAGAATCCCTTTACCAATTTAATCTTCCACCAGCAATATATGATAGTTCTTATTTCTCACAGCCTTGTCAACAGATGATGTCATCTGGACTTGTGAATCTGATAGATAAAAGTAGTATTCCCATGAAGTTTAATTTGCATTTCTCTTACTATGAGTGAATTTGAATACCTTTTCAAGGGTTTAAGCACTATTTGAATGTCCAAATCTCTTAATCTCTCTGACCCATTTCGTCATCTATAAAAAGAAATAAGAGCCGTGTCTAGTTTGTAGAGTTGAAGTGAAGCTCTCAGAAGGGGATAATACAGTACTTGGCAATGGCGAGCACTCAGCAAGAGGTGGCTGCTGTTGTTATTAGGCTGAATTTCTTTGGTGATTTGGGAGTAATTGAAGATTAATCTTTACAAAAAGACTTGAATAGAAACCAATACATGTGCCCCCTTGAGAGCTGTCAACTTACAACATTTCATCCCCAAACATCTAGGACCCTATGGAATGTATCTTGAACCTTTGCCCAATGGTATGAACCCCAACAACTCACTTGTCCATATTCGCTGGTATTACAGGTGCATAGTCCCAAATGACTTCCTCTGCAGCAATGAAGTATTCCCACCTTTTCATGTGCCGCCTCTGCTCACGAGTTATTTTCTTAGGATTCCTGGTTTTCTTTGGGCAGTTTTTAATGTCAATGTAAGCCTGCATCCCAGCTGAGTTAGGGCAGAAAGAGAACGAAATAACTCGAGAGAAGAAATTATGGTTGATGGAAATACATATCCTTTAAATCAACTTGTATAAGGTTTATATTAATATAATAACAGTGAACGTAATGCTCAGGCAACTTTTGAACATTTTAGTTTGGAACTCTTTCAGTGGCATCCAGAAAAGGCAAGACTTTTAAAAGGGGGAAAAGGAGGAGGGGTTAGGGAAAAAACATGGAAAGGTTCCCTTGATTTCTTCTCGAGCTGGCAAATTTCTTATAATTTTTAACTTCTTAAAATCCTATGAATTATGTCTTGTTAAATTCTCATTTTTTCTGTCATCTGTCCCTTAATCTGTAAAATGAAGATAGCACCAGTACTTAATCAAATTGTTGTTAAATATTAAATATTAATAACAATACATAATGCACTTATCTTCAACAAAGAAACAACAGTTTCTTTGCGTGTGAAAAGAAACAGAAATGATCTCATGAAGTATCTCTTCCTTATGTATGTTTCTTATATATTATTTTGGTAACAAAATGATTTCCTATAGTGATATCATCTCCTTAGATTTTAGTCTCTGTTTATAGGAACCTTCCTCTCAACAGTTTTAAAGCAAAAATGTGTAGTAGAACAATCCATTATTCTGTTTACACGATACCACATAACCTGGGTTGATTTATTTTCCCACTTGAATTCACCGGTGTTCTTTGGAGCTTACCCCTCAGCTGTTTATATGCCATGTATGATCCATTCAACACACATTCATTGAGTTCCTCTCCATGCTAGACTTTGTGTTCATCCCACTGTAAAGGTTAATGTTTTCATGCTAACCTTTTACACTTTCTACAACTTAGTGCTTCTGTAAATTTGCAGTTTATCTTGTGCTAGCATCTAGGTCTTTTTCTCTGGCTGCATATGAAGTAACCCCAAGAAAGAATATCTTTATGTATGCTTTTGTTTCCTTCCTCTTTTCTTCTTTCGAGGAAGTTAGAGACCTCTTCAGCTTTTGTTTAATTTAAAAAAAAAAAAACTTTGTCAATTCCTTCACTTTCTCCATCCCCAAATAGCGAGTTATAAATCTAAGAGCAAAGTATCTAAATTTGGTTGTTAGGAACCAAAGCAAGTTTTTCTGGGGTGCAGGTGGCTTGCAAGGGCAAGGAGAAAGAGAGAGTTAGTGCTGGGAAGAAAGCATTCTGCATTCAGAAGCAAGACTGTCAGTAGAGTTTCTTGCCTTGCAAATGTTTTGGGGTGAGAGAAGATATGATCCACTTTCCCTCTGGGCCCACGGTCATATTTGCGGTAGTGGATGTAGCACTGACAAGGGTGATGGCTGAGACCTTATGATGGTTCTGCTCCAGGACCTGGCCATTGAAATGAATGGAGAACAATTCTGGCCCCGAGCTCATTCCCAGCAGATGCCAGCTGATGTGGTCATGGGCACAAACTGTTATATCTGAGAGAGAGGGAGAGACACAGGCCAAAATAAGCATTCAGTCAAGTATTCTGTGATCAAACATTCACTCACCAAATGTATTGAGCACCTGCTGTGTGTCAGGCATTGAATAAAGCTTCAAGGGAACAGACACTCCAGTTGTAGTTTGTGCCCTGCAAAAGCAGACATCTGAGTGACCAGCAAACAAGCAGTCACAACTCATTGTGATAAATGGCATTATACAGGTAACAACAGAGCCTAGAGATGGCGAGTGTTAACTCAGAAACACAGGGATTGCTAAAGGATTAGGCCAAGAAGGTAACCGACTGTCCTGCTCTGAGGGATTTCTCAAGGTTTAGGACTTTCACTATTAGAGCTGGTAAAAAGTCCATGGCAAATGGAATGTTTGGTCACCCCAATCTGATCTCGGCTGGAGGGAGTCAAATCACCGGAACCTCCAATAGGGCTGAGTTCAAGCACTTAATCCTCTCAGCTCTCTAGCTCTAGTGGTCAAAGCTCTGCCGAAGGGAAGAAGATGTGAAGATGATGTGAGGATTTTCAATTGTTATTTTTATTCACTTTTTGATTGTTTTAATGACAAGTCAACAAAATCACTTTGTGGGTTGCATACTCTCCTTAAAATGCAGTGTAAAAGTCTTCATTATGTTGGGCCACTGGGAACTTTTCATGGAAGGAGTAATGATAACTGAATATAAAAACTTAGTTTTGCTCCTTCTTTGCTCCTACAGTCACTGGGGAAATGCTCATTTGCTCTGTGGGGAGACTCCATCCTTGGCTTTTAGGTTTCTGTTTTACATCTCAGATACATAATTACTAGATACTAGAAATCGGGGCTGAGAATCAGTTCCTCACCCACACAAAGGCTTGTCTTTTTTAGGAGACCATTGCAACAAAGCTGGGATTCCTTGCATCACTAGGAGGCTTTGGCAGAAGCATTTATCCATGCCAAATAAATGCTCATATTGAGTTCAGCAATTAACATATCTGTGTTAGCATTTATCATATGTATTCAATTTATTCTGCTTTATAAGGCAGAGGGTTTTACAAATGTTTACTATTCTTAGTTTCTACTGATGGTCTTTCCCTACCCTGTCCCATTTACCCCCAATTATTCTTTTGGGAACTATAAATTCATAAACTCTAAGCTCAGATCAATTTATTTTTATTTTTGTGCATATGGTTTTGCTTTTTTTGGCATCCTTATACTTACACAGATTGTTCACTCTGCCAGGAAATAAATATTAGGATAAATAGTTAGTCCACTTTTGTAAGTAAGCACATTGAGACAGCTAATTATCCAGGGCCACAGAAGGTAGAGAAGCGAGTGAGGTCTGAACTCAGGTTATCTAAGGTCGAGGTCAGCTTCAGGTTAACTAAGCTTCAGTTTTTACAAGCTCCTAGTATTGGAACTCAGGATCAACACTGAGAGTCATATGAGTATATTTTCAGAAAACCAAGTGGAAAATATAGTCAAATGAAATAGAATACCATTTAAAAACACTACCCAGATCTCAACTCTTAACAATATTTATGTTTTAGTAAGTGAAGCCATTTGTGATTTTTAGATGGCATTACAGAATAACCTCTAAGAAGTTTAGTGTTTTGAAATATGGTTTATTTAGTAAAGCAGCATTTTAATTTTTTAATGTTTTTCCCTCAGGCTAGTATCATATACCCTGGATCTTTAGTTGTAGGTCAGTTCTACCAGAGAGAAATAGAAGATATGTGGTCTAAGAGGGAGTCAGTTATTTTTTCTCTTAATGATTGCTATGATTTTGCCTTCTCATAAGAGCCCAAATGCAAATGGAAAGAGAAAATATTCTAGACGCCGTTGAATATTACTCTTCTGTCGCCTTTTGAAATGCTGGTCTTTTTTGTGTGTGTGTGTTGGGGATTACTCCTAATCTGTTCATCTTTACTGCAATCTTCCTGCTGACCTTTCCTGCTAGGGCTTGTCCCTGAAGGACATACACAGCAGGAACGGCAGAACTCGGAGAGAGAGACTGAGCTGAAACCCTGAAGGTCTTTTTCAAAGTGCAGGCCAAGGTGAAACCTACTCAGGTCACTATACCTAACAAGGCTGCACATTTCTTCTCTAGCTTCTAATTTGTCTCTTCTATTTCCTGTTTTTTAAAGACAGATGAGAAAATATTTCCCTCTTGATAGGGAGTTGCAAAACAGTGAGTATGGTCAACTTCTCTAGTGCTTTGAAGAAAACAACAGGACTGAAAAATTACTGATGATTTTCCTGTTGTTCAATGGTGCACAGCCCTCGTGTTACCTGGCATTGTCCCATTCACGTATCCATTGACTGTGTACATTAGGGATGATGACTGGCTCCAGCTCTTGCTTTCATCAAACACAGCAAACAGTAGCACGATTTGCTTGTCAAACATCTTCTGTTTCCCATCCTCAGTTAGGATCCCTGTAAAAGGAAAGACATGTTTTCAGTAGCACTGCAGACAGAACACTCTCATTAGCTTTCCTGGATAGCAAAGAGTTTAGGGCAAGCGATCAACCATAATGACAGCAACTTGAAGAAATTCTTACTTTTTAAAATAGCATATTAAGTAATAGTGGTTCTAGGGTTATTAAAAATCTGGTGCCACACTGTCTTCTTTGACACCTTGTTGCTTTGGGGAACAGGCTTTATTTCGTCCAGCTTGGGAAGAAAACATTTGATGACTCTCAAGACTCTCTACAAGTATCCATTTCCTCCAGTCTCAACAGAACAGTATATAGATACGTTAGCTCAGTTGGTAAAAGCACCATGCCCCAAGTTTGATGCTGTCATCTTATTTGTATATGAAAGGGGGCATTCGATAACTGGTTGGAAGTATCAGCATTAATCCATTCTCACTATGAGAAAAACATGCTGCTGATGGTAAAATGAAAGAAGAGTCTTTAGTAAGTCTTAAGGTTTTTTTCAGTACCATCACAGTATCTTATATATACTAGGAAATGAAAAACAAGTATTTGTATAATGAGTAAATACATTGGGAAGCTATGTAGGTGTGGTCTGAGTGTATGTATAGGCAGATGGTGAGTCCATCACATTGTTTCCCGTGCTGTGGCTCGCTGTGGTTGTTTGCTTGTTTTAATGAAAGATGGGCTGGATTCTCATGGGATAAAATGAAAATCCAATCTTGCTCCTAAGAAGCCCAGCCAATAAAATTTCTTGTAGTCATTTGAGTGTGTTTGAAACCTACCACTCAAAGTGTTCAACTTGTTTGTAAGAAAGGAAGCTGGCATTTAACATGTTTATAGAACAAATTACCAGCCCAAATTTTGGATATGTCAAATATGTTAGCCAATATTCTTTCCAAGACCTCTTTAAGCAGAGTATAGGCTGCTGTATACTTTCTAAAAGACTTTGGCCTTGAGGTAAATGTCACAGATCATACAAGCATGACATCAGAACACACTCTCAAACAGGAATTTGCTTGGGAGAATCTTAAGGACTGAGATGAAGGAGAAATGAGAAGAAACAGAGGTGGATCCACACCCTGAAATAGCAGGTATTTTTTTCTCTTGTCAAACAATGATCCGTGCCCTCTTCCTCTGCTTGATGTACATGAAGTTACCGAGATGTTCCCAAGCTTTGTCCCATGACAGAACTCCTGACCATTCCAACATTTGGTTGTTGAAACTTTTGGTGGGAGTGTTCTTACCTTTTTTACAGATAAGCAGGGGCCCAATCAGTCCAGAGTTGAAATCCTCGATTAGATTTTCATGGGAGTAATAGATGTGTGTGAGGCATGGAGGGTCATCATGGGTGGGCCCACTGTCCTCACTGATACTCCATTCATAGGTGTATTCTCGGCCTGGAGCCACAGCATCATCCATCTTCTCCACAGGGAAAGTGTGGTCAAGGTAAGAAGCACCTGGAGGAGTAAGAGCCATCAAGACATGTGGGCAGTTTCTGAGGATTGCATTTTCACCACTCTCAAATCTGGGGATAGCTAAGATGAGCACTCTGGAGATGCATATGTCCTTCAATAGTGAACTTTTATTATTTGGAAAGATTCACGTATGCCCATTTCTATGCTCATGTAGTTACAAAGGCTTTGCTACCATGGTGATCTTAAGAATAACAAATGTTATTTGTAAATTAAAGATAAGCCAGTTAATTTTCCAGGGTACCTGAACAATTATTATTTAAATATTATCAGAGAATTGAATCACCTTTGATCAGTAAAACATCTCAGAATATAAGAATGGGTGATATCTTCTTTGTGGTGTTTAACAAGACATACTTAGCCTATTAACATGAGATGGGAGGATAGTCAGAGTTGTTTATATATTGTTTTGTTTTGTTATTTCAGATCTTCTTTCCGACTGCTGTGACCCTCAGCTCTGTTTTATCTCTTTATTTCATCTTAGCTATCTGATTATCTCAATTTTTTCCCCCGAGCCACAGCGTCTAACTCCCATATGCAGACTCGTTGTTTGTATGAACATGAAATGTGTCCATCCTCTGAAACTTACAAGTCTTACTTTGTACTTTGTGCCCCCAAAGACCCATCATTAACACCTCCATGTATACTGGACTTTCCCTACTGATAGGAGAGGGAGAGGATGAAGAAATTGGTCTTCCTTACTGAAGACAGGGAACTGAGATGCTCAATATTAAAAGAAGTGTAGAGGGTTGAGTGAGGTTTTCAATAATAAAACGGAGCAAGTGAGGTCAGGAAGGAGAGAGGTGAGTGCCATAGATCACCAAGTGGAATGGACAGTTTCCTCTGCCTGAGGAATTCCTCATTTAATTAGGTGAAAGATTCCCTATCATCAGCTGGTGCCAGAATTTCTCTTTGGGATACAGTTATTTTTGTTTGGTACAATAACTTGATAAATTCTTTAAAGGAAGAAGGTGAGAACATCAGTGTGGATATAGGCAGACAACAAGGATCTGGGGAAAAAAAACAAACAAAAAACGCCTGAAATGTTTTACATGATGGCGTAAAAGGCCAATAAAAACTACTCTTACTGAAGCAACTATAATTTTTAAAAACTGAAATGATTAATCCTTTCCTCGCCTTCCCTCCCCTTCCTTTCTCTTCCCTTTCTTTTCTTTTTACTTTCCTAGTTTCTTTTCTTTTCTCCTTTCTTCCTTTCTTTGTCTTCTTCCTTCCCTCTTCCCCATTCTCCTTCCCTCTTCCTTTCATTATCTTTATTGAGGTATAATTTGCATATAATAACATTTACCAGTTTTAAGTATAATATTTGCTGAGGTTTGATTTAAAAAATTACACAGTCTTATAGCTATAGTCCCAATCAAGATAGAAAAGAGTTCCATCATTCCAAAACATTTCCTCATGCCATTTGTAGCCAATGCCCTCCGGGCCCAGACAACCACTAATCTGCTTTATTTCACTGTGATTTGGCTTTTCTGTAATGTCATATCAATGGAATCATCATTATATACCCTTTTGTGTTGGATTAGTGTTAACTGGTATGGTATATAATTTTCTATCCTTTATTTTTTACCTATCTTTGTCTCTCTCATTTAAAGTGGATTTCTTAAATTCTGCATACTGTTTAGCATTCCTTTTTATTTAATCTTATTTGTTTCTTACTTGTAGTGTTCTTTCCATTTGCTTTTAATGTAATTGATTATATAGTTGGATTTAATTTATTTTCTATTTGTCTACCTGGTCTTTATTCCTTTTCCCCTTCCTTTCTATTTTCTTTTGGATTGAGTATATTTAATGATGTTTAATCTCCATTGTTGACTTATTAGCTTTGTTTTCTTAGTGCTGCCCTTCAGTTTACAATATATAATACATTTTTAACTTGTTACAGACTTCCTTCAAATAATATTATACTATTTCACTTGTAAGAACTTTGCAATACTATATTTCCATTTCTTCCCTCCTATCCTTTGTGCTATTGTCATACATTTTATTTATATATACATAATATGCCCCACAATTAATTGTTACTATTTTTGCTTTAACGTTTAGATAATCAATTGCCTTTTTAATAGATTAAAATGAGAAAAAAATTTCTCTATATTTATCAACTTCTGGAACTTTTCATTCCTTCTTATGAATCTAAATGTCTCTCTGATATAATATTTCTTCTATCTAAAGGAGTTCCTTTAGCATTTTTTTTTCAGCTGTACTAGTGAGAAATTATTTCTGCATTTGTATGTCTAAAGCACTCTTCATTTTGCTTTCATGTTAAAAAGGTTTTTTTGCTTGGTATAGAATACTAAATAGACAGATTCCCCTATCCTCCACCCTCCCAACACTTTAAAGATGTCCCTAATTGTCTTCTGGTTTGCATAGTTTCTAATGATAAGTCTGCTATCATTTCTTCATTTTGTTCCCCTGTATATGATGTGTCTTTTTATCTCTCACTGCTTCTAATATTTTCTCTTTATCACTGGTTTCCAGCAACTTGATTGTGATGTGGCTTGATGTGGTTTTCTTCATGTTCCTTCTTAGTTTTGTCAAACCTCTTGAATCTGTTGGTTTGTAGTTTTCATTACATTTGGGCAGTTTTCAGTCATTATTTCTTCAAATACTTTTTCTGTTCCTGCTACTTCTGAGATCCAATTACACATATGTTAGATCACTTGATATGGTCCCACAGTTCACTGATGCTCTGTTCACTTTCTTCAGCCTTTTTACTCTCCGTATTTCATTTTGCACAGTTTCTATTGTGATGTGTTAATATTTTCTACCATTTCCTTTCACAGTGTCTAATGTGCTATTAATTTCATTCAGTGTTTGTTGTATTAGTGTTGTCCTTCAGTTTACAATATATAATTTTTTATCCTTTATTTTTTACCTTTATTTTCTATCCTTTATTGTTTTACTTTTCATGTCAGCAATTGTATTCATCTACAGAAGTTCTGTGTATGCATATTTATATTCTCTATCTCTTCATCATGCTCATGCTTTTCTCTGTTTTCTGGAACATATTGGGAAGATTTATGATAGCTGTCCTACTGTCTCTGCCTGCTGCTTCTATTTTCTCTTTCATTTCTAAATCTGTTTTTTCTTGGTTATGAGTCATCTCTTTCTGCTTCTTCTAATACTTGTTTATTTTTATTAACATTGCGAATTTACATTGTTGTTTGTTGCATTCTTGTTAACTAGTATTGAGTTTTATTCACAGTTAAGATACTTGAAATCAACTTGATTCTTTCAAATCTTATTTTTTATTCCGTTGCCTCCTCAGCAGCCTGTAGTCTAATTTTATCCACCTACTCTTTCTAAATCCTTCTGAGAATTCTATCCACTGCTCATTTATTAGGAAGTCTTTCTGTGTTTGATGGTAGGAACATAAATGGTTACTGGCCCTGCGTAAGGTCCAGGGACTGTTCCAACTGTTCCTTTCAAATGACATTTTTCTTACCCTCAGTACTTTCCTCACATGTATGTGCAGATCAGTATTCAACTTGACAAAACCTCTCTGTAGATTCTCAAGAGCTCTTTCTCTGTGATTATACTGTCCTCTCCAGGACTCTGCCCTACAAATCACAAATTCAGTCACTTAGGCTTCTCTGAAGTCCAAACTCTGTTTCCTCACCCATAGAGACTCTATCTGGGTTCTCCCTGCTTGTGCTGTTCCCTGGAAACTCTCTTCAGGCAGTAAGCTTAGGCACTCATAGGGCACACCTGGTTTGTTATTCTTCTTTCACTGTCTTGAGTTGTCTGTCATTTGATGTCTGAAAACTTCTGTTTTATATGTTTTGTCTGCCTATCTAGTTGTTAAGAAAAAAGGTAAATCTGGTTCCTTATGTTCAGAAGCCAAAATCTGAGATGCTAAATTTCCATATAAAATATTTTTTACATTTCAGCAATGTCAGCTTCTCTTCTCTAACTGTACCTTTCCCCATCCCAACTGTGGAAAATCTATTCCAGTCAAAACACTTTGCATGAGTTTTCATGGCATCAGCATATGTTTGGATTCTCCAGGTGGGAGTGGAAAATAAGGCACATCCATTCATTAGCAATGAAGGATTCAGGTACTACAGTGATGTGCAATGTACCTCATGAGGTTCTGAGCATGGAAACCATAAGTTGAGTAGGTATTTCTAGATTTACTTCTTGCATAAAGTCTTTAATGTGGACCACAAGTCCATGTATGATTTACCTCTACTTCTCTCTTCAGTCTTATCATATGTCTTTTCCCTTGTTAACTGTGGGCTCCTTGTCCCCTGGGTCCCCTGTCAGTTCCCCAGACATCCAACTTCTATCCTACCTCAGGGTCTTTGCAGATGCCATTCCCTCTGCCTAGAATGCTCTTCCTCCCTTCTTCCTTTTGATAAATATGTGTTCATCCTTCAGACGTCACCTTGAATATCAGTTCACTTCTACCTTTATCTCCAATTCTGATACACATTATTTTCCTTCTACAGCACTCATCACAATTTGTAATTAAATGCCTGTGAGATTACATGACTAATTCCATTTTCTTCTACTAGATCATAAGTATTTGTGTCCTGCACATTTTGGTCACTCAAGTGTGAGCTCCTCAAGGAAAACTGCTGGATTGTATTTATCTTAGTGTCTCTGGTACCTTCCATAGGTACCTGGAGGAGCATGGAACATGAACATGAAGAAGATGCTCAGTGAATATTTATTAAACTTCTAAAATGTAAGGTCCTATGGGCTAGAGCCTAGGTCAACAAGTCAAAGCTCATGGCTGTGTGTTGTTAGGATTGCATAATGTTAAAATAGATTAAATGCCAACATTTAAAATCTGGAGTAATTATATAAGAATCTGGTTTCTCTCTAAAAAACAAAAACCTGGAGATCTGGTTAACAACAGGACCAAACTCCTGCACAGAATTTGGTTGGACCTGGATCTTAGCTGCCCTCTTCTGCTTTTTGATTACCAGTCCTTACTGGACCAATTTTGTTCACTGAACTGCTCATCTGGCTACTATAGGCAGCTGAGTTTGTGAACTTTGTGCTAGCGTAAAGTGGACTTTGTTGTGTCTTCCCCCAACACAACCCGAAGCATAGCTTGACACTAATAACTAATATTTACTATAGGCTGTACTTTCACTTTGGTAATAAAACTGTCAAGAGCTGAGAAATGATAAAAGCTTAAGTCACTTCCTGTAAGTTATAACATAATTCTAGTCTATAAAAGAAAAAATGTTTATGGAGAAAGTCTCCACTGATAAGCAGGAAGCATTATCTGTGAAAGATTACAAAAGAGCTTTGATAGCAAAGCACAAACAGGACTGATAAGGAGAGTTGCCCTCTCAGGTCAGACCTTGTGTATTAACTGAAATTAGGATGGCTAGTTGATGAGTTGCACTATCTATCTTGAATCAAGCATGACAGCCCTTCTTCAATGCTTCTTGCTACATGGCCTCATAAAGTTGAAAAATGATGTTTCTGGACAGGCAGCTTCCACTGTTTTAAATGGTTAAAACATCACAGGGTGTTTCTATAGTAGAAAATGATATTCTTTCCACTGCTTTCACAAGCTCCCCTAAGGACAAAGCATTATATTCTTTGCAGGGTAGGAGATAACTTTTGAAGTTCTTCCTCCCTTTCTTCTTCAGGGTAAATGTGTGCTTATTCTTCAGATGTCAGATCAGATATCATCTTACAGCCTTCTTGATCTCTGATTGTGATACATGTTTGTTTGTTGTTGGTTTTTTAACAGCACTCATCGCCATTTGAACTTCAGTATTTGTGAGATTATATGGTTAATGATACTTTCTCCTGCTAGATAGTGGGAGAAAGCACTGGAACTTTAGGGTCAGAGTTGAAATATCTTGGTTGTTGTATCATTTGCTAACTGTGTGAACTTGGGAAGGTTTCTTGAAGTCCCTTTTAGCCTCAGTTTTTTCATTTATAATTTAAGATAATATAATCCTTTTTCTAGAGATAACTTTATCCTTTTTGATGGGTTATGAGGACTGGAAAATATTTGTAAAATTTCTGGCTCCTAATAAATGCTCTGGTAGCCTGTGGGAATACATGTTTACATGTTGGTTAAGTATTTTCTTTCCCAGCCATGTTGCAATTAATACAGCCTCTTTCCTTTATGTTCTACTTTAGATAAGATATATCTTAAGTGTGCTTGAGTTCTGGCAACACATGTGAGTAAGATAGAAACCGGTGATTTTCTTAGTTTGGGTTGCTGTAACAAAGTACCCTGGACTGGGTGGCTTATAAACAACGGGCACGTCTTTCTCACAGTTCTGGAGGCTGGAAGTTTAAAATCAGGGTGCCAGCATGGTTGGGCTCTGGCGCAGGGTCTCTTCCAGGTTGTAGACTGCCATCTTCTCCTTGTGTCCTCACATGGTAGAAAGAGGGTGAGTGAGAGGGTCCCTTTTATAAGGGCACTAATCTCATCATGAGGGCTCCATTTTCATTACCTAAAAATCTCCCAAAGGCCCCACCTCCTAATGCCATCACACTGGGGGTTAGATTTCAACACATCAGTTTTGGGAGGACACAAACATCCAGTCCATTGCCGTGATATATTTATTCCAAAGGTGATAAAAGTAAGTAAGACTTTTTTGGTAAAAATACTTTTTTTTTTTTTTTTTTTGGTAATAAGTAAGACAAGGTACCTACTCAAAATTATCAGCAAAATCAATAATTTTTAAGCAAGTGGAAAATAATGCATAGTCCCTACTTTCTAATCAGTCCTCAGTCCCTCAGTTTAGTTCAGTAATGATTAATATCATCATGATTTGACCATCAACATCCACTAGGTTCCAGGCTCTGTGCTAAATGCCAGAGTAAAAATGTAAAGAAGACAGGGCCTGGGCCCCTGAGGGGCTCATCCTAGTTAACTCTAGGGTACATGTTGGTGCCCTAATTGTGATAGGTTTGACCTCTAGATTTCTTCTAGGGCTACAATTAGAACACACTGTCAATCTGGAATGAGAACCAACCAATGTAAGTATCTAAAAATTGCCTAAGAAGCTATAACATTTGTGCTAGGTATAGCAGGGTAACTGATTTTCTAACAATATTGAACCTGTTTATAAACGATCAGTGTTTCACACCTAGATTTATTTTAACACATACTGGGCTTAAAAAATTATTGTATATATTTGTGTACATGATATTTTGAGATAGATAATGAGAGGTTACTCTAGTCACACAATTAATGTCTGTCTAATTGACCAAACTAAATTACTCAGAATTTCACATTCACTTGTCAGTTAAATATAAGATTAATTTCAAATAATTAAATGAATGATGTTAATTTAGTATACTACCAAAAGTTGACTTATGAGCATCTTGAATCAAATAGTGAACAGTATAGACTTGCACATAGGATATATTCTGTAATTACACTGAGTGAGAACTGCTAATGAGATCATTGGGGTATAATTTTTTCAATGCGTTTATTCTTTTAACTTCAAATTAGTTTACGTTTAGCCTAGAATAAAACAGGTTTGTTGTATCTTTAATTTTGCAACATACATTAATATAAAGTATAAAATACAAACAGCTATTTAGAGGAAGCGTTTGTGAGATGCAGTTTTGGTGAATGTGATTTTGACTTTGTAATCAAAGTTAAAAAAGTAAAGCTCTAAACTGAAAAGAGAAATGGACAGGGACAACTATTGTGCTAGAGCACAGAAAGTCCTTGTTCAGCTGCTTGCTAGAATAAAATCTTTACACAAGGGAAGCTCTTCCTTTATATTTACTCAGTTCTGTTCATTTCCTGCTCAGTCGATAGTCAGCTTTATATTGCATTTACTCGTCGTGATGTACTAATTACTTGCCAAAGGCTCCCAGTATTTTTTCAAAATGAAAAATGGTGCCTACAAGCTTTGGGAAAGTGAAGTTACATAAAGAGCCTTTTTGGTTACCCATTAGGGTGCTCACTCAGTAGCTTCTCCCTTGTTATTTATTTTGTGAACAACTCTTCCTCTCCTAAGTTAATAAACTTAGTGAACGCTTCAATGCGTTCAAAGATTCAGAACATTCTTTTAGAAGCTATACTGCAGGCAATGGGCAAATCAATGCTGATGTTTTATAAAGAGCTGATTTCATTGCACAGGACTTGCAAGTCTCTTTGGAAAAGGGATCCACATTTTTGTGATGTATTAAATATACAAACCATAGCCATTATAGTTTGTTTCAGGTGTTTATCATATACTCAAGGAAGTATCTACAGAAGGCCAAAATATTCAGATGAGAAGTGAAAAAATGTAATCACCTACATTAAGTCGAGCATTGGAATGTTTTGGAACAACCTAGAAGAGTAAATTTTTGTATAGAGAATTTGGCAACACTTAGATACAAGGAACAATGTCTGGCAGATGGAGAGCTGGCTTATCAGCAGATGGTCATCTATTATAGAACTAATTTTGTGACATGACATTCATATGCAACTCATACATCTAAAATATGAGAACATAACTAAAAGAAAATCATAACATTAAATTCTCTATGAAACAAGCTTTTTAAAGGTAATTGACCAAAACAATTTTGAAAATTTGACTGAACAACAAACTTTGCTCAAAGGTGCAGCATTAGAGTCCATTTGTTGCATGCTAGTTATAGAGTTTCTGAAAATGTAACCTCATATTGAAACCCTTTAGTGATAGTTTTTAAGTGATTCGTTACAGTTGCAGATATTTTATTCCCTGATCTAAAACAGTCTTATTGAATACATTATTAAAGGAAATGTCCTTATAAGCATTTTTACAAATCACTGTTTGTCCATTCTGTCAAAAAGGGTTATCCAGAGTTGCCTTATGTTCTGTTGTGGTTTCTCAAGCCAATGTGATACTATCTTAACCCCTCACTACCACCCATCTCTCAAATATCTACCTCTGAGATAGAGGAATCTGAATTCTCATGTAACTGGCTCAGCATGCAGTTAGTTTATCCCCACTCCTAAAAAAAGTAGCTCAAACCACAGAGGGAGGCTATAGGTGAGGCTGAGTGTCAGACATGGAGAAGGAGATGCTTTATTTTAATGCAGAGGGCATAATAAAATCAACTTAGAAGGCTTGTCTCTTACCATAAAAGATACTATCTGTTTATTATATTTGCATCTCATTTCCAAGGTAAAATTTTACTTTCCCCACCAATATATATTTACCTTTCTTAGATTCATAGGACCAGAGGCAATATACAGCAATAATCATGTCTCCAGTGAAAGTTGTGGGAGCATTTTAAACAATTGCTCATAAATAATTGCTGGCTCTGGGGAATATAGGGACAAACAAACAGTAAAGGAAGAGGGATAATGTTGCAAGGTTCGTTCACTGTGCAAACAGCCCAGGTAGGGTACAAAGTCTACAATTCTTACCTCCTCCCTTATTTGAAATGAAACCTGCATGTGACATTTTGATATTTTGAGGTTTCTCCCCCTTCTTCTTTACATTGCTGAACTCCTGATGCAGTCATCTGGAAGCCTCATAAGTAGGTGAGGTGGTTGTTCACTATGTCACTGCATGACTGATTTCATGTATGTCATTGTGTGATTTTAAGAACATAGGAGAAACTCCTGTGCACACTACCTCACCCAGAGTCTTGCCAAATTCACTTTGAAAGAAATCTCAATGCCACAGTTAATGCGTCATTGTTTTTCCTCAAGCCAAAGATTAAGTGCTAATGCAAGTACTCCTAAGGAAGGTAGTTCATTGACTTATTATCAGTCACTTACACCTTAGTGGGAATGAGTTTGACAACAGTTTATATAGAAATTAATAAATTTAAAAATTACTTTCTGATTTTTTTCTGAAACTAATGAGTTTTCAGATAAATACTAAATTATTTGAACACATTTTAATTGAAGAATTATCTTTATTATCATAGGTAATATTTATTGAGTGTCTGTTATATGCTAGTCATTATTCTAAGATTTCATGACAACAAACTTGTATGACAGAGATATGATTATTATTCCCATTTTACAGATGAGAAAGATGAGGCACACAGAGGTTAAATAACTTTATAAAAGTCACTGAGCCAGGATTTGTACTTATTAGTCTAGTTCTAAAACCTGTACGTAAACCACTCTCCTACTCAATTCTTCTCTCAAAGGTATGATGGCTGGAACATGCGGGAGAAGGAAAGATATTTGTGAAACATGAAAAGTCTGAAATTATTTTAAAATGTTATTATACCAACAACTATTACAATTTGCATACAGTTTTTCATACCAGTGTCGGATGGAACTCTACAATGCTTACAATGATCCAAACATCAGCATAATGGGATAATTAGAACCATATTAACATCAGGTACTTACTATTCAGCAGCTGATACAATAACTTGCATCGCTATTGTCTTTATGATCATTGCCATCATTGTCATCATTATTTATTGAGAGCTTATCAGATCCCAGGAGCCATGTTTAGTTCTCTACCTAAGTGATCTCATTTAAATTTCAGGCAATCTTATGGGTGGTTATAATCATTTCCATTTTATAGATGAGAAAACTGAGGCTCAGAGCTGCTAAAGTCGTAGAATCAGAAATGATAAAGCTAGAATTTTAACTTGTCTGCCTTTGAAGCTTACTTTCTTAACCACTTCAGTATGTCCAAAAGTCTAATACTATTAATACTTCTAGTCTCACCACCACCAAACACCACTTACTGAGTGTCATCTATGTGCCAGGAAGCCTATATCAGGCTAGTTCTATGTCACTGTGTCAGTGGCTCATGGGCCAATTCCAACCAGTTGCCTGTTTTTGTAAATAAAATTGTATTGTCAGAGGCAGTTTTACTCTGGTGTATGACTTGAGGGAAAGAATAAGGTAATAAAGTTAATTAGTTCTGGCATCTGTAACCAAAGCCATAAAAAGAAAGTATCGTCTATGGCTGCTTTTGTACTAAAAGGCAGAGTTGAGTACTTGCAACAGAGATCTTACGGCCTGCAAAGCCAAACAAACTTACTATCTGGCCCTTTACAGAAAAATTTACTGACCCCCGCCTTAAACCATCTTTCAATGTATGTATTATTATTCCCATTTTAAGATGAACATATGAGAATTCAGAGAAATTAGATAACTTGCCCTCCCAAATATTAAAGAGTAAGAACCCAGTGAAAAATGCAGGTCTAGGGGACTCCAAAACCTTTTCCTTGTCTTCTCTCGAAACTTACAACAGCAACAATTTTTATAATTACCAGTTGCAAGAGATTTCCCTAACAGCACGTGGTTAACAATATAGTTTTAAATGTTGATGCTGGTATTAAAGACTTAGACATTTTCCCTTTTCAGAAAAATATTAAATTTATCTTACCTTCTGATAATTTACTGTACCTAATTCCTTGAGGATGGATGCTTAAGGGCTTATCTGCCTTATTCTTAAAGTGAACTTTTATGGTGTCTCCGACTTCAGCATATAAAGTAGGCCCAAGAAGTCCTGTGAAAACAAATATTTAAACTATGTCTGTGTTCAGGGTCACCGAAGGCAGAGTTGCTAAGCAAGAAAAGCAAACAGATGATACCAAAAGTGATTGCTACCATTCCTCCTGGTCCTGAGGCTGACCGGCTTATCTTCAATCTAGAAGGTTTTAGCAGCTCATTAACTCAACATTACGTGTACGCAGATCAAACAGAATGGTAGAAACACTTGTCCTGGACCTAAAAGAAGTCAACAGAGCAGGAGAAATAGTTCTGACCAAGTCCCACCCACTTTGACCCACTGTCATTCCTTAGAGATAACTGTCTTTGCTTAAGAAAGATGTTCATTTCAATTACAGAGGGTGATGCGACAGAGTAGTTACTTTAGATTTCTCTGATGTGGGAGTGCTCAGAGACCTACATGAATTGAGGAACCAAATCACGCAGCTCTCTGGCTCTGAGGCGGGAGTAGGCTTGATGTATCTAAGGAACAGTAAGAAAAACAGTATGGGAAGAAAGAAGAGATGAGGTGGATGGTGGGTGTGCAGAACAAGGGAGGCCCTATGGGCTATGGTAAGAACTCGAATTTTCTTCTAAGTAAAATGGGACATCACTGGAGCATTTTTTTTTTTTTTTTTTTTTTTTGAGATGGAGTCTCGCTGTGTCTCCTAGGCTGGAGTGCAGTGCTATAATCTCAGGACCCACTGCAACCTCCACCTCCTGGGTTCAACCAATTCTCCTACCTCAGCCTCCCAAGTAGCTGGGATTACAGGCATGCACCACCATACCCAACTAATTTTTGTATTTTTAGTAGAGATGACTTTTCACCATGTTGGCCAGGCTGGTCTCGAACTCCTGACTTCAGGTGATCCACCTGCCTCAGCCTCCCAAAGTGCTGGGATTACAGGCACGAGCCACCATGCCTCGTCTAAGTGAAATGGAGCATTTCTAAGTAAAATGAAAAACCACTTTGTACAGCAGAGACATAGCATAATGTGTATTAAAAGTTCATCCTAAAACAAAAAGTTCGTCATAGCTGCTGTGTAGAGAATAGTCTGTGTAGGGACAAGAATGGAAGCAGAGAGCTTAGGCAGAATAGGAAAGAGACTGCAGTGTACTGGGCCAGCACATGTAGCAGGACGTGATGAGTAGTGGTTGGATTCTGGACATTTGTGTAGGTAAGACAAACGAGACTTGCTGATGGATTGCATGTGGCTTGTGAGAGACAGAAGTCAAGGATGACCTCAAGGTGTTTTATCAGAACAACTGGGTAAATGATGTTATTAGTTACTGCAATGGGAGAACACAGCAGGGACAGGAGGTTATGGGTGCAGAAATCAAGAATGAGGTTTTACTTTCTACATGCCAGGCACTGTGTTAGAAAGTTTCTGGCAACGTGGATCAAATACAGTCCCTGTCCTGAGGAGCTCACAAGCTAATTTGGAGATAGATGTATGATAGGAGCGACTGCTGAGATATGGGCAAAATACCACAGAAGAAGAGAGGATGAAGCACAGATTCTGTCTGGGGAGTTAGGGAAAAAGTTGATGGCTGAGTCAGAATTCAAGGAATTATATATAGTCAGCCCTCCATGACCATGGTTCATATTCATGGTTACACATCCATGGAGTCAACCAATTTTGGATCAAAAATATTTTTAAAACAACAATAAAAATAACACAACAATAAAAACAATACAAATAAAACTATAACATAATAGCAATTTATATAGTATATACATTGTATTCAGTATTATAACTAATTTAGAGATGATTTAAAGTATATGAGAGCATGTGCATAGGTTATTGCAAATACTATGACATTTTATATAAGGGACTTGAGCATCTGCAAATTTTGGTATCTGTGAGTAGTTCTGGAACCAATCCCATGTGGATGCCAAGGGATGACCGTACTAGAATTTCCAAAGTGTAGTCCTTGGAGTCTCTGCATCAGAATCACCTAGGGTCTTACTAAGAGGCAGATTTCCAAATGTCACCTCAGCCTCAATGAATCTGAGCTCTGGAGGTGAAACTTGGGAATCTGGACTTTAACATGTGCTCCTTGGTGATCTTGATGTCTTTGAAATCTTGAGAATCTATGACCAAAAGAGCCATTCCAGACAAGTGACAGAAATCAACTACTGTCATTTCTGAGCCATCCACAAGTGTCATGGGATTGGCTTCTCGCCATTAGGCATCCTAGAAGCAGGAGAAGGAAGTCACAGCACTCATGGAGCTCAGCCACCATTTGTTTGCACTGGTGACGATAATTATAATAGGGCTTTCCTGTACTGTTTCCCTTGATACATTCAAGTACTGTAAGTCCCTACCTTAATCCTCACACGTTTTTAAGGTAGATATTAAGATCTTCATTTTATAGCTGAGGAAACTGAGCCTCAGAGAGTTTAAATATCTTGCCTAAAATCGCACAGCATCATGATTTAAAGTTTAATATGTCTGTCTCTAGATCATGACTTTTAAACCACTTCTTTAAACTACACCTCCACCTTGTATTCATTCCTTTATTTATTCAATGAATATCGAGTGCCTATATTATCCTAGGCATCAGAATTGCAATGGGGCATAAAGAAGTAAAATAGATACACCCACTCCCTGCCTTCATAGAGTTTATAAAAAGTCGAACATTTTTATAGTTCTATAACTTTATAAGTTTTTATAGTAGGAAAGACAGATTTTAAACAAATGATCACACAAACATTCCATTTATTTATTCATTTATTTTATTTTATTTTATTTTGAGATGGAGTCTCGCTCTGTCGCCCAGGCTGGAGTGCAGTGGCCGGATCTCAGCTCACTGCAAGCTCCGCCTCCCGGGTTCACGCCATTCTCCTGCCTCAGCCTCCCGAGTAGCTGGGACTACAGGCGCCCGCCACCTCGCCTGGCTAGTTTTTTTGTATTTTTTTTAGTAGAGACGGGGTTTCACCGTGTTAGCCAGGATGGTCTCGATCTCCTGACCTCGTGATCCGAAAACATTGAATTTAAACCTATGGTAAACATTATGACAGAAAAGAATGGAATACTCTGAAAAGTATTTGACAGGGAAATCTAGTCCAATAGGAGGTAAGTTGGGGAATTCTTTTCTGAGGAATTAATCCTTTAACTGAGGTCCAAAGGCAGAGAGGCAAAGGGATGGCCAAAGACATTCTAAAAAGTGAGAGTAGTATGCACAAAGGCCCTGAGGTGCCAGAAAATGTGGTCTTTTCAGAGAACTGACAGCCAGTGGGGAGGTGGAGCTTAGTATGTGAAAGGAAGGAGCAGAAAGTGAAGCTGAAGGCATTCTGAGAGTCCCATCATGCAGGGCTTTGTAAGCCTCTTCGAGTTTTCCCTTTAGCCTAAGAGTATCTGGAAGCCATTAAAGAGTTTTCATCAGGGTGCAACATGGACCAGATTTTGGTTTTAAAATCACTGGCTGCATTTGTGGAGGATGATCTGGGAGGAAACCGAGTGGAGAACAGTTGTGAGAACAGATTTGGCTCCAGGAGAGACAGTGGTGACTGAGATTATGATGAGATGATGAGGAGAGAATATATTACTGATCTATTTAGAAGATAAAATAGTTGGAACTTGAAGATGGATTGGATATGGGGTAGAGAATGAAGGACATCAGTTTCCATGGATGGCTGATGAGGTTCTGGTTTGGGGAGCTGGGTGGAGGAGGGTGCCATTCTCTGAGAGGGAGGACACCATGGGAGAGCTTTGTTTGGTGGGTATAGTAGGCAGAATAATGTGCCCCTGCTGAGATGTCCATGTCCTAATCTCTGGGACCTGGAAATATGCTACTTTATATGGCAAAAGGGACTGTGTATCTATGATTAAGGATCTTGGGATGAGATTTTTCTGGGCTGTCCAGGTGGATCCCATGTAATCCCAAAGGTCCTTATAAGAGGGATGCAGGAGAATCTGAGTTAGGAACAGCTTGGGATGCTACTCAGCTGGTTTTGAAGATGGAGGAAGGGGCCATGAGCCCATGAGTGTAGGCAGCTTCCAGTAACTGGAAAAGACAAAGAAACAATTCTCCCCCAGAGCCTCCAGAAGGAATGCAGCTCTGCCAGCACATTGATTTTAGCCCAATAAAACCCATTTTGGACTTCTGATCTGCAGAAATATAATCATAAAAGAATAAATTTGTGTTGTTTTAGCCACTAAGTTTGCAGTAACTGGTTACCAAAGCAATGGTAAACTCTGATCTCTGGGACAGAGATCCTATCTTTCCCTACCCCTGTCTTGCCACCCATGGTTGTCCTATTCATTTCCTTGAACTCCTAGTCCTGGAATTTATTCTGATCTTGTGCCTGAAGCTTTTTGTTTGTTTTTATGTTGGCTTTACACAGGACTGTGGAGGTCACAAAGTTCAGTCCTTATTTTAGTTAACAAAGCCTGGGAGGTAGGAAGAGGGGGACAAGGATGACTTGCCCAAGGTCAGTCAGTGATCTGGTAGCATTGCTGGGATCAGAACTCAGATCTCTGGACTCCTGAGCCAGGGCTCAGGCCCCCATCTTTATAGAACAGTCCAGATGTCTACACCTCTTTTGACTCCTGACATGTCTGACTCCACTGACTGACCCCTCTCTTCCAGCTGCTACCCTCTGTCTTGGCTCCTGATGGAAGTTTCCACTGACTATTCCCACCTAACCTGGCTGCCAGTGAGCCCAACAGGGTGCTGACTATGCTGCCAATTATGTACCGCATTTAGTTGCCATGGTTCTCTTGCTTGGTTGGTTTGTTTATTGGCATCACATGGCTGCAAATACCAGATGCCCAGAGAAAGTCTATTAAGTTATTTAACCTAATAAGACCTATTACTTCAGTGGACAGTTTGGAGTATTTACTCAACCTCCCCTCCTACTTCTTCAGAATTAAGGCAAAACAAAAGGATGTTTTCATAAATGCATACGGAATACTTTCAAGCATGTAGGAAAACACATGGCTAAATGGTTTTCCAGCTGCTCTTCAGCTCCTCCATCAGCCAGATGGCCTAAGACCCTTCTCACCCTCTCCTCAGTGCCCAAAGCTGGATGGGGGAAAGGAGTGGCCTACTTCAGGGCTTGGGGAAGCCAGCACAGCATGTACCCAATTTAGTGCAGTTGTGGAACTGGAAAAGGACTGACTGCAGAAGGTCAGCTAATCCAATCCCCTGCTCTTAGGTGAACAAGGCATTACATAACACAAGGTAGTGATTGTTGCAGCTATTTCAAAACTCCTTCAGGGACAAACATTTTATAATTTGTCCCTGAAAAATGGGGAGACTCAAAACTAGCCAATTTAATTAATTACTTATTTATTTAGAGGTGAGGCCGTACTTTGTCACCCAGGCTGGAGTGCAGTGGTGTGATCATAACTCATTGCAGCCTCAAACTCCTGGGCTCAAGTGATGCTCTTGTCTTAAATGACCCTCTTGCCTTAGCACCCCCAGTAGCTGAAACTACAGGCATGTACCACCATGCCTGACTAATTTTAAAAAGTATATATTTTTAAATAGAAACAGGGTCTTACTACATTGCTCAGATTGGTCTCATACTCCTGGCCTCAAGCAATCCTCCCACCTTGGCCTCCCAAAGTGCTGGGATTATAGGCGTGAGCCACTATGCCCAGCCAAAACTAGCCATTTTAAAGCCCAAGACAGAATTCCTAAAAATGACCCCAGCCATACTCCTTCACCTGTCCAAATGTCCATAAACTTTATTGGACATCTTCAGACCTCCAATCCTGCAGCCCAGCCCCCTGCAATTACAATCACTAACAGCAATACTAGTTCATGCTGCAGGAGTGAGGCTCATGATTTGTTCAGGGCTCAGCTAGAATCATAGCCAGCAGATGAGTGGAGCAGGACATAGGGGAAAGGAACAAATGACACAGGACTAGTCTGGGGAAAGGGAGAAGCCACATAGTTAATGGCAGTGTTCAAATCCAGATCTCAGTCAAAATAAAAGGCTTTTCCTTCATGCCAGATTTGCCTCCTTGTATCAACTACTATAGAGATACAAAGGTGAATAAGATACCACTCCTGCACTTCAGAAGTTCATAGTTAAGCAACTTTGGACGTTCAGGAAGCGATTACATTAAAATGGACGTCAAAATGCCTTTGTTCACAAAAAACAAATATATTCTGAGATACACAGGGGTTGACAGAAAGGTGCAAAGGCCTTACACATAAATTGGAAACTGTTCTCACCAACTGTCAGAGTCTGGCTCTACTAAGGTTAAAGCAGGAAATCACTACAAAACATAATCACCTGAAAGGACTTTGATCATAGTACCCTTTTCTTCAAAAACTATCCATGCCTTTTTATTGTTTAAAAATCTTCAGCCTGGAATTAGTCCTTTCCATCTCTTACGGCATTCAGCACAATGTCTTACACAGCAAAGGGATTAAAATTTGCTTAGCTTGGCAAAAGCCACAAAAGGTACACCTTTAAATACCTGCCAATTCCTCTTTTCCTGGCCCTAATGAGTATGTTTCCCACCTCATATTCCCTTCATCTACCTACAATTTAATTTAATTAAACAGTTCTTAAGTATCTATTGTATATGCTAAGCTTGGAGCTGGAGCTCTGAAAATGAATAGACTCTGTGATATAGGACAGGACATCCTTCAACTTCCTGCTCACAACTACAAACTTAATTTTATTGGCAACGTTATCTTCTGCTTTCCGGGCCCCCAATGAAGGTAGTAGCCATTCTACCTAAGGCCAAGCCGGCCCAAGGTTTGAATCCCAATGCTTCCTGCTTCTTCCAAGTCTTCTCTCTCAGATGTTTTTATCCCCTCGTTTTCTATTGGAAAGGACTTTGTGGCATTTCTATGGAGTCTTCCCTTAAATATTTTAAGTCTCTGTATTCCTTTTTATAAAATTCTCAAATATCCTGAAGCTCCTGAGTCTGCCTCAGAACTACACTGTCTCTCCTCCCATCTGGAACCAAGTTTCAGGGAAGAGTTATCTGTAAGACCCTTCTGCTTCAGTTTCCTTGCCTTCCATTCACTCCTCATCCTGCCATCTGGACTTGCCCCACTATTCCATAATAAAAGGACCATATTTTGGCCCTTATATTAATAACTCTTCATAGCATTTGACCCTTTGCTTCCGGGATACCACATTCTCTAGATTTCTTCTCCCCTCCCTGAACAGGCTTTCTCAAGCTCCTTGGTAAACTTTTCTTTCTTGGCTCATCCCTTGGACTTTGCTGCTACTTTGAGCTCTGTCTGCAGCCTTCTCTTCTCATCACATCCTCCCTGGTAAGTTTGCACCCTCTAAATGCTTCAATTACCATCTTTGTTCTGATGTCTCCCAAATGTTTACAGCTAGCTCAGTTCTCTCTTTTGAGGGCCAAACTTCTACACCGATCTGCTCATTTAACATCTCTAGGCAGACATTCTATAGACAGACTCCAAATCTATACTTATCACCTTCCCTCACAAACTATCTCCTTTTCTTAAATTTTCTTTCTTACTGAATGGCACCCTATCCACTCTGCTGTTCAAGCCAGAACCTTGAAGTCCATAATAATTCCCTTTTCTTCCTCATTATCCATATCTAATGAGTCACCAAGTTTAATTGATTTTAGCTCCTAAATCATTTTCCCCATCTCAGCTTCTCTGCTATCTGGATTGATACAACAGTCCCATAACTGGTTTCTCTGGCTCTGGACTCTGGTCTTCCTCCAATCCATTCTCTATAATTGGAGAGAATCGTCTTTCTAAAGGACAAATCTTTCTCCTGCTGAAATCCTATTAGGGACTCCCTATTCCTCTCACTATAAAGCCTAGCATGGATGCCTGATCTCCATCTAGTTGCATCTCTTGTTAATTCCTTCCCTGAAGTTTGTGCTCCAGCTGTGCTGATTCAGTTATGGTTCCACAAACATACCATACTCTCACCTCCAAACTTTGAAACATTCTGTGCCTTGGTTTAAAATGCATCTACCCTCCAATGCCTTGCCTCCCCACTTGGATTTCCAAGATCCTACTCTTTTTTTCAGCTATCAACCTAGAAAGAGAAGTACTTTCCTGCCCACCAGACTGGAGATAGGTCTCCTATGTCCTACTACAGAATCCTCATCATAGTTCTTCCTTATTGCTCTACTGTTATTGCTTGTCTACCTATAGGTTATCCCCAGTAGCTGGTTGACTCCTGGAAGTCAAGATCCATGTCTTATTCACTTAATCCCAGAACCTGGAATGTGGTAGGTTCTCAATACACAATTTTTTTTTTTTTTTTTTTTTTTGAGATAGAGCCTCGCTCTGTCACCCAGGCTGGAGTGAAATGATGCGATCTTGGCTCACTGCAGCCTCCACCTCCTGGGTTCAAGTGGTTCTCATGTCTCAGCCTCCTGAGTAGCTGGGGCTACAGGCACACACCACCATGTGCAACTAATTTTTGTATTTTCAGTAGAGACAGGGTTTCACCATGTGGGCCAGGCTGGTCTGGAACTCCTGACCTCAAGTGATCCATCTGCCTTGGCCTCCCAAAGTGCATGAGCCACTGTGCCCGGACTCAATACACAATTATTTTAAAATAAAAGAATATTTAAATGCAGATTTGTTTAAAATTAAATAAATATATAAATGAACACATATGAAGGATATATAAATGAGTGGAGAAATATAGATATATAGATATCCATAATACTATGACATATATGATCTAAGTTATGATTAATAATAGCAGCAACAATAACAATAATGTAGCTAACTTCTACTGAGTGCATATTATGTGTCAGCATCATTATAAATACTTTGTACTTATGAACTCAATTGATCCTTATAATATATTTAGAAGGTAGGGATTAATTCAAGGTTCTGGGGGTGTGTAGAAGAGGGAAGATTTAATTCTGCTGATATTGAGGGGGTGTCAGTGTAGCTTCAGAGGAAAAGTGGCTTCTGGGTAGATAGTAGTGAAAGCCTTGGTTTTGGGTGAGATTGGAACCCTAGGGGAGAATATCTGGTGGGGATACTGAGCAGGAGTGGTAAGAGAAGTCAGAAAACCCAGGGGAAGTGACAATAGAAAAACCAGGTGAAGAGAGAGCTTCAAAAAGGAAGAATGTTAAATATCCTAGTAATGTCTAGTAGTAAAAGAAAACAGGCTCTGGCACCTCAAGTCCTGAGTGCCCTTTTGTGAGAGTAATTTTAGTAGACTCATTCATACTAAAGCAGACTAGGAAAAGAATATAGGCGAAGAAATGTAGAGAGTGATACAGAGTCGTCATACAAAAACTGAAGTGAAGGAAAGGAGAGAAAAGGAAAAGGCAGGCAGGGTCACGGGGAGATTTTTTTTTTTTTCTTTTTCTAGATAGGAGTTAACCTGGACATGGTTTGGTTTGGTTTTGGTTTGGTTGTTGATTTTTAACGAAAAGGAAGACTCCCATTGAGTAAATATTGAAGATTAAGGGAGATCAGAAGAGGCAGGACAGACTAGGATGATTCTCGGAAAGACAGCAGGTCTTCATCTGATTGGGGAAAGGGACAGGTGAATTACTGACAAGGGGACTCAACTGCAGGAAGTGCTCCCTTGATGGTCTGTATCGTCCCTGTAGAATATGGTATCATAGTTAAGATACTGGAACCCTATTCAACCCAGTCTTCTTGATAAAGGAAGAGATGAGGAAAAAAGAAGAGATTTTCTTTAAAAATTATGGCTATGGTATGTATCACACTAGATAAATAGGAGACGCAAAAGAGTCAGCCATACATAGTTCCTTTGAATGAATCTAGGGAGCCAAATGGAAGCAAAAAATCATTCTGCAGAGGCACATCTGTGCTCATTAAACTAGACCATAATCTCCATGAACCCAGGATATGAGCCTGTCTTGTCCACTGTTGCATCCACAGTGCCTACCTATTTCAATGCCCAGCCCATACCAGGTACTCAATAACAGTTTTTTTTTTGTTTTTTTTGTTTTTTTTGTTTTTTTTGTTTTTTTTTTTTTTGAGACGGAGTCTCCCTCTGTCACCCAGGCTGGAGTGCAGTGGCCGGATCTCTGCTCACTGCAAGCTCCGCCTCCCGGGTTTACGCCATTCTCCTGGCTCAGCCTCCCGAGTAGCTGGGACTACAGGCGCTCGCCACCTCGCCCGGCTAGTTTTTTTTTTGTACTTTTTAGTAGAGACGGGGTTTCACCGTGTTAGCCAGGATGGTCTCGATCTCCTGACCTCATGATCCGCCCGTCTCGGCCTCCCAAAGTGCTAGGATTACAGGCTTGAGCCACCGCGCCCGGCCTCAATAACAGTTTTTTAGATGAATGAATAAAAATTCAAACACTTATAAGTTTTATTTAGCTATTTTAATCAAGGTTAAAAACAGAGCCAGTTTCATGGGTATGTGACCTGGGCAGTTTCACAGGGCCCCATGCCCTGAAGGGCCCCTGGTTTGGTTTAATGCTTTGCAGTCACTACTTTGAAATGTTCAGTAATATGAACAAGGGGCCCCACATATTATGCAGCCAGTACTTGTTAAAAAAGAAAACACATATTTCTACAAATTTCCAAGTAAATGGATACTTTAGATGCATGTGAATGCCAAATTACCCATAGAAATTTATCTTTAAAATTAAAAAAGTATATTTCAGGCTTACCTGAAATGCTAGATTGTGGTTTTTCTTTCTTAAAATATGGTTCATACTCTCTGTAGACAATTTTCTTAAAGGAAGTTGCAGAAAGATTCAAACTGGAAATAAAATACAAAAACTAATTTGCAAGGCATATTCAACATCTATTTCTCACATCACAAAAAACTAGATCTCTCATATCTTCAGACTTCTAGTAGAATACCAGTATCTTTATTGCATTTCAGAAGCCCATAGTTTTATAAATATGATCAATAAATAAAGTTAATGAAATAATTATTGGTCTCTTCAAAAATATCCTGTTGTGATAACTATTTGTTCACAAGTTAATCTACCCTAATATCATTCCTCAGAATCAATTTTCTAAAAAGAACCCAATATCATAGTATAAACCCAAACTATAGGTTTAGATTTTACATGATTAAAATATGACCAAATCCTTTATGAATAAATATATGAGCTGTTTTTCAACTGATCAATAAAAAATAGTTTTAATCTACTGGGGAACATCGTGAAAAAGTATTGATTTGGTGGAATTTATTTCTAGTTGAGAGGTGAGAGATGGCTAATGGGATAAAAGCCCTGGGATTCATATTGGAAACAAACAAATGAAAAAACTGTTTTGGAAACAGTCAGTAACTCGTCCAAGAGACACAGTTGATAAGTGGCAGAACCAATATTAAAAAATGTGAAACCACTGCATTCATGATTAAAAAAAATATTAGAGAGAGGACAGACAACAGGGAGAGTCGTGAGTGGTGAGTTACTTTCCTGTTGTTGCTGTTGTTGTTGTTGTTATTGTTCTGTACCTCTAAAGACACATCATTCTTATCCTTGTCTTAAACTCAAAGATGAGGGTAAAAGGAAAGAGAATTCAGAGAAAATACCTTACAAATGTCTCAATCAGTTGATCAGAGTGGCTTTGTTTTGCTTTCTAATGTGGGGACAGTAGCCCAGCCATAATCAAGACATAACAGCACCCACATATGCCATGCCTTCTATACAGCACGGTGGCTAGGGTGCAGGCTGTGAATTCAGTATCTCTGGACTTGAAGACTACATCTACCTCTTATTGTTTTATCTTGAAAAGTTTACTTAATTCATTTGTGCCTCAGTTTCTACAACTATAAGATGAGATTAATACTGAAATCTCCCTCACAGAATTGTTGTATAATTTTAAATAAGTTGATATGTACAAAAGGCACAGAACTGGCACACTAGAAATACTTAATCCATGTTAGCTAGTAATATTTTGTAAATATAATTAGAGTTAGTCTTTAGCCTTCAGGTTTTCATAGAAAGCAAAAACAAATCTGTAGTTATAGTAATGCTCACAAATTTTAATATGTGGAATACAGGAACTGTGTTAATATGTGGGGGCAGGATTAAAGGAGGCATGTAAGTACTTTTAGAATGGCTAGATAGAGAAGGTAGTGGATTCTCCATCACTGGCAGTATTCAAGTAGAAATTAGACAACTACTTGGTAAGGTCATTGGTGCTGAGGGCAAGGGAAAAAGTAGAAGGTTAAAACACCTTAATATGTTTGAATATGAATTAAATGACCTCTTAGCGTGAATATGAATTAAATGACCTCTTAGCATTCTTATAACTTAAGAATTCTAAGATTCTATATACTAATGTCCCTAATGTGGAAGTCCATTTTTATTTATTTTTTCAGTACAATTGAAAAGTTATTGTCCTCCCCTGCCCCAGATCTTTGATACAGAAATGTAGATGATGGTATAAAATCCTTACTAAAAAATATCAGTCTCTTATGTGGAGTAATTTCAACAGAGAGAGGTTTTCTAACAAGTTTTACTATGTATGCTGTGTATTTATACTGAGGTATGTCTATTTTAATCTGAACAATTTCTATTGGAAAATAATCTATCTGATTAAAAAGTTACAGATGATATGAATTCAAACAATGTGTACAATGAGTTTTTCATTTATAAGGATTGTTTAAAGATGATTTGTTCATAGTCACAAAATCATATAAAGCTAGAACCCTAGGAGGAAAATGTATGTGTATCTTTTCTTCAATATCTCTTTGTATTATGTGAGTGACTAAACAAGGTTTCTAAGGAAATTTTTGAAAGTGTTCATCTCAGACTTGGAGCAAGAATAATACGTACATTTTACCTTTACAAGGCATTGTCCTGCTAATATTATATGAAATAAGTAGACGGATTTCTGCTTTGTGCTAAAATACACTTTGCCAAAAGATGGAGTTGTCTACGTTGATATTCATCTAGTGAGTATCATAGCTCTAGGGGCAGGACAAGTTAGAACAAGTTCTTAGTGTAAGCAGCCGGATATATGGATTAGATTTTTCATAAGAAAATGCTAGAGAGAAGTGATATGATTTAGGGTTAAACAATATGACAGTTTGCTTGGGTTATGTTTCTATGGTTTTGACTCAACAATTGCTACCAGAGAAATGACTCTCCAGAACTTTGGAAACTTACCCACAGGGTGAGGGGACAGAATGACCAGTCGTGGTTCCCTGTGTACTCACCTTGTGAATCAGACCTTTGCCCTATGTGATTCTGCCTCCAGCATTTTGCTTGCTATTTTCAATGCTAACTACAGACAAGAGAAAAAACTCCCAAGCGTAAACCCAGCATGCTATAAGAAAGCCAACAACCAAGTTTGCATTCTACTCATGAGCAGGCAAGATTAGTGTTAGAAGGACTGTTATTTTCCTTGGGGTTTTAGCTTACGGCAGTTCCGAAGGGTGTGGGTGTGACCTAGATTGTCACTTTGAAGTACAATATTTAAAATGATTATTTTTGAAAAGGAGGGATCTCTTCTTATCATAAGACCAAGATCATGTGTAATACCCTGCAAAATAACCCAGTTACAATGAGAGTTTTTAAAAGGTTAATATTATACACTAAAAGATCTAAAATATTACATTAGTTTTTGGCAGATTGCTTTGGTTTTGTAATTGTAAAAGAGGAACACATCTTTCATAATAAACTGTTATGTTAGGGAAAAAAGTGAGTCACACTAGCAGGTTTACCATTTAAAAAATAACTAACTGGAAATATTGAATAGACTCTATGATTTAGTTAATTTCTGAGAAGTCTTATTTTTAACATTTCAATTAGAAAAAATAGTTTGCAACTCAAGGGTAGTATTTTATATGAATTAAACCCCCTCTCAGTTACATACCATATCCCAGGACATGATTAACAGAGAGAAAAAAATGAAGAGTCACATTCAGTAGGATAAGTAAGTCAAATATGAAGCAGAAAAAAGGTGAAAGTACAAAAACATACAAGAACTGATGATATTTTGAAAATCATTTATAAGGCAGCAATAAAATTATATGACAAAAAGCACAAGGTGTTCATTTTTAGTTTTAGAAGATGAAGCTATGTAGACAAGGGAATAAATAATATGTAAATAGGAGTCTTATAAAAATACTATACAACTAAATATCTGGAACAGGAATTTCCAGAAAGCACTAATGAGGAAGCAATCCCTGGTGCCTTTGAATTCACCAATATATAAGCCAACACAAACATACTAACAAAACTGTATTGAAAATAAACTTGAACAGAAAGCATCATCTAACCAATCAAATGGAATGCTTTCTATACCCTCAGAATGATAAACTACATTATTGGAGGCAAAATTAGCATTCGCCCAGTTTATTTAATTCAGTGTACTCTCCTATTAGTTATATTTACTTACCTGAAGTTAAAAAAAAAAAAAAAAAAAAAAAAAAGCCATGACATTGCAAAGAAAATGTTGTCTAAAAGAAATAGATTTTCCTCTCTAGAGAAGCCCACCCAGATCCACACCTGAGTTACCTTGAGTTTGTGGACTCAGGTCGGTAGCTCCAACTGATGCCCTGAGCAGCCACGTAGAACTGCCTTAGCTGTACCGCTTCTGTCCCTTGTCTCCCCCAGCCTACCCAGCTGGTGCCCAAGACCACCAGGACCCAGAGGCGTGGGCAGCGTGGTAACATGCTTCCTTTCCTGCTCCCGCTGGCTGCCACCACCCCAGGACCTGGGCAGCCGCTCGTCGAGCTGCTGACTAACCCCGCTCCTGGCTGTCCCAGCTGCAATGAGCTCTGAAGGCTGTGGGTGGCAGCGTCCTTCTCCCCTGCGGTTCTTGCAAACTGCAGCGGCAGCCTCTGGCTCTCCCTCCCTCCCCTTTTTCTGGGGCTTTTCCTGGCAGGGGCTTGGTGAGATCACAGCTCCCAGCGACCAGAGGTATTAGGGAGAGCAACCAAACTAGTGACTGTTTTACTACAGGTGAAGAAGGGGCAGAGATCAGAGGCTCTAGCAGGCGGGACAATGCCCAGGGATTCATGAGCCAGACAAAGCTGTATCCCTCCATTTCCACCGGCCAACAGCACGGAAGCAGTCGTCCCTTACCACTGACCTGAGGCCTGCCTGGGTCCAAGCTCACACTTGGAGAACCTTCTGTGCAGTGCAGTGGTACCCAACCACCTTAAGCAGATGGCTCGCCTTTTGATCTGAGGAAAAGAGTATTGTGCCCTGGTACCCGGCACTGAAACACTATTTTCAAGTGGTGGAGAAGAAGGGAACAAACACATGGACAAGGCCTACTGCTCTGAATCGCCTTCCTGGTCTCTATCAAGGCACAGTTCTGCCTTGATAAGGGCCTGTAGCTAGCTAAGCTGCAGCATAGCAGAGGGCTTAAAGAACTTGGCTGAAAAAAAAATCAGTTGTCCAGTTTTCAGTTTCACTTACTAGCTGTGTTGTCTTGGGCAAGTTACTGTACCTCTCTGTTCAGTTTTGATATCTGTGAAATAAGGATGACAATAATGGTTTTTCCTGATAGGGTATGTTGGGAGGACAAAATGCTACTGTAAACTATAGTTCCAGCACTTAGCACACAGTGGCTAGGTGCAGTGGCTCACGCCTGTAATCCCAGCACTTTGGGAGGCCAAGGAGAGTGAATCACCTGAGGTCAGGAGCTCAAGACCAGCCTAGTCAACATGGTGAAACCCTGTCTCTACTAAAAATACAAAAAAAATTAGCCAGGAGTTGTGATGGACACCTGTAATCCCACCTACTCAAGAGATTGAGGCAAGAGAATTGCTTGAACCCGGAAAGTGGAGGTTGCAGTGAGCTGATAACGTGCCATCTTACTCCAGCCTAGGCTACAAGAACAAAACTCCATAAAAAAAAAAAAAGAAAGAAAAGAAAGAAAGAAAGAAAAAAGAAAGAAAGAAAGAAAGAAAGAAAAAGGAAAGAAAGAAAGAAAGAAAGAAAGAAAGAAAGAAAGAAAGAAAGAAAGAAAGAAAGAAAGAAAGAAGAAAGAAAGTCACAAATTTGTTACTATGATCATATTTTCCTGTCTCTAGGACCCCTTGTATTCTTGTATTTCTTGAAGGATCTAGTTGTTTCACACCACCTTAAATCTTACTTTGCTGTTGATAGAGAATCTGAGAATTATATCGTCTGAGACATCATAATGACTTGTCCTGGGTTCCCTGTATCTGCATGGCTCCAAGTTTCTGTCATGCTTTATGCATTCAGTACATTCAATAAATTGTAATCTGGCACCTCACATGAGGTCTCTGTTAATGATATCAGGCTCATCAACAGCCTTTTCCCCCCTCCCCACTCCCCTCAGTGTTCTGTCTTTCCTCCTGTGCTGATATTATTCTACCAACTTAGAATGCCCATTTTCTTCCTCTTTGCTGGGTCATTCTTTACAGTGCAGGGTTCTGCCTGTCTCCCAGATTCTGGGCTCCAATGGACTTTTCCATTTTATGAACTATTATAACACTATTCAAATTGTATAATCATGTTAATTACCTTTGGTTATTCCATGTAGGTATCTATTGTCTCCCTGACTGAACAGTTGCTTACACTTCTTTATCTACAATGTTATCAGTGTCTCCCAGAGTTGGTAGCCCATCAGAATTCCCAGGGGAACTTTTACAAAAGGTAGATTCTGACTCAGGAAATAGGGCTGAGACCAAAGTCCTAGAACATCTAGCCTATTGATTGACGTATAAATAAGCAGTCAGAGATGCTACTGGCAGTGTATCAGAGAAACGTTTTGAAAGCACTGTGTCCCTAAATCCCAAGGTTACTACCAACATTGTTGCAACATTACTGTAACCTTTGAGTAGGCTGCTTTTTTTACTTGGATGTTTGCTTATGTATATACAGTGTACATGACATGTTTATTGCATTACATTTTACAGAGACAAGATGACTACTATAATGTTTGGCTCTCTATTTTTTTAAACATCAGTTCCAGATAAACACTGTATAACTTTCAATGACCTATTTATTAAACATGGGATTTAAAGAACATGTAAAACACATTTGTTCTTCCCTGTAAAACATTAAGGTGATGAAGAATTTTTCCATTTCTCTGATTTTCTGAGTGGAGGGTGTGTGATACAAATTTGCTGGCTGACTGAATGGTTGAGGTGTAAATAGGACAACCATAATTATGTGTTATTACACTGATGGTAAACAATGTGATATACACAGACCTTACTGAACGAACCATCAAATAGAGGAACATGGCATTTGGGGAAAATTCTTTTAATTATACATTTGAATATTAGTCTTTGGGTCCTTTGAGGGACAGTGACTGGTGGCAGGAAGGTCCACAGTGACATGTATCCTCCTGGCTTGATTCTTGGCCTTCTGCAGCCTCTGGTGCCATCCAGAGGACTCTCTGGAAGCCTCAGAGCAGAGGTCCAAGAGGCCTCATCAACAGCAACCACTGGAGACTCCAGAAGATGCTACAGGAATTGCTTCCAGTTAGAGATGCCACCTGCTTTCCAACGAAGTAGAGAAAGCCTTCCTTCAATCAAAAAATAAAGAGGTATTTTTGTTTCTCCACAGTCTGGTCTTCTTGTGAGTCAGATGCTCCAGTCTCTTTGGTTCACTGGTAGTTCAAGTGACAGGTGAGTCAAAGCACAGAGACTACTGCAGAAACATTTGCTCCTGGCTTCTGTGGCTTGTATTACAGGAAGAGAAGAGGTGGGGCAGGAAGGGGTGGTAGGTTGAGAATTTGAGATTGTACCACAATCCCAAACTCAGGAAACAGGGTTGGTCCAGAGCTGGTCCAACAGGCTGGTCCAGAGCTAATCTAAGGTAATTCCATGTCTTTGATTCACAGGTGTTTATGGAAAACTGCAGCAAATGCATTATAGTTAAGTCAAGTCTAGCAGGAAACTTGATATTCACAACAGGATCATATGGAGCTGAATGAGGTGACCAGGAAAAGGACAGGTCTCTGAAAATGAGACCAAAGAAATTTAAATAATTATCATTTCCTTAAAAAAAAAAAAGGAAAGAAAAAAATTGCTCATCATATCTACCCCCTGAGGCTCAGCATAATCTTTTCTTTCTAGATTTTGAATATTCTGCCATTCAGGTTTTTTGTAGGACACTCAGCTACCCACTGAATTTTTTGGGAGAGGGATAGCATCAGATTATTTTTGTTTTTCCAGCAGGTAGCATAGGGAATTGACTCCATAACAGTTCGAAAACATTTTTCAGCAGTCTTGACTTCTGCTTTGCAGGAAAGGTCACGTCATCACCACCTAGCAGCCAATAATGGAAATGTCACACATCCTGAAATAAGTTATGTCTTGTTAGGACATTTCTGTCCTGGAGGAAATGGAAATCCTTATGTGAACTCTATTGTCATTCCGTTGTCATACCTGTGTCCTACTGCCAACACAATTTCCTTCATGCCTGAAAATCTAATACATACTTAAAACGTAATACATGATGACATAAAGAAAAGTTAAGCTTTATAGTCTTCCTTTTTCCCTATTGTTCTATTTCCTTCAAAAATATCTTCATAGGTATGTTACCTTAAGAACTCGGGTCAAATGCAGCATTTGTAAAAACTCCATATGTTCCTAGGTGGCTAAAAAACAGAAACACAAGGGTGACCACCATATACTGCTTAGTTGTCAACAACACAGTCCAACACATAGTATTTCCAGAAACCATAAATTACCATCCACCCCTGGAATTCTGCTTTAGAAAGGAAAGAAAAATAAAGGCCAAAGAAATATTCGATATCCCACTTAACAGCTCTGGGTAATTTACATTGTATTTTGTACCCGCACTAAGTTATTGTTGATGTTTTACCTACTGAATACCTGTTATACCCTCTAAGGTGCTGCAACCTCTTCTAGGTGAGAAGAAGTAGTTACAAAATTCTTGGCATTAACACTTGATAATCTAACGGTAGTTTATGATAATCTAACGGTAGTTTTCAAAAGGGGCAGTGTGCCCCCTAGGGGTGTTTTTTGATTTTTATAACCATCAAGAGTTCTACTGATATTGAGTAGGTATGGGGCAAGGGTGCTGGATGTCTGTGACAACAGGGTTCATATAAGGATTTCTATTTCCTCCAGGATGGAAATGTCTTTAAAAGATATCCAGCACCCCTGCCTCCTGCCCACTCAATGTCAATAGAGCTCTTGTTCGTTGCAAAAATCAAAAGAAATACCCTTGGAGGCATACTGTCCCTTTTTGAAAACTCTTGCTAGATTATAAACAGCAGGGGGTACAGGACACAAAAGAATTGTCCAACACCCCACATAACTTTGGAATATCTGCTCAATATTCATACAGGTTAAAAATCTCTGAGCCAGGAACGCAAGTGCTTTACATGTAAATATTAAGCATTTTTTGCATCTTTAAAAAGTGTAATTGCCATATGAATCAAGGGACAATTATCACAGGTTTTAGGACTCTTTACCAGAGTTGTTCACCATTTTGAAAAATTAGATTAGTGTTGGCCACAGCTCTAATGTTCTTTGAGTCACTAATACAACATTCCCCCATCAGTCCACCTGCATGGCTGCTGCTTTCCTAGTGATTCTGCTGGAAGGTGCATGTTTCTGATGACCTCATTGCATCTGCTGGCACAGCGCCTAAGTTTTTGCATCGTGTTTTTATTATAAATTACTTTTCGTTTTATTTCTACTTTATGTTATAATGAGAATATTTGTTATCTGTGTATTTTACTTCAGAATAGAAGACATTTTAAAAGACATTGTAAAAAGGAGGCAGGCATTGCATGTAATCATTCTGACATATTACAGTGAATTATAAAGTCAAGCTAGCAAAATTTACTCAATCATAAAACATTTCTACCTTACCTGTGAGGATTCAAGGGGCATTTTCCATCATCTAAAATAAGCGAGAAGATAAGAATGATTGATAAAAAAAAAACAAAAAAAAAACAAGATGAAAGAGATGGTCATTAAGGATAGAAATTATTGGGGAAAACCAGTAGACTGATTTTCAGGTCGGCTCATTAAAAGGGGAATATTGGGAACAGTCTCTCCCTGAAAGGTAGAAAGTGTTTTAGGCTAAATTGAACATTTGACAATATTTAACTCCAGAGTCCTCTCACTTTCTTCCTCCTTCCTTTCAGTATATACATAACTCAATTTCTTTTCAGGGCATCTTGTGTCACTTGCCCTCAGCCCTTAGCTGGGCAAGCTAATCACATACATAAATCCAAACCAACAGAACAATGGATGTTTTTCCTCCCAGGTAGCATATTTTTATCCAAATGACAGACTCTCATAGTTGAATTTTCAGCTATGGCTGCAGCATTTTCCTCTTATTTGGCCATAGAAAACTTGAAAGCCTAAAATCAAATTGGGAGAAGCCCAGGAAAAAAGCTCCCATCCCCAACAAATGAATGTATTTATTATTAAAAATATTGGAACATGGGTAGCTATTTGTCCTTCTGCACTGTTACAGGGTCCCCTGGAAATGTCTCAAAGTCAAAGAAAGGACTTGGCGGAAACATCAAGATTAGAGTGATTCCTACATGATCATAGAGATTAAGGCCTAGGAGCTCTTGCCTCTGCCTTCTGGGTCCTGGGTTTGGTTGAGCAAGCACACATTTTGCATGGAGGGATTCACTGTAGCTCTCAGTACCTCTCTTTGGTATTGAAGCAGAGTATTGACCTTTGTCTATTGTCTTGGCCACTCACAGGAGAATATATGAAGATTTGGAAAAACAGCCTCAATGTTTTGGTAGCATTGTAAACGGAGAAAGAATAAGAGTAGGGAACACGTGGTTTTGCCTCTGAGCAGTTAAGAATAGGTGTTGAGACCTATGTCAATAATAGAGAAATTCAATGAGAACTCTTTCAGATTTTTTCACATAGCCACTTTCAATTACCTTGATTTGAGCACTAATGGTCTCTCTGATGCCCCTAGTTACTTCCTATGAGGAGTGATGAAGAAGAGCCCCATTAGGTTATAAACAAAACTTTATGAACTTATACGCAGGCTAAGTGGAGAAGACTGAGAAAGGATGTTTTAAACCTTAAGAGATGGGATGTTCCCATCTTTAATTCCTAGACTAAAGTTATTTTTCTGATGAACAATCTGATGAACACAGTTTCCCTTACAGAGAGTTTTCATCTATTTGGTCTTCTCTGTTTAAATCCTGCATCAACTTTACAAGTTTTCAGGAGAAAAAGTAAATCTCTTCACTTATCACACCAGGTCACCAATACAGGGGCAGCTTCTTCTGCCCCTAACTTCATCTCCTGCCTCCTCCATAATCCCCTTTTGATTCAGATGCACTTAACTGTTAAACATACCATCTTCTCAATGATTTCACACTTTCATGTCTTTCTACATGCCATTTTCTCTAATGGAACTCTATTTCCATTTTCCCCTGGGCTAAATGCCACTCATTCTTCAAAGTTAAGCTTGAAAAAGGCTTTCTCACCTGACAGTCTGGTTAAGGCATCCCTAGTCTATGTTCTAATAATACCTAGGTTGTATTTGTGTCCTAACACACTTACCACACTTCACTACCAGCATTGATTTCACCTGTCTCCCCTCCTGGATTATTCCTTCCTTAATATCAGAAACCATCATTATGAGTCTCACACTCTTAACAGAGATGATGAATAAATGACTGCTACGTGAAGAAATGAGTGAAGTAAGGAAGCATAACACCTTTCTAATTAGTTTTAGTGATAGCCTAGGGTACTTAGACCAGAGGCCCCAAATGCCAAACTGCAAAGTAACCTCATTTGAATTTTGGGAGAGGGGTTTTGAAAAATTCAGATTTCTGCAGCCACTCCCAAGTCTCCCCATAGAAGGATCTATATTTTTATGAAGTTCCCTAGGTGATTCTAATGGACAGTCAGTTCTCAAGATCACTTATCTTGGCTTTTTTTTTTCTTTTAATGCAAATATTTTCCAACATGAACTACTGAAGTTGTGGTTCTACTTCCCCACCCTAAATTATGTGAAAGAAAAAAGCAAAGAGAAGACTCTTTCCTATTTACCTTTTTGTCTGAAACGCTTTCTTAGCAAAGCCAGGAGCGTCCCACCCATTATCAGACCTGTTGTAGAAGCCACCGCTCCACCAAAGTAAGTCAGGGCTTCCTGAATAGTCAGTGGTCCTGCTGCAAAACAAACACACACACATGCAAGACATAAGAAGCGTATTATGCAAACGAATAATCTTTCTCTCTCAGAAAGTTTCCGAGAACTCTAAGATGTGAGATCAAGTAGGATCACCAAAGGTCCTGGCAATGCTGACAAGCTAACATGAAAGAAGATCTGGAATTCATAAATCCACTGCAACAAAATGGGAAGTGGGGCCTTATTTTATTCCAAGGCTTAAATATAAACCGTAATATCCAAAGGAATCGGGGTGAGGACCCAATAAAAGAAATTGTAGACACAAGAAGCCTATACATGTAAGTTTGGGCAAATAAAATAAAAGTGGGGCCTTATTGTATTCCTAAGGCTTAAATATAAACTGTAATTTCCAAGAAAATTAAGGTAAGGACCCAGTAAAATAAACTGTAAACATAAGAAGCCTACACATGTAAGTTTAGGCAAATAAAATAAACTGTGGGTAATTTTTTTGGCAAAGATTCAGTTATGTAACAAAAGGTAGTCAGGACAAGCCATGAGGGGAAAAAATAAGGGGCTGAAATACAAGCCCAAATAAGTTTTTGCAAACAGATAGAACTTAATTGAGGAAGATCTGCTAGGGTATTTTTAGTGTTAAGTGGTAAGCAAAGGTCTTCTGATATAATAAATTAGAAATCTGCATGAAATAACTCCCAGTTTAAAACATTTTGAAACTTCAAGGTCTGTTAAACAGAGATTATAATGAAGGGAAAGGTTTCACTTCACAAATTGAACACTGAAAAGGAGGGGTGATTACCTACAGTCACTGGATTGAATTTCCACCACTCTATAAGGTAAGGAGATTCTGCCTGATTCATTGTGAAAAACTTATTAAGCAGGGGGAAACCCAGTGATGGAAAGCAAGACCACTATGAGAAAGACACAGAAGAAACACTGATTTTGTTCTTTTCCACATCACAGTGACTTCTTAACCCACATGAAAATTGTACCTTGGCAGGTTGGCATGGTAGTTGACCAGTGGCCATTCTCCTGGCATGCTGTTTGTGCTGAGCCATTAAGTAACTGGCCCTCTAGACAATGGAAAGAGCAGATTGATCCATAACTGAAGTTTCCCCAGAGGTTGGAGCAGTTCATCACTATTGGCTTATTAACATGTAGTTCTGGGCATTTCACAGCTGCAGAAAAGAAAGAATGGAAGAGAAACAACATGTGGATTGGAGGTGAAAGAGATTATAGTTTATTTTGTAACCTAACAGTGCCAATAAATGAGGCAGAATGTAAAAGGTCAGAAAGGATATGAGCCACTTCCAATATTCACAGTAGCTCTTCTAACAGCACATACATGAAAATATTCTCCCAAAGGGTGATAGCCAAAGAACCAAGATGGAAAGATGGATATGTAGTAGCATCTGATAAATACCTGCTAATGCATTGATAAATCTTGCCTCCAAATATACTATTTACAAAATTTTGGTTCTTAAAAATACTACTGGTCTAAATGTTATTACTACATTTGCGATCAACTGGCATGTCAGTATATGTTTATTAAAATACTTAATAAGTGTTCAGCATATCTGAACACTGGAAGTTTGAAAGAAGTCGACTGTCATCCTCCTTAAACTACATTTTCAGGGAACTTCAGGTTATTCTTTCTAATTTATGGATAGGAAATTAAAGGTCAGGAAATTAGATTTAATTCAAATAAATGTTACTGATCAGTAGTGTCATTTACAAAGCACCGTGCTATGTTTTTTGGGGTATACAAAAATGAAAGAAACATAGGTCTCAATGCTTTATGTATAGGGTGATAGCTCTTCAGGAAATATCACGTATGGCTTAATTTTTATTTAGGTTCAAATTATTATGAAACTATGGAATGTTTATATGGTCATGTAATATGCAACTTTTAATTTACCAATTGCTATAGCAGGTTTTACACTTAATATACCTATTTTTCTAACACATCTCGGACATCTGCAAATGTTTCTTCAAGTCTCTGAGTATTTGCGTATTAGCTTTAGCTTGTGACATGAGGAAGGGCAGAAGTGATGTGCCTGTGACACATTACTTTTAATTGGGATTGGTGTGGATTTCACAGGGGAGATGACATTTGGAAGTAGTGGTTGTGGTTGGGTGAGACTTCAACATACAGGCACAATGGCTAGCTTGAGTACTTGCAGGAAGGCAGCATCAGAATTGCCTTCTCCTTTTCATCTTACCTCTGCAAGTTGGAGTTACTGCTGTCCATTGTCCTGAAGGTCTGCAGCTGAGAATGCTGTCTCCTATGAGTGTGAATCCAGCATTGCAGCCAAAGTAACAAGTGGTATTAAAACCAAAGGTTCCCGGATGATGCCTACAGTGCATGGTTCCCTGCCCAGGTGTGGTGAGGGCTGGGCATTGCACCCCTGGACTAGGAAGTGATGCTATGCCTGTTGTGAGAAAACGTTTCAATTCAGAGAGCTCCCAATTAAAAGAAGTGTAAAGAGTTAAGGCTAATCTGGAATAACTGCTTTTCACTCCCTTCATAACAAGGGAGGTTCTAGCAAGAGCTATTTTAAAGAAGTTAAGAAAAACTATCAGTGTCAGATATAGAAAACCAGATGAGGAAAATTATTAAAAAGCATCCTTGAGGAGATCATTCTCCTGGCCAAGAGAAGAAATTAGGGGAGTCATTGTTATTGCTATTTTAAAAAGAAGCAAAAAATGGTACAGAAATGTAAGAAATTCAGCAGAAAGCCAAATATACATGGGCCAACTGCCTGCCCAACCCTGCTTTACTGGGAAGTGGTACTGTTCTCTCACTAAAGGTCAATGTGAAAGTTGAAATTTACTGCAATGATTGCTTTCTATCTCAAACTATTTCTTCCATTTGAATGATCCCACCAGCTTTGTCATTAACTTGCCATGTGGCAGGAAGATGATGATTGACCTTTCTGGGCCTCAATTCCTAAATTTGAAAAACTGGACCAGTGACTCTATCCCAGTATTATCTCTGTTTCTCTCAGCAATAAATTAATGGAGACCATTCAGTTCGCTCAACAAAGCTCTTTCAAAAAAAGAAGCCATGAAACAAAATTCCTGCTTAAGAATCAATGTATCTTTTATTCACAAACATAAAAATATCCTGTCACTCCTTAGACGTTTTAAAATCCTTCAGCTGTTTGCTAAATCCAAATAGTGGTAATATGTACAATTATCTAGTTCACATATAAGAACTAGATAATTGTTTGTTGTTGTGGAATAAATTTCCAAAAGTAGAACTGTCTCAGTAAGTACATATTATTACCTTTGCAGGCTGGTGGAGTAGCTGACCATCTTCCAGAAGTTGTGCATTTCACATTATTGGGCCCCTCCAGCTTAAAGCCCTTGTTACAAGAGAAATGGCAGGTGGAGCCAACATTGAATCCTCTATGAGTGTCAGAACAATCCAGGCTGCCCTGCTCTGGGGCGAAGAGTTCTGGGCACTTGATGGCTAGAGTATCAAATTAAGAATGTCACAATCTCCAAGTTTATTCAGAAGTTGTGTTACACAAAGTTCATTCACTTATATATTCAAAAAATATTTATTGAGCACCTATATTCCAGATGTTCTGCTAGGCAGCAGCATTCCACAACATATACTGTAGGTCATTTGTTGCAAAGGGCAGTGGGAGGATGGTGAGCTTACAGAGAGGAGTATAGGTACAAGTCATGAAGACAAGGAAGTCAAAGATTTAGGCAGCAATACTCAAGAACTTACAGTGTTACCCTGTTTTCTCTACACCCTCTGCTTCAGAGATCTTGTAGCCTGCCGCAGCTCCCACTATCTTATTTGAATGGGTGCAATCCAGGATTTCATTTCCGCCCTTCCTCTTGCCTGAGACTACTTACTCCCATATATCATGCCATCTCCTCAAATTCAACACACCTAAAACTGCAATGATTGCTTTCTGCCTCGAACTATTTCTTCCGTTTGAATCTCCTCGCTAATTCTTTTTTGGTTTATTTTGTTATTGTATTTTAATACCACCCATCCAGATAACACAGGAAAGCTCAAAACCTCCTGGTCAAGATTGATTAGTTTCTGGGAATTCCCTGAAGTGACTTTGTGTGTTATTGCTTCTGGTTCTTGGCTCACATTCCCCTGAGAATTTTTCCATTTTCATGGGATAAAATCCCACTAATCCTCCAGGATTTAACTCGTAACCTCTCTGAAGACTCTGCTGATCACCACAGCCTGAACTCTTCTCCTCTGAATTATTCAGCTTTTTGTCTGAACTCATGTGCTGCCATGTCACATGTCATACTCTCCCTCTTCTACTGGATGGAAAGTGTCTAAAACCCAAGAATCATTCATCCTTGAGCCTTCCATAATTCCCATCTCAGGATCTCAAGAGGCAGTGCTCAGTAACCACTTGCCAAGTGAATGAATAAATGAAATTAAATTTTAATTCACAATTTCCCCCCAAAAGTATTTTTACAAATTATTGCAGTTACATATTTTCTTAGCATTATTCCTTTCTCCCCATTAGATTCTCTAACATAAGACTATTATTTATCAGTAAATGTTGGGTTATTGACAAATGAAGTGACTATTCTTTCTTTAAATCTAAGGCTATTCTGAACACAATACCTTGGTCAGATAAGTCTCATTTACTTAGCTAGTTTGATTTTTATAAACCTCTTCAAGACCTATGTGCTCCCTCATGGAAAACCGATGTACAGTATTTGGCTTTTATATACTGGTCCATGTACTTTTTATTGAAGGATTATGGATTCTTATTGCATGAATCCATTCAAATAGCCAAAGTAACATAGTGAATTTCAGTTCAGTACTCTCAAATCATTGAGTAATTAACAACTTCATATCTGACATGTCAAGTCAATTTACTAAACATTTTTGAAACATGTCTATTGATGTAAGTCCTAGACATGAAGTCATCTGTGAACGTTTTCACAAAAATAGTTTTCTCATAATCTCCCAGAATTACAACTTTAAACTGAAGAATATGTATAATGTCAGCTGCAGGAAAGCAGGGACCTTGTCAGTTCTTGAAACACTGTATCCCAGAGAACAGGTCCTGACACATAGGAGGGGTTCTACAAATACTTATGAAGTGAATGAATACAGTAATGAATACAATTTAATTTAAATGCATTCTAAAAGGTATTCCTACCTGGTTTGAAAAGAAACAAGAGGAATTACTGTTTTTAAAAATTCACTGAAGGGGGCCCTAGTATAAAATGAGAATTACTACAGCATTAAATTCATTTGGGGGATAATGCTTTGGTTTCAGTCTTGTCAGTCATGCTCAGCCAAGGTTACATATCCAGACTTTTGTATTTATAAAAGTCTCTGAACCCTCTTAGGTAAAAATTAACCTTGACCCTTACATACTAAGAATTTGGCTCTGGATCACATAAAGAAGCGGTTTTGCCTGTTTGAGGGGCAGCCTAGATGAGTTACATGGAAGCCTAACCCAGATCCGGCATATGGTAGGCACTCAGCAAACATGGGGTGAATGACATTTGTGGAGTTATCAAGGATGCTACTGGAATGGAGATTAGTGCAGATGCAGAGGAAAAGGGTTATAACCAGGAATGACCTTTGTGCATAACTTTGAGAAGTGGTCATATTCTTAAGCCTACTCTAAAACTTTGGCAAAAAAAAAAAACTCCTGAGTAATTACAAAAATAGAAAACAGATAAGGGCTGCATTTATTGCATGCTTAATGCTCGATTTTCGCTGACTACCAAGGCAGTTCTATTACATATGGATATTCATTGGTGTTTTCCTATAGTCCATCAAGTAGGTATACATGATTTTATCTGAATTCATAAACATATTGATTTATATTATTTCAAATAGATTTAGTAAATTCTCTATTTCCTTTTATTATATCATTTTTCTTGAGTTTGATAGAGTTTTCTCAATAATTTTCTGGAAAGAAGATATAGTATAAATAATAAATGTAACTGAGTTGAATATTGTAAACTCAAACTTTAGAAATAAAACTAGGGGCCGAGACGGGCGGGTCACGAGGTCAGGAGATCGAGACCATCCTGGCTAACACAGTGAAACCCCGTCTCTACTAAAAAATACCAAAAAAATAGCCGGGCGAGGTGGCAAGCGCCTATAGTCCCAGCTACTCAGGAGGCTGAGGCAATCCGGCCACTGCACTCCAGCCTGGGCCACAGAGCAAGACTCTGTCTCAAAAAAAAAAAAAGAAAGAAAGAAATAAAACTAGGAAGCCCCATGGAGTCAGAGAAATGTTGGGGGAATGAAGAAAAAATGGAGATGTCAGCTGGGCCAGAGTTTTAGGGGGCACCAGTTCACCATATTTTAGGACATGACTAAGCAGGCACAAGGCAGAAGAGCAGAGCTGAGGTTGGGACTTGGGACCAGGACCCCTCCCCACACAGTGAAAACAGACATTAGGAGTTCAACAGCCAAACATGGTCACCAGAGGGTCCATGACAGACAGTGTGAAGGGATTAGGACTTCAGCAGTCTGTATCATGAAAGTGGTCCAACAGGCAGGGACAGGAGGGATACAGAAACTGTGTACAAGCAATCCGTCATGCAGGTGGCATCATCAAAGTTGGTACAAGAACCTCAAGCACTGCTTAGGCTCATGAAAAGGACTTCAGGTCCTAAAGGGCAAAGGCAGAGGCAAGGCTGAAAAATAATCGACCCTCCGGATCCAAGGATTTTGCATCTATGGATTCAACTCATCGTGTATCAAAAACATTCAGAAAAAGATAAATTCTATAAAGTTCCAAAAAGCAAAACTTGAATTTGCCATGTGCTGAGTATGTTGAATCCATGCCGAAGAAGTGATGTGTAGGCTTTGCATCGGGTGTTATAAGTAACCTAGAGATGATTTAAAAGTATAAAGGAGAATGTATGTAGGTTGTATGCAAATATTATGCCATTTTATATAAGTAACTTGAGCATCTGAGGAGTCTGGTATCTGCAGGGGGTCCTGGAACCAATTCCCCCTGCAGATACTAAGGAACAACTAGGCAGAGGCCACATCCCAGAGGGCCCAGGGAACTGGTGTTCTAACTAAAGTGGAACTCTCTGTAGAACCATCCCCCAAAATGAAATCTCACATTGCACTCTGAAGAGACAGCTTGAGAACTCCACCTGCCACACTGCCTCTGCTTACTTGGAGGCCCCTGCGTCCATCTGATGTATCCTAGAACTCTGTGAAAATTGGGGTTCTAGGGGGCAGTGTTGAGGGTTAAAAATTAATGGATTCGGGCATATAGGAAAATAAGAGGAACCATTTGCCTAAATTTAGAGCATAAATTTGGAGAATGAAGTAGAAACACAAGTGCAAAAACCAGGGCTCAAGATCAGGATCAGTCAAGGTTGATAATTCCGAGGGCCATACTGGGTTAAAGTTGCTGTTCATGGTCAGGGTTGGGTCTTGACAGCGAGTGGGGACTGGGCCCACAAGGTGGGAGGCAAATGCCTCCTCCTGCAGAGAAAAGGGGCTGGAAAGGAGTGAGGGGGAAGCAAGGGCTTTAGAGATTACAGATTTAGCAGCCTTGTTGGTTGCATACATGATTTAAAATGTGAATGAGATTTTTTAAGGTTTTTTAATATATTCTTTAGCTTTAAAATGTGGGAAAATAGAACTTATGACAAATGTCAATGGAATAAATGAATAAGAGAGTGAGGAATAAATGAATAAGTGAAAAAGCACAAGCCTAAATGCTAACCTCTATGAATGTTCAGGAATAAGGGAACTTGTAGTATATCTTTTTGACAGCAGATGGTAGCATTTTATGTCTTTCACCCTACAGAATTCTTGGCCAGGAAGCTCAAAGATGGTCTTCTCCACTCCTCTCCTTTTGGAATTGAGAAAACGGGAGCCTACGGGTGTGACAAGACTTTCCTAATGGCACATGACTTGGAGAGAAAGCAATACAAGTCTTTGGAAATTAATCTAGTGCTCATTCCACAGGAAGGAATAAATAATATTTTAGCTGTTTTCACTTAACACTAATAGATTTCTACCAACATATTGTCTCATCTGATCACCAGGCACTGCCATTTCTAAAGTTCATTCAGCGGTTATAGCTGCAATCTGTGGAGTGGAAAAGAGTAAATTCACAAGTGACTTACCCCGGGTTCAGAAGCTCTGCCCTTGGGTGATAGTGTAGGTCAGTGGTCAAAACACTATCCCTATAATCAGACTAGGCCTGGGTTTGCATCCTATCTCCATACTTCTAGCTTTAAGACCTTTGCCAGCTACTTAACCTCTCAAAGCCTCAGTTTCTTCACCTTTAAAATGGGCATAGTAATAACCAACTTAAGGGTTGTTTGTGTGGATTGAATGTGATGATGCTTACGAAATAGGTGGTAGTACATTAAGCAATAATTATTAGCAATTATTGCTGGTCTCATTATTACTAACTCTACACTGAACAATACATTAGAACAATAGTACCTTTTGCAACTAAACAGGAGCTATGAATTAATTAATTCAGTGCACTTCTATTTTAGAACATAAAATATACTAGATACTTTGCCAGCCAGATATCTCAGGGGAATTAAAGACAGATAAGATCTGGCCCCTGCCTTTGAGAATTCCACTAAATTACCAAAGCTTGTATTTGAGTAAATTTTACTGGTAAATGATCAGCTTCAGTTCAACAGACATTTTTCACACACACCCATTATTATTCTGCCTAGCTGCTGCAGGGGGTATAAAGATGAAGCAGGCACAGCTCCTGCCTTCAAGAAGCTTATATTCAATATAGAAGTGGAGAGAGGAGGGAAGTGCACACATAGTTATGCTAGGGTTAAATCTCACCCATCCCTGAATAAGGTCTGCGGCTGGGATTTAGTAGTGCTCAGTGGAAGGTGAGTGTAGGAATGAAGAAATGAAGAATGTAGCTGAAGAAGACTCGGTAAGGAAGTAAAACTTTCAGTGACATAATGCTGAGCCTTTTCACTTACTAACAGTGTGACCCTGGACGAGTTATTTAACCTCTTTAACCCTGTGTCTCTTCCTTACCTATAAAATGAGATGATACTGCCTTTCCTCATGTTAGAATTGTGGTAAACAGAAATGCTATAATGACATGAAAGCACTTCCTGAAAGTGTGCAATTTTTTTTTTTTTTTTTTTTTTTGAGACGAGTCTCGCTCTGTCACCAGGCTGGAGTGCAGTGGCGCAATCTCAGCTCACTGCAACCTCCACCTTCCAGGTTCAAGCGATTCTCCTGCCTCAGCCTCCCGAGTGGCTGGGACTACAGGCGCGCACCACCACACCCAGCTAATTTTTGTATTTTTAGTAGAAACGGGATTTCACCATGTTGGCCAGGATGTTCTTGAAACTGTGCAATATTTAACTAAAGCTATTAAAATATTATTTAAAGAGAGGGAGAACTTTTTAATCTAGATTACCATTGTTGTGGAGAGTGTTGTTTGCTTCAGCTCAAGAACACTTTTATATAAATCCCTGATGATTCTCCATTCTCTGATGTCATCTTAAAAGCCATAAGAAAGGACAGGCCCACAGCCTACCTTCACACGTTGGTGGGGAGTCTGTCCAGCGTCCCGATCGAGTACAATCCAATCTTTCTGGTCCAGACAAAGAAAATCCCTCATCACAGATGAAGTGACAGGTGGATTTATAACTGGAACTTCCAAGAGGTTGGACACAGGTCATTGTTCCATTCTGAGGGCTTAGCAAAGGTGTGCAGGGAATGGCTATCATGGGCATGGCAGAGGAGAAAAGAAGAGATTCGTTTTATAATTCAGCAACCTGAACTCTGTAACTCTGTGTGTGTGTGTGTGTGTGTGTGTGTGTGTGTGTGTGTGATTAATATACAACAATGGTAGTTGGCTAAAAGTGATTGTTTGAATTTCATGATGCTTTATCACCAGTTAGAGGTTGCGGAGGTGTAAAATGGCTGCAGCTTACAGTTGATTGATTGACATCCTGAAGTGCTCAATCACAGACAGCTTTAGAGGTGATTTTTAAAGGAAGCTGGTGCTCTGTTTGAGAAGATAGTGGTGCAACTCATTTTGGTTGCTTCTAGACAGGAGTGGAAGTGGTTGCTCCCTTGATACCTTCTTCAGAAACACCCCTAATGACCTTTCCAGAAAACAATGACAAGTGAGTAGAAACACAGAAATGGAGGAAAATACTTTCTTCCCCTTTCCCAACTAAGTGGTGGAATCTGGGTCCAAATTTTAGCTCTGTTACTTACTAGCAATCTGTTACTATACAATAACTTTTCTGAGCCTCAGTTGCTTTATCTTCCAAATGGGAAAAAGGATAATCCTTGCCAGTAGCAATCCTTAGTTAAAATCGTTAATTAAATCAGATACAAAAATTACACTTAAAATAAAAGAAAAAATCATGGACATATAATAGGTATACAATGTGACTGGCTTTTTGTAAGTGCTAATTTCTACTTCTTCCCAATAGTCTTGTCCTACAGTGGCCAGCCACAAATAACTCTACTTATTCACTTACAAACAGTTAAATTAGGTCTCATAGTTCTTTGCCAAAGTTTATGCACATAGAGTTTGAGGTGCTAGAGGATGTGCTTGGATTGGAGGTCATGCTCTGTAACTTTTGGTAAGTCACTCAACCTCTCTGAACCTCAGTAGCCTCACCTTTAAGATAGGAAGATAACGTTACATAGCTCCCAGGATTTTTACTAGAATCAACAATGAAAACACTGTATGAAATTTTTTTTTTCTTTTAACTTTCATTTTAGGTTCAGGGGTACAGGTACATGTGCAAATGTTAATAGCTGTCAAGATGTTCCTCTGCCAGTGATTGAAACAATAAAGCCTAGATTCAATGTGTCAATGTGTTGACATTAAAAAGTGAAGACTAAGTGAACACATGCCTTAGGGTATTTCTCCGTCGCTATTTGACCTGGTTGAGCAGTGTATGGCTTTATACCAGAGATAGTTGGGGTATGGCTGTCCTAGGGTCATTTTTCAGCCACTGACTTAAACAGCATGAGGTTTCAAGAACACTTTCTATACCTTTCTCTTCCCTTCATTCCTTCCCCTCTCTAGCTACATTCCTTTCAATCTGATCAACTTCTCCAAAGATCTGGTTCTTTTCTTCTACTTGAAAAGTATTTCTGTAGTAAGCGCGTATGTGGGGCTGGAGAGAACACAACTCAACAAGCCTATAAACTGCAAGGACTTATGGGGGAAAGGGTGTGGGTGAGGACGCTGGTACCACAGAGCCCATTTCCAGCTTTTTGTGGCTTTGCCTTCTGACAGCAGGGGTAGATGTGGAGGGGTGGGAGGACATTAAAAAGGGAAATTGTCTGATAAGAATTACAACAGTTAGTGGATTGCACACCGCATGGTACCTTCCTGCTCAGCCCACATTTGGGTATTTCACTTGATGTGCACCCAGCAACAAGAGGAGAAAGTTCAGAGTAAACAAAGAACTAAAAGCAGAAGGGAACTGGAAGGTCACAGGAAGCCGCGGTGAGTGGCAACCTCCTTGCTGTGAAACACCCAGAGGCAGGACAGTATGGAGCAATGAACTGTAATCTGTGCCCTGCACCACCCAGGCTTGCCTGGAAGAGTTTCAGTCACTGTGATCACTGTCCTCAGGGATTCCCAGTTCTTCCCACAACTTCCCAAAGTTGTGTGGCCTTTGTGATATGTCCAGACTTCAACATAGCCAGGATGAGCACTTAAGGGGCAAGGTCACAGCCCCACCTTGTTCTCTCCAGACCCAGCTCTGAAGGTGCACCCAACCCTAAGTCTAGGGGCTTACCATCCTCTCTGGTGCCTGGGGATGAAGGACATTCAATTCTGCTGTTTATTTGTTTGTTCATTTATTCATTCATTCATTCATTTACTGTTGACCTAGCTTAACAGTGGGGGGGGGGGTGTGTGTGTATGTGTACGTGTTTATGCTTTTGTGTGACCTAAATAGCGAGTGGTTTCCTTTTCATAAAAAATGTGTATCTGCCTGCTTTCACTCAAACGTTGAAAGTATATACAAAGTGAAAGGTATGGCAAATAATGTAGAACTGTCTAGTCTTTTACCCATTTAACTTGATTGTTAAAACTGTATATACATCATAAAAATATTAATTGCATAGGGGGAAAAGTAGATGGAGAAAATATTGGAAGTATTCATACCAGAAGTGTAACAGTGTCTATTTTAGGGTAGGAGTATTTAAGAGGATATTTTTTCATTTCTTTATTATATTTCTGCAGATTTTTTATAAATGAAAATCTTGCGTTTAAAAAGCAGCCTTTTCTACAAAAGTTAACTAAGGAGTTGAATACATTGGAGGGAAAAAGATTGGAGAATATAAAAAATATACATCTATCCTTCAATAGCCACAAACATGGATGACTAGAACCGGTTCCAGTTCATACAAGATGTCGCAACACTGACAGAGCACACTGGCTTGTTAAACAGCAAGTGCAAGTCCAGGCACGGTGGCTCGCACCTGTAATCCCAGCACTCTGGGAGGCCGAGGCAGGCGGATCACCTGAGCTCAGGAGTTCAAGACCAGCCTAGCTAACATGGTGAAACCTCATCTCTGCCAAAACTACAAAAATTAGCTGGGCATGGTGGCAGGCGCCTGTAGTCCCAGCTACTCGGGAGGCTGAGACAGGAGAATTGCTTGAACCAGGAAGGCAGAGGCTGCAGTGGGCCGAGATTGTGCCATTGCACTCCAGCCTGGGTGACAGAGTGAGACTCTGTCTCAAAAAATATATATATATAAAATATATATATATATATACATTATATAAATATCTATACATCATATAAATATATATTTATACATCATAAATATATAAATATATATTTATACATCATATAAATATATAAATATATATTTATACATCATATAAATATATANATATTTATACATCATATAAATATATAAATATATATTTATACATCATATAAATATATAAATATATATTTATACATCATATAAATAATATATACACATTATATATATTTATACAATGTAGAAATTTCTACATTGTAGAAATATATATACATATATATATCAAGTACAAAGCAGATAGAATATTTATACTGAATCCACACATTTCTTTCTTCTGAGAATCCTGTAACCTCCAGTACACAGATTAGTTTTTCTCTTTTTTCTATCACTCTTCACCTATTCTAAGTATATTTCTCCAATTTTATACAGATCTTGGAGTGTTTGCAACTGGGTACTTATAAATTCTACCCCTCCCATTTTACCATTATGCCCTGTGGTCCCTAGAAGTGCCAGACCAGCCTTGGGGCAACCACGCTGAAGCAATTTTTTTCCCACTTGGTCTTCTTTCCAGATACCATTTTTGGCCAGGTAAGAAGAGTTCACCTGGTTTGTGACAGGAGCCTTCAGGTCTGGGTAAAGACCCTGACAAAGAGTCAGCAAGGGCCATGCCCTACTGCCTATGGCCAGACATCCTGACACTTGTGTTATCTGCCTAGCCCCCAGAGGCATTTGCATTTGGGATCCTTGGGTTACAGGACAAGACGATGAGAGTATTTATTAATTTTCCAGTCCATTTCAAGGTGGATCTTACATAGTTGTCACCTCTAAAATCCAGCCTTTAAAAATACTGCCTACAGTTGATTTCCAAGATGTTAGAAAGAATATATTCTTACCTTGGCATTCTGGAGGAACAGAATTCCAGTTTCCAGTAGCCAAGCACTGTAGCACGCTCGCTCCCACCAGGAGTAAGTCTTCATTGCAGGTGAAGCTGCAGACTGACTGGTACCTAAAGGCACCAAAGGGGTGGGAGCAGTTCACCTGAGCCTCATTTGGAACTGGGAGATCCTGGCACTGCAAAGCTAAGGGGTGAGGAAGTAAGGAATAAAGAAACAGTAATACACATGTACTCATTGATTTTTGAGCCATTAACTCTTTCTAGTGTCAAGAACAGGGATTCCTGAATTGGGCTTGTTTAACATAGAAGACAAGAAAAACTGTCATTTAATTATAATGGCACATGAAGGATTTTAGTAGGAAATGCTAAACCTTTGTTAAGCATCTTGGCAACATGTATCAATAATTTTTAAGCTATAATGCTTTTGGACCCAAGAATTTATGCTAAGTGTGTAATCACGATGCATACCAAACAGTCTATTCAGAGATTTTTATGACGACATTATTTGTAAGAGCGGAATATTGAAAACAAACACAAATGCCATTAATTGGGGGTGGAAAATTAATGATGGTGGATCCATGAAAAAAATGTTAAAGGTCACTAAAAATAATACACTTTAACTTGAAAGATAGGAGAGAAGTCTCAATGTATGATGTTAAATAAAGAAGCAGAATAAAAATTGTAATATACACCGTGATCTCAAAGATGTAAAATAAATAACCATATATGAAGAGAGCACATGTATTCCATGCATTGTCTCTTCTCGTCTTTAAAATGGTAGTAATAATTGTAACTACCTCGTAGGGTTAGACTGAGATCATGGAAAGTGCTCAATGAACATTAGCTGCTATTATTAGTAGCAGTGGTAATAGTAGCAGCAGTAGTAATAGATAGTAATAATATCATTAAGGCTTTGCATCACATGCAGACCCTGAGTTCAGGGGTGGTAAACATTCAGAAGGCCTATGAAGGGAGTTACTGAGACCAAATCTCTGGATACTTAAGAGAATATCCAACTATCTTTACTTGATTAGACATTTACCTTCCTGGAGACAACAATGGCTTGAATAATCCCTTATGATCCCTTTTAAGTGTGTCAAAGAGCTCACTGTGTCTTTTTCTCCCAGATGACATATACAATGCATTCCATAACTCAGACTAGGTCTCAGCATCATGGTGCACAGCCATCTATTCTATTGCCTTCTTATTTTTTTTGTTTTTTAATTTTTTTGCTTTTCAATTTTTTTATTACAGTAAAATTTACATGGCATGAAATTTACCATTTACCTTGTCACCAACATTAAGTGTACAGCTCAGTGGTATTAAGTACATTCATATTATTGTGCCACCATCACCATTATCCATCTCCAAAACTCTTTTCATCGTCTCAAACTGAAACTCAATATCCATTAAACCACAATTCCCTATTTCCCTCTCCCCCTGAGCCCTTAGCAACCACCATTCTACTTTGTGTCTCTATAACTTTGACCACTCTAAGTTCCTCATATGAGTGGAATCATACAGTATTTGTCCTTTTGTAATGGCTTATTTCACTTAGCATAATGTCTTCAAGGTTCATTCATGTTTGTGGTATATGTCAGAATTTACTTCCTTTTTAAGGTTGAATAATATTCCATTGTAAGTATGTGGAATACTTTTCACTTATCCATTCATCTATTGATGGGCGTTTTCGTTGCTTCCACATTTTAACTGTTGTGATGAACATGGGTGCACAAACACCTCTTCAAGACCTGCTTTCAAACCATTGCCTCATTTTAAAATCAAGGTATACTTAGACCCAGGGGAGTCACATAAATTGCTCAGATATCTCAGTAAATGAAAACACAAAATGCCAATATTACACTTCTGGAACATGACTTTAGTGTGAGGTACTCCTCATAAAAAAATAATAATTCTGTGAACCACCCCACCCCCACATGAGTGCCTTAATATAAGAGCAAACTATTAGAAACCTAACATATTGAAAGAGGATCATTTTGTCAAATCAGACCATAGACATATGATTTATAAGGTAACATATCATCATATTCATTTTCCCTATAAATCTTACAAGAGTTTTAAAGTTGCATTTACACACACTAATTCACAACTACTAGTGAGGCAGGTAGGTAAAGCAGATAATAGTAGCCCAATTTTACAGAAGATACTAAGCCTCAGAGAGTCTAAACCACTAGCTTAAGGACAGGAAGTGACAGGACTGAACTAAACAACTTGTCCATTACCCTTCCTCATTCCATGCTATTCCTCATGCATGATTTCTTCCCCCAAGTCCCATCTTCTTCATTCCAATGCACCCTATATGTGTCAATCAGTGCAACCCTCACTTTGATTATACTATAGTGGACATGTTGTGCCTAAGACTGACTTCGCTCACCATTTCATCTCATCTCTGGTCCCAAGCACAAAGGACACGGCACATAGTAGGTTCTCAGTGAATATCTGATAAAGAAAGGCATGCCAGTGCTCAGTGCAGATGCTGATGCCTCGAGTGAGCTGAGACACACAGAAAAACGTTACCACTGTTACAGTACCTTGACAGACTGGGGCTGGCGCTGTCCACTGTCCCAAGTTATCACACCGAACTATATCAGCTCCTCTCAGCATGAAACCTTCAGCACAGCGGAAGCTACAGTTGGTATCATACTGAAACGCTCTCAAGGATGGAGAGCAATCCATGCTTCCGTGGACAGGACTCTCCAGCGGCTCACACGAAATAGCTAAGTGGAAAAGATACCTTCTAAAGCCGGGTAATGGAAGGGCTGGGTTCTTCCTCAGAAAAAATTTCTGGATGCTACATCTTTCCTGTCCACATTTTCGGTATGTTCAGAACCCTAAAACCTCCATTTTCCAAAAGAGAGACTGCCTGGAACACCTTCCCATGCTCCTCTTTGCTTGACTCACTCTCACCTGCCCTTCAGGTCTCGGCTTAGACTTCCCTTTCCTTAGGAAGGCCTCCCTTCCCACCTTAACCAAGGGTAGGAGCCCCTGCAATGTGCTCCCACAGCCTCTGTTCTTGTGCTGTTCATACATGATTGTCATTCTTCCCCATCATACCATGGTCTCCTCGAGGTTGGGCTCAGTCATTCGTAGGTTTATTCTGGAGCTGAGCAGAGTGTTTTGTATATTGAAAGTGCTCATTAAATATTGACATTATCTGTGAAATTGAATCTGAAAAGAGTATATACAGGAAAATGCTGGACTTGTAGGGAAAAGCTGGACTAGCATAGCTTATTGTTGACACTGTTACCTAGTCCTATGAAATGATCACGACCGGACTTTGTCTCTAGAACACAGGATGTCATCGTAATCAGACTTCAGTTGCCAAGCGAGTGCAGCCAAAGTGAATTCCTGAGCACAATTAAGCCCTGAGTGACCTCAGTTCTGATAAAGATTGGTTTCCTCATGCTCCTCCTTGATAAAGCATTTTATCTCCAGGCTATTCTTGAGGCTTTTCAAAGTGTAAAGACCACCTCTTTGCTCTGGGCTTTGACCTCTGGTTTTTACAGAATCAGAGCATTTAAGAACCAAAAATCTGGCTGGGCACAGTGGCTCACGTCTGTAATCCCAGCACTTTGAGAGGCTGATGTGAGTGAATCACTTGCGGTCAGGAGTTTGAGACCAACCTGGCCAACATGGTGAAACCCTAGTCTCTATTAAAAATACAAAAATTTGCCTGTAATCCTAGCTACTTGGGAGGCTGAGGCAGGAGAATCGCTTGAACCTGGGAGGCAGAGGTTGCAGTGAGCTGAGATCATGCCACTGCACTCCAGCCTGGGTAACAGAGAGATTCTGTCTCAAAAAAAAAAAAAACAAAAACAAACAAAAAACTCTAGTGCTTCTCTCTTCTCTCTTACCTTATAGGAAAGAAAAGTGAGGTTCAGAAGTGTTAAGTACTAGGTAGTAGCAGGGTTGGGCTTGTAATCTAGGTCTGGGAATTCACTAATCCATCATAAATTTCCTATTCTCCCATTACCACTGTCCGCCTTATAAACTGAAGGTGTGAGGCAATTGCACAGAATTGTTTGGTGGAATTGTGTAATTGCCTGGGATTGTATCACACACTCTTTTTCAATGCAATTTTCCTTCCTTTGCTTCTTTGTCAAAAGCTACCTTCAAAGACTATATAGGGAATCACTCTCTTTAGCCACCTTTGCCACTGCTTCCAACTCCCTCTCAAGTATAGGACATGGTCCTATACCTCGGATATATCAGTAGAGCAGAAGCTCTATGCTAGGTACTTTATACATGCTATTTAATTGTATACTTTTAATTGTATACTATTTAATTGTACTTAATCCTCACAAGCACCTTGCAATTCTCAGCTCCATTTCACAGATGAGAAAACCGTGGTTCCTGGAGGTTGAAGAGCTTGCTCCAGTGCAAGAACTTAGAAGAGATCACCCTGACACTAAGAGCCCTTGGCCTCTCTACCATGCCATGATTCCTTCTTGGACAGAATGGAGGTTGCTAATGAAAAATCCTACCCTCACAGGTTGGCAAGGGTGCAGACCAGTGTCCAGAGCCAATGCAACGGAGCGTGTCCAAGCCCCTCACTCTGTAGCCGAGCTGGCACTCAAATTTACAGTTGGAGCCATATGCAAAAGCAGCGAGTGGATGAATACAGTCCATGGTTCCTTCGCTGGGGGCTTCCAGGTGCTGACACTGCACAGCTGGAGATAATAACCAAGGATAAAGAGAAAGGTACTGAGAAAGGAGAAAAGGCACAGATAGAGAGCAATAGTGGAACCACCTCTGAAATGGAGGTGGAGCTAGCAAGATGTGAAGGTCAAGAGACCCTAATGATCTTTGTCCAGACTTGGATTACCGGTTCCCAGGGTGACCTGCATCTGTTAAAAACAAAGATTCCTCCAAGCTGTATTCTTAATGTCCTCTATTCCCTATACTTCTATCAACCTGTCTCAGTAGGTCTTCTAGTGTCCACTTACAGATGTAGAGGCCACCCTTTCTGATCTTATGTGGAAACTGTGAATCAGGCCATTCTGAAACTGCCTGTGGTTGTGAGTTTGGGGAAAGAAAGGAATTTTTTTTTTTGCTTTCTCATCTCAGATGAACCCAATCTAGCTGAATGGCAGGTAGGAAGAGAATTAAATTTTGGCAATTCAGGCCAGCTTCTCCATAAGCTGGTCAGTTTCATCTATGCACTAAGTGAGGACTGGGTGCAATGGACATTATACATCCCAACTACCTGAAACTCACCTTTACACACTGGGGCTGGGGCTGTCCATGCCCCCGAGGCTGTGCATTGCACCACTTCTGGTCCAACTAATGCAAATCCCTCTTCACAACTGAAGCCGCAGCTAGACTGATGCTGGAATGCTTTTGCAGAATGAAGGCAGGTCATGTTTCCTCTTTCAGGAATCTTCAGGGGTGGGCACTGGGCAGCTAAAAACAACCACAGAATAATAGGGTGGATCCTTGGACAAATTTTGTCCATCACCTTGGAAGCCTTCAAATTCTGCAGCAGTCACACCTTCCCAAAGCGGCAGGCAGGGTGATGCACTAGAATGGTTAAATGGTATTTTCAATAGCTGTTTGGAAAGATCTAAACACCCTTGTTTTTCATGTAGAGAAGTTAGGTAAAATTATCAAATTAATAATACTTAACCCCTAAGTCCTCATCATTGTACTCTGTTTACTTTACAATTAACAAAGGGAAAGGGGAGGGGTCCTTTTGTAATGTTTTGGCCTAAGAATCAACAATTAAACTGACTAAGTCACTCTACCCGTAAAAAAATACCATGAAAATCGAAATTAATGTTACTCTGGTTGACAGTTAACAGTGATAACCAGAATTTTCCATCTAACATAGATGGTCATTATAGCTCGCATTTTTTAATGAAGAAAGCTCATTCCATCCTCTTCTCCCCAAAAATTCTATGTCAGTGAGGATGAAAAGAATAAGGTCTACATACCTAAACACTGTGGAGGCTTATGTGTCCAGATTCCAGAAGCCAAGCATTCCAGCTTGCTGGGCCCATTTACTTGATACCCGTCAGCACAGTGGAAGCTGCACTGCGAGTTAAAAGAGAAGTTTCCCAGAGGGTGGCTGCAGTTCATAAGCACGTGTTGAGGGAGCTCAAGTTCTCCACACTCTGTCACTGCAGGAGACAAAATAGTGATTTTTATTTTCCATGTAGAATTAACAGCAATGTCAGGTTTGCTGAAAGCTGTAACTACTTATGTAACCCTCAACGCTAATTTTCTAAACTTCTAACCCAAGCTATACATCTCTATTTGGTCCCTTTATGTTGGCTGCGTCTTGGGAAATAGTCATTCTTTCACAAGTTTTTACTTCAAACAAGTAAAATTAGCTTCAAAGTGTTCTGTTGGTTTTGCTTCCTTTCCCTTTCCCTTTTCTTTTTTGAGATGTATGAGTCAATGTTTTCTCCCAAGAATAAAATGTTTTTACCTAGAGTGTACGTCTAGGGACATTGAGTGGAGAAGACAGATGATAGAGGGGGGTTAGTACCATCCTATTCTCACTGGAGAGCCTTCAACATGGTTTATTTACTTCTTGGCATCATCTCTAGCATAAAACCAAAATAATATCAACAAAATAGAAGCCTCACCATATTCACATTCTGGCCCATAGAATCCAGGGTAACAGGAGCAGGTGTAGTTCCCGATGGTCTCGAGGCACTCTCCTTGTTTGCTGCAGGACATGTCCTGGCAGGAGGCTGCATAGATATGGAAAGGTCAGAGTCATGAACATTCACCGATGAGAGGAAAGGCTGAATTCTCATTTTGACCATAGACTTATCCCCTCTCAGGTAGGACTGAGCTAGCCAGACAAGAGAGAACCACAGTATCTTCTAGAGAGCCAACATGTTCCCTGTGAAAAGCATTGTAGGGGTCTGCTGGAGTATTGCATGGCTCCCATTTCATACTGGCATTTAGTGTTTCCTAAGGAGGGTACTGCTGTGTGTGGACACAGAGGGACAAATGGAGCCACTGACAGATGTGTGGACAGAGAAACTCTATGTGGTACAAAATGGGTTGTGGTTTTCAAACCAAGCATTGTTTTATTATGGAAGCCCCAATGTCACATATTACAGCATTGAGGTTAGGCACCACATGTGGGGCGTGGGGTCACACAGGTATGATATGAATCCTGGCTATGCTGCCTACTTGCTGTGTGACCTTAGGCAAATTACTTCTCTGAGCTCAGCTTGCCCAGGGTTAGGGCCCAGACCCTTTCACCTTTCATTTGCTTCAAATCTATGTCCAGAATCCTACAGTGGAGAAACAGAGGAGCCAAATGAGATATTTAAGACCTACTCATGGTAAACGACAATCTTATGAGGTGATGTTTCATGAGTCTAAATATAGCAGGCCAAGATAGTGCTGACTATGGCTGACCTGCCATGTCCTCCTCACCAAGACAGTGCCACTCAGGTGACAGAATAGAGCAGGGCCAGGGTTTCTTTCCTGCAAGAAAGTGTTTGAGGGTATGTGCACTTGATGAGAATTAGTATTAGAATTGATACTTTGAAAGCACTGAGAATGTTTTTATTAATGAGGTCATATTTGGGGCAAGGTCTGTGGCTGAACTGTTTTCTGGTGATTATTTCCTCTGCCTTAAGCCCTGTCCACATGCTGGTTCACTTGGAAGTATATTACAAAAGTGGATATGCTGTGCTACATGATCTCTATGTTTCCTCTCAATTCTGAGATACTAAAATTCTATAAACCAAGCAAGGCTCTATAGGAAGAAGTTCCTATGGCAGTCAGTGAATTTGGTGAAGCTGCACTGAGACATTGGAAAGGGTTCAAATAAAGAGAATATGTAGGAGGCAATCACAGCTAAATAGATACAGGTTTGGTCCACATCCTATTCACCTTGCTCCCTGACCTAAACCCCACCAATGCCTTAATGCCTTACAGTAGCAACCCTTGCCTGCCCTGTGTTCTTGGAGCTTACAAATGTTTCCCCAATTATAGCTTCCTTGGGATCTCAGAACTCCAGGGGAAAAAACAGACAATGCTCTGTATTCTATCCCATTTCAGAGTTTCCTGAATAGACAGGTTAGCAATTTATCTATTCCTTTGGATCTCCAGGGAGAAGATGATTTATTCATGATGATTCAATGAATACATCTTTTTTTGATAGCATGCTTTGAGGTCTAATAATTACTGACATGTAGAGAATTATTCCAACAATCAAACTTAATTTCATATTACAGTATATGTATTTCTCATCTCCCACGGATAACTGATGCTTCTCTGCATCCTTTACATCTTAGATGGCAAAATGGCATCAATGGGAGTGGCTGCTTAGATAGAGTACTGTGTTGGTGGACATAAAACCCATCTGTGTCAGGTAAAGTTGTATTAATTAGTGATGTCTACCACTGTTGCGAGTTAGAGGAGTGGCATCATTTATGCCAGTAATTTTCAATCTTGTTTCTATCTTGCAATTTTTTTGGTAAGCTTTATTGAGGAAGACTGTCTTGCAGAAATGGATCTTGAAGGCTGGGTGAGAAGCGGAAGTAGTGGCATATTGAAACAGCTAGTGGCAGTCTAGGTTATCTGATAAGAGATAATTCTAGGGAGGCATAGCCCAGAAAGGGGTAGAGAGCTGACTGGGAGAGCAGTAGGATGAGCTAATATCCTGGTAATGTCCATCCTGATCCATGAATATATGGTCATTAATCAATTTATTTATACATAAATGCATTGTTTATAAAGTAGATCTGATTATATGATAATGCATTCATGGATATGTTTTGCCTCCGCTAGGAGGCTTGGGGAGAAAACGGGCAATGTAGGTTTTCTTTATTCTATGTATTCTGTTCCATACATGTACTGTTGAGGGCTTCTGAGGGAGAGGTGTTTAAAATCTAAAGAATTCAGAATATGTATGGCAGATGATTTATCGAAGAAGCTTCAGAGTACTTAGAACCTTCCTGCTCAGGGCAGTCCACACCATCCTTAGACACAGTGTTCATGTGCTACAAAGGACAGAACCGGCCCCTCTAGACAGGGAAGCAACGTCAGAAAGAAGGAATCAGCTCTGACACTAGGCTCATGACTAGAGGAAGACCAAGCTTTCAGGAATGTCTGCTTACTCTGGTAGTGGGAAAGTTGACAATTAAAATACACTCAAAGTATTTCACCTTCAATTCTTTCTTTCCTGCCCACTCCCCAGCACTACCCTCCCACCAAAGTTCAATGGATCTAAAGGTATGTTGTTGTTGAAGAGAAACTGTAAAGCATTTATAATCCTTGGTTATATTCTCAAATTGTCTCATAAAAATGTAGAGCAAAGAATGTGGTAGTTTATATGGCTAAAAAACACCAACTTTGGAATTAGCATGAGTGTGAAACTGGCTCCACCATCAAGTAGCTTAGAAACTTGGGCAGATTACTTAATAGCTCTGAGCCTTTCCCTCATCAGCAAAGTAAGAGTAATAGAAAAATGATTGATGGAGTTGTCATGAGGACTAAATGTGACTAATATTAAATGAACAAATGACACATGAACTAAATAAACTAATAACACAATGCCTAAAGCATACTGACATTCAGTAGGCATTAGTTACAGCTGTGTCACCTAGGGGCTGGGCTAAATTCCCTTCCAATTTATACTCTCTCTTATACCAGGCACAGGGGTGAACAAAAGCTCTAGACCTAAAATTTGGGAGACTAGTTTCAGGTCCTCACTTTGCTTCTGTCCTGCTCCACGGCCTTGAGAAACTAAAACCTCGTGAGTGTCCTTTTCATCAGTTATAAGATAAGACAGGTGAGCTGGATGATACTAAAATTTCCCTCTAGTTTTAAGCAGCCAGTTTTCTCTAATGCTGATCTTATATTCTTCAAGGTGCTCAATCATGCTGACTGACTAACAGTTCACTCCTTGATTTCATGCCCTGCCTTTGTACCTTTGTGTTGACTCAGTGATTACTTTGGCCAACCGGAGAAGGCAGGTTTTTTAAACAGAAAAGTTTCAAAGTAGAGAAGGCCCTACCTGTGTAACACAATGCATGCTTTTTCTTCAAGCAGTGCTCATCATTCCACTTGCCAGGGGCTGACGGACTCTTGATGTAGATCTCCACGCAGTCCTCGTTGTTCCTTTTGTTGTTAGGTTCATTATCAGCCCAGTTTTCAGCCTCTTTAGTGAGAGCCTTTTTGGTTCCCACCCAGGTCCATGTCTTATTGCTCTTTCGGATCCCAATCCAGTAGTAGGTGCTGTAGTAGGGTAGGACCTCATTGAGGTAATCAATTTCCTTTTTATTCTGGATGGCCACTAAGTCTGTGTAGCGATTCTGGCAGTATTTGCGGGAAGTATTCCATGAGTATGCTTTTGTGCTGTAATGATAAGTCCACGCTGCCACTTCTTTCTGGTTTGTTAGTTCTAGAGTAAAGGAGAGTGTGTGCCAGGTTAGCAACTCTCACCAAAAAGAAGCTGTGACCCCAAGTATGCCTCTGCATAGTCAGATGTGTTTCTGACCAGAACATGAATACCCAAAACATGACTAGTTTATGTCTAATGTAGTTGTTTGAAGGAAAAAGAGTGGTTTCCACCTTTTGCTTAAAAGTGTGAATGAAGTCAGAATAGGAAAATGTCATCTTCTGAGGATCCTTGATGTTAAAGATTTGGAATCATAAGATGTCAAAGTTGGGAGGGACCCTGGAAGTCATCTAATTTACTCCTGTCCTTTTATAAAAGAAGGAGACATAAGTAATTTGCCCAAGCTCAGATTAAATGACACAAAAATGTCTTAAGGGCAGACTCTACCTCTTCACGTGGAAAACAACATGCTTTATGACCTGGAGCCTACCAGCTGGTCCAGGCTCATTGCCCACCATATTTACTTTCTCAGAAAAACAGAATTCCTACTTCCTTGAATTTGCACATGTTCTCCCCACTATCCTGGCTGTTCTCTCTTCTTGTGTCTGGTAAACTTTACTCCCCCTACTCTCCATGGCTTTCCCAGATGGACTCTGTGTTCCTTCCTCCAGGCTCGCACAGCACCTCATCCCTGCCTCCATTGCCCTCATTGCCATGTATGGTAATGTCTGTTTCTATGACACAGCCTACATCTGCCAGGTTGTAAATCTCCAATGGTGTTTTGTTTTTAGCTTTGGATCCCTAGCACTGAGCCTAGAGTTTAGCACTTAACAGGCCTTCAATAAATACGTGTTGAATGAGTGAAACACAGTAGGTTTGTGGCAGAGCCCGGGTAGGAAATCAGATATCCTGATCTGCAGTCTTATAGTCGTTCCATTCTTCTTGGCTGTTTCTCTTTTATTAACTACTCTACTTCCTCCATGTCTGCATACTGACTTATTAACATAGGGCTCAAAACAGCCCTTTTTCACAAGTGTTTTTGATACCAAATGAAATAAAGAATGTGCCTTTCAAAAGTATAAAGGTACTACAGCACTGTTACCATAGCCTGTGGGAGTCCACCCGGGGCAGGAGAGGCCAGTTCCCGCATGAAGAGGTGTACAAAGCAAGCAATCAGACCTGGAAATGGGTTTGTTTCCTGTTTATTTAGAGGCTTGTTTCTATCCAACCCTCTTCTCTGCTGCCTGCATGAGGGTTAGTCATGCTTGGACCTCCCTTGCTGACATTTCCAGGACATTGTTTTGCCTTAAAAACTTCATTCTAATATAGCCAGGGCTGCATTATGACTTTCATAGACTTTAGGCAACTTTGCCTATGTAGGCTTCTTTCTCCATGCTAACATATTAAAAATTCTATTTTGCAACTGCACTGATACAAAGATGAATATATCACTATATATTAAAACATTTTCTTTGACTTCAAATAAAATAATTCTAAAAGACATTCAAACATATTTGTGGGTCTCTAAAAATTGTGTGGGTCTGTGTCTACTATGCCTAATGGAGAAATTGGTCCTGGATATATCATTTTAAGTTCTTTGCTGTGCCCTTTCTACCAATCTGATGGTGTTGGATACATTTGTCTTCCAGCAATCGGCACCTGGACAGTTTTCCCATGCCTCAAATCAACTGGCTACAATCCGTAAAGTTCTCACGCATAGCTCTGGGCTCTACCCTAATTACTTGGGACTAAGGAAAAAGTTAGCATCAAGTTTACCAGAGATCAGGGCGCTGAAGCAAAGCAGTCGGGCAATTCCAAAGACCCCTCTCCGGAATCTCTGATACAAGATTGCTTTTTGGCAGCTGGCCTGAAACAAGAAGAGAAAACTTTCTTTTAGTATCCATACACCACCAACATGGCCAAAAATCATTCTAGTTAACAATCATTATGTTGAAGTATAATTGTGCCAATTTCCATTGGAATAGTGGTTCAAGCCTTCTGCTTCCTTCTTGCTTCGCATTGCCCTGCTTCTAAGTTCTACCCTGGATGGACACTGTAGCAAGGCTGGGGACAGAGTTCATTTCTTCATTCATTCAACAAATATTTATTGAGTAGCTTGTGCCACCAATATTTGTATTTTAAGATACATTTTTAATGTGTATGGAAGAAAGCTAAACACATTAATATGGCTGTAATTATTATTATAAAACATTATTATAGAAAGTCACATGAGAACTTCCTGACCCACACAAATAATGTCTAACCTATACTTTGAGGTCCAGAGCATCAACTAATTGTGTTATGCTATGCCATCTATTTTGTATTATTGATCTTTGTTTTATCTTCTTGCTTTTTCATTTCTGCACACATCTACAATACTATTCAATGTTTAATATACATATGTATGTATAGATTTAATATTTCTTAATATATGCAGTAAACTTATTCCCCTTGGATCTATAGCAACTATTATTTCTCATGAACTCTCTTCTGTTGGGCTTTCATCAAATCTATGAATATTTTTAAAATGTTTTTGGGGCCAGGCGCAGTGGCTCATGCCTGTAATCCCAGCACTTTGGGAGGCTGAGGTGGGTGGATCATGAGGTCAGGAGTTCAAGACCAGCATGGCCAACATAGTGAAACCCTGTCTCTACTAAAAGTACATTTTAAAAAAATTAGCCAGATGTGGTGGTGGGTGCCTGTATTCCCAGCTACTCAGGAGGTGGAGGCAGGAGAATCACCTGAACCGGGGAAGTGGAGGTTGCAGTGAGTGGAGATCACACCACTGCACTCCACCCTGGGCGACAGTGCGAGTCTCCTTCTCAAAAAAAAAAAAAAAACTGTCTACTGTACCTATTGGATAAATTGGTCCTGGATATATCAACTGAGTTCTAGTGATGCTTATCTTCTGCGACTTCCTCATGTTGCACTTGAAAATACTGAAGCTTGGAGCATCTAAATAACACATTCAGAATGACAGTAGCAGAGCCTGACTTTGAAACAAGAGCTCTTTCCACTCTACTTCTTTTTTTTTTTTTTTTTTTTTAACCTTCATTAACCTCCAGGCTTCTAAATCCATGCTGCATTGCTGTTGTGGATGGTAAAGTGTGACTTGACTAAGCCTAGCTGCTACATTGGTTCCCCTCCAAAGCCACTCCAACATTACCATCGACATAAAAACAGTGCATTTGCTATGCATTTGCAGTTTTGTCACTATCCCAGTCAGACTGCTACCTAAAATCTCTCCTGTAAAGAAATTCCACATTGCTATAGACCACAATTTGGTCTGTGACAATTTGCTGCGGGGTTATGTATGTGTTCGTGTGTCTAGACCCAGTGATAGATGATGTAGTGTGCATGGAACGGTGTGCAGTTGTGTGCGTGTTCCTGTGTCATGCCCCAGTGACAGATGATGTAGGGTGCATGGGACAGTGTGGCGTTGTGTGTGTGTGTGTGTGTCATGCCCAGTGATGGATGGTGTAGGGTGCATGGGACAGTGTGGGGTTGTGTGTGTGTTCATGTGTCATGCCCACTGATGGATGAGGTAGGGTGCATGGGACAGTGTGGGGTTGTGTGTGTGTGTGTGTGTGTCATGCCACAGTGACGGATGATGTAGGCTGCATGGGACAGTGTGGAGTTGTGTATGTGTGTGTCATGACCCAGTGATGGATGAAGTAGGCTACATGGGATGGTGTGGGGTTGTGTGTGTGCGTGTATCACGCCCCAGTGATGGATGATATAGGGTGCATGGGATGGTGTGGGGTTGTGTGTGTGCGTGTGTGTGTGCGTGTGTGTGTGTGTGTCATGCCCCAGTGATGGATGATGTAGGGTGCATGGGATGGTGTGGGGTTGTGTGTGTATGTACGTGTCATGCCATAGTGATGGATGATGTAGTGTGCATGGGATGGTGTAGGGTTGTGTGTGTGTTCATGTGTCATGCCCAAGCGATGGATGATGTAGGATGCATGGGATGGTGTGCAGTTGTGTGTGTGTGTGTGTCACACCCCAGTGATGGATGATGTAGGGTGCAAGGGATGGTGTGGAGTTGTGTGTGTGTGTCATGCCCCGGTGATGGATGGTTTAGGGTGCATGGGACTGTGTGGGGTTGCGCATGTGCTCGTGTGTCATGTCCTGGTGATGAATGATGTAGGGTGCATGCGATGGTGTTGAGTTGTGTGTGTGTGTGTGTGTGTCACGCCCAGTGATGGGTGATTTAGGGTGCATGGGACAGTGTGGGGTTGTGTGTGTATGTGTGTGTCATGCCCAGTGATGAATGATGTAGGGTGCATGGGACAGTGTGGAGTTGTGTGGTGTGTCACGCCCAGTAATGGATGATGTAGGGTGCATGGGACAGTGTGGGGTTGTATATGTGTGTGTGTGTGTGTGTGTGTGTGTGTGTCATGCCCAGTGATGGATGATGTATGGTGCATGGGACAGTGTGGGGTTGTGTGTGTGTCATGCCCAGTGATGGATGAGGTAGGGTACATGGGACAGTGTGGAGTTGTATGTGTGCGTGTGTGTGTGTGTGTGTCATGCCCAGTGATGGATGATGTATGGTACATGGGAGAGTGTGGGGTTGTGTGTGTGTCACGCCCAGTGATGGATGATGTAGGATGCATGGGACAGTGTGGGGTCGTGTGTGTGCATGTGTTCATGCACTTTTGACTACAGCCTGACCAGATACCAGGCAGAACTCAACTCAAACCAGTTGATATGCAGAGAGCGGAGTTATGTCATAAGCCTAGAACTTTTCATCTGGGAGCTCCTGAATCTTTGCTTTGGTAAATAGGCATATTTTGTGTTCTTATAAGCTGCTGATCTCTGCAGGACCTATGATTAAACACTGAGAGTATCATAACGTTATGATTTATGGTGCTGTTTATTTGCACAAAAAGTAGAGTGACAGATAATCCCTTAGTGCGAAACTAACCACACTGCTTTCTCTGAATTGTATTGTGTCACAAACTGTTCTTACGACCACATTTCAAAGTGCACCATTCCAAATGCTGAAGCAGAAATCTTCAAACCAGGATAAGGCTGACTTCCCAAGGGTTTCACAAGCAAAGAGAATGTTAATTAAATCTATATTCAGATTCTCAACTTTCACATATATACTTTCTTAAAAACAATTTGCCTAAAATACACCTTTCTCCCGCTTTACAAGAGAAACATTATACCTTTTACTAATTTCTTATTTATTCTAGAGCTTTGCCCTTGGATATAAATACATTCGTATGGCCGGGCGCGGTGGCTCAAGCCTGTAATCCCAGCACTTTGGGAGGCCGAGGCGGGCGGATCACGAGGTCAGGAGATCGAGACCATCCTGGCTAACATGGTGAAACCCCGTCTCTACTAAAAATACAAAAAACTAGCCGGGCGTGGTGGCGGGCGCCTGTAGTCCCAGCTACTCGGAGGCTGAGGCAGGAGAATGGCCTAAACCTGGGAGGCGGAGCTTGCAGTGAGCCGAGATCGCGCCACTGCACTCCAGCCTGGGTGACACAGCGCGAGACTCCGTCTCAAAATAAATAAATAAATAAATAAATAAATAAATAAATACATTCGTATGCCAAAGATGATTCAAACTATTGGTATAGGTATTAAGAATTTGAATATTTTAAATGATATTGCAGCAAATCCTTTTTCAAGTATGGTGATTTCCATTTATTTCCTTTCATCAGCTTTGAGGGAGCACTCAAGTTGTCAGCTTTGACTAAATTTTGATATTAAATCACTATGTAATTTGGGGCATATAACTTGGAAGGACTTCAAGGAATTGAGACATTGCTACAATAAAACTTCTAATTCCATTTACTTATTCATATGAATGAAGTTTCTCAGTGTTTAAATCCTTGAAAATGAAATATGGGAATAATATTGATGCTAAACTTGTCGGATTTTGTTGATAAATAATATTCATTTATGGATATATGAACAAATACGAGAAAGCTCCTCCTCTCTTAGAGACCAATCTTCAATAGTAATTTAAATACAAAGGTTTAAATTACTTGTCAAAACTTGTAGTATATTTACCTTAGTTTATTTAATTGTGTACTAAAAGTAGCTGTCATGCTAACTCAATAGAATAGAAAAACATTTTAACACATAGAGACTTATGGTTGTAGAAAATTAAAATTTTATATTATATTTTTATTTTGCAAAGAAGTGCAATAATCAAGAAAATACTTTAAGCTTAAAATGGGTTGTCTTAGGCTAAATAATGTAGAAGTGGGATAGAAATAAGTATTCAAGGAAAGAAAAATGAATAATATAAAATTTATTATTATTAAGAGCCTGCTTATGGTCTTTTAAGTGATGAGGATTGCAGATCACGCTAGTACTTTACTCCATAGTACTTTAAGAAATTATGTAACAATTTTATTTTTAAAGTCTAATTTTTGTAATACATTGGAAAATCCAATCTTCTTTTGCTTTTAAAATTTGGGATTAAAAATTGTAGCTTTCCACTTAGAAAGGTGTAAGAGGTAACGTAGTGTTCCAGGATATTTTTGGAGGTATAGGAGCAAAAATATTGCTGCTGAAGAGCACAATTCTGCAGGCTTCATGAAGGGACCTAAGTGCTTGTCTCTGAACCTGGGCTCTGCCTCTACTCAGGCAGATTGCAGGACAAGTGCAACGATTTTAAATTTAGTGGTACTCTTCCTGTGGAAGTGGTTTTCTCCCTGAACAGAGTATTTCTAGGGATTTCCCTGGCTTTGGAGCCAGCTCACAAGAGTGTGTGGGGCGAGGGAGTCGGCGAGTCTCCTAGTCTCCCATCACAGTGGTCAACTCTACCCGCTGTTTCCTGTTTTGGCTTGTTTGTTTAAACTTTTAAATAAGATGTGGTTTAAACAAAGTTTCCAAAAAGAGATGTTTCCCATTTAACCTGTTTGTTCGTTTGTTTACACTTTTTTAAAGCAAAATTTCGTCAGCAAATTCTGTACCACACGAGACAAAACAGAAAGTGAGAGAGAGCGAGAGAACTTGTTTTAAACATTTTAAAATTTTAGAGGACTGGTACAGTGCTTCCGATAAGGGCGCAACATCTAAGAAAGGAAAATGCAAGTCAGTGTGCATCCCCTGCTTTAATCTGACATAGTTTTCTGTTTCTTTGCATCACCAAATACCAAGATTCACCTCTTATGGTCTCTTGTGGGAGACCATAAAGGTCACTTTCAAGCTAACTTAGCATTTATCTGCTGTTCTGCAGTAAGTCTTCAGACCATGAATGCCTAAGATGGGGCGGCCACCATTCCCCACCGCTGAGACTCAATGAGTGTAAATGATTTGCCCAAGCTTGCTCACCTGAATGTACATGGGGTTAACACAGTAATTCTTATTCTTCCAGGGCTTATGCATTTTCAAAATCTGATAAAAGCCATGGTCAGACTTCTTCAAAACATATGCATACTTGCAGTATTTTAGACAATCTCAGATGGTTCATGACCTACTAAATCTGTCCATGTATAATGGGGCCCGAGTTCAAGATTCTGTGTTAACTGTAAGGCAACTGACAAGGATTTTGTGTGGAGGTGTGGAGAATGGATGATGTTTAAAAATCTTCTTCAAGTAACAATCTTCCTCTAAAACCTGCTTGGGGTGGGCAGGCCTTCTCACACCTGCTCCTACTCTGCATTATAGTCTTCAGGATGCTGCTCTGTCCTGTGTCACTAAGCAAGTTAAGTACCAAAACAAGAGGAAACTCCTCTCTAGAAGCATCCATATGCTCTGCTAGTCTTTGATGTGCTCTGGAAGCCTGGTTCAACTGGAAGTTGCTGGAAAGGAGTCAGAGACTGGGTCATTAGAATAACATCCTGTGCCTCTGTAAGCCTTCATTAAGCACCATGATTATCTTTAATTTTACTTTAATAAAGAACTAGGCTGGGTGGGGTGGCTCAGGCCTGTAATCCCAGCACTGTAGGAGGCCAAGGTGGGCAGATTGCTTGAGGTCAGGAGTTCGAGAACAGCCTGGCAACGTGGTAAAACCTCGTCTCCACTGAAAATGCAAAAATTAGTTGGACATAGTGGCGCATGTCTGTAGTCCCAGCTACTTGCAAGGCTGAGGCAAGAGAATCGCTTGAACCCATAAGGTGGAGGTGGCAGTGAGCCAAGACACTTCAGCCTCGGCGACAGAGTGAGACTCTCAAAAAACAAAACAAAACAAACAAAAAAAACTAATAATGATTGCAGGGTAAAGAAAGAAGCAGAGAGAAAGTGGAATAAGCAAATGCCTTGACCTAACTTTTCATAGAAGGAGGTACCAGAGGCTAGTAGGTGTCCCATGGCTTGCCACGTTTCAGGTGGCTTACAAAGTTGGCAAGAATAGTGCCACAGAAACGAGATGCTGTTCTCTTTGTCTACATTGTAGACTACAGTTTTGTGCTTTTAAGAAGGCAGAATCAAACAATGTCCTTCCCTTAACCCTTTGTCCTCCTGCCCATATCAGCCCGATTTCTCCCCTTCCTCTATAGCTAAACTTTCTTAACTTCCTTGCCTCCCCTTTACTCTCCAGCCCACTGCCCCACCATCCTAGCAAAGTGTTCCTGCAAACTTCATTGCTGACATCCTCATTACCAAACCAAATGAAGACTTTCCACCCTTATCTTCCTTGACCTTTCTGTAGCAATAAATACCACTACTTCCTTTTGCCTAAAATGCTTCCCTTAGCTCTTCTGTTGTTCTTCTGCTCTAATGTTTGAGAAACTTTTCTGAGTCTTCTGAATCTACCTCAATCCTCTGCCTTCCCTTGCAGAGGTAAGGGTTTCTCTAGGTTCCCACTTCCATGGCCCTGTTCTCTTCTCATTCTTCTGCTTTACTGGGAAGTAAAGATGACCTCCTTATGGTCATCTGTTTCCAATGTCCTCTAATCAACATCTCCGTTTCTGAATATTCGCTTGAGCAGAAGGTCCACAATTTAAATGCACAACAAACATGTGAGTATACAACTGAGGAAGCTACTGACAGAGGCTTCTCAAGGGCAAGGACCATTATTCACTCAGGTCTGAATCCCCAGCCATGGTAGGGCACATACTCAATGCTTAACAAACATTTTATGGATAAATGAATGAATGAATAATGGCAGAGGAATGACTGAAAGATAAAAATATGTTAAATAGAAAAATGTTGGAAAAATGCATAATAATTATAACTGAGTGTATTACTTTTACAGTAGTGATAACATCTAAGTGAACAAATAAAATGGTGAAGACGGACATAATTCCAGTCCTCATAGAATGCACATTTTATTGGTAGATATGACAATGAAATAAATACTAATAACTACACAATAGTACTAAGCAAGTAAACATGAAAAATATTAGTAGAATATAGCCATAAGCGCTAGGTAGGAAATGAAACTTATGTGATAGAATGACTGTGTCACTATGTTGGTCAGGAACGTCAGGGAAGACCTCTTTAATGAGATAATGTTTAAGTGGAGAGAAGAATGACCACAAGAAACCAGTCAGTGAGAATCAGGAAGAAGGGCATTAAAGGAAGAAGAAAAAGCTATTTCAAAGGCCTTAAGGTGGAAGCAAACTGCAGTGTGTTCAAAGAACATGAAGACATTAGTGTGGCCAGAATGGAATGAGCAATGGAGAGAAAAATATGAGATGGGGGTAGTGACAGATCACATCGGGCTTTGGGATCCAAAACAAGCGGATGAGATTTTATTCTAAGTGCAATGATAAGCCAAGGGAGGTTGGGCAGGGTGGCTCACACCTGTAATCCTAACACTTGGTGAGGCCAAGGCAGGCAGATCACTTGAGTTCAGGAGTTTAAGACCAGCCTTACCAACATGGAGAAACCCCATCTCCACTAAAAACACAAAAATTAGCCGGGCATGGTGGCACAGGCCTGTAATCCCAGCTACTCAGGAGGCCGAGACAGGAGAATCACTTGAACCGAGGAGACAGAGGTTGCAGTGAGCTGAGATGGCGCTACTGCACTCCAGCCTGCTGAAGATTGGGAGGTCCTCGAGTTTAATTGAAAATGTAGTTTGAAACCAGATCTTGTGGGTCACAAATACCAGTTGGCAGAAGGGCTCTAATTGCAGGGTTCTGAACAGAGAAGTATCATGAACACATGCACTTAATGGTGGTATGATTTTTTTCGGGGGGCTGGGGGATAGGGTCTTGCTCTGTTGCCCAGGATAACATGCAGTGGCATGATCTGGGTTCACTGAAACCTCCACCTCCCAGGCTCAAGTGATCTTCCCAGCTCAGCCTCCTGAGTAACTGGGACTACAGGCATGCATCACCGCACTCGGCTAATTTTTTGTAGAGATAAGGTCTCACTATATTGCCCAGGCTGGCCTGGAGCTCCTGGGCTCAAGCAAAACTCTTTTGTTGGCCTCCAAAAATGCTGAGATTATAGGGGTGAGAGTGGTACGATTTTTTTTTTTTTTTTAATGAGTTAGAATCAGGGAGATTGCACTGCAAAATAAGAGGCTATTGCAATGGTCCAGTGAGAGTTAAAGAGGGACTGGTTTGGTCTGGCATCAGTGGGAATGCAAATGGGGGAGGTGAATATGAGAGTCATGGAGGACGCAGAACTATACAACTTGTTGGTAGCAAAGCCCAGATGTTACAAGCTATTACAGCTAATACATTAGTTCCCTTATGTTTCTGGATGGTGGTTGTGGTAGTGGTGTGGCACAGATACGAGTAGCCCAGCTTAGGAGTGGAAAAAGAAATACAGTGAGAAAAGAGGTTGTCTCTAAGCCAAAGAGCAAATTATGAATATAGACAGGAAGGGACCTAGGACATCAACATTTAGAATCCAAGCATATACTTAATTTAGACTACTAATTGCCATTATTTTGAGTAAAATATTAGCATTAAAAATAAAGTACCATACTTAAATTTTTTAAAAAGTCTATTGGATCGGAGATGAGTTATATCTCTACAAATAGTAAGGATTTGCTCTGCATTTGACTTCATAAAGTTTCAGATTTACTTTTCAATCAGAGAGATTAGACACCTTGAAGACAATATAACGAATGTCATTTATAAAACCACTGTGTACCTACTCTCTAGGGTTAGGTCCAGGGTTTTTTCTAAGCACAGCTTTTTATGTAGTAAGTCATTTTGATTTTCGAGGATTTGATTAATAAGCTTCTACTTAAAGATCTCTGAGGCCGGGCGCGGTGGCTCAAGCCTGTAATCCCAGCACTTTGGGAGGCCGAGACGGGCGGATCACGAGGTCAGGAGATCGAGACCATCTTGGCTAACACGGTGAAACCCCATCTCTACTAAAAATTACAAAAAACTAGCCGGGCGAGGCGGCGGGCGCCTGTAGTCCCAGCTACTCGGGAGGCTGAGGCAGGAGAATGGCGTGAACCCGGGAGGCGGAGCTTGCAGTGAGCCGAGATCCGGCCACAGCACTCCAGCCTGGGTGACAGAGCAAGACTCCGTCTCAAAAAAAAAAAAAAAAAAAAAAAAAAAAAAAAAAAAAAAAAAAAAAAGATCTCTGAAGATGCACATTCTAAGAGCTGGTGGCCAGCCCAGGAGAGTCTGAACTATTTTAGTTGCATTTTGAAAAACAGGTAATGAAAAGAAGAGTAAGGACTAGAAGCCACATAGCTAAGGTGGTTAAAAGGTATAAATGGAAAATAATCCAGACCTGCTCCTTAGCCCACTAAAACTTTTTGTTTTGTTTTGGAGACGAGTCTTGCTCTGTCACCCAGGCTGGAGTGCAGTGGCATGATCTCGGCTCACCGCCACCTCCACCTCCTGGGTTCAAGAGATTGTCCTGCCTCAGCCTCCTGAGTAGCTGGGATTACAGGCGCATGCCAACATGCCCAGCTAATTTTTGTGCGTTTAGTAAAGATGGTGTTTCACCCTGTTGGCCAGGCTGCTCTTGAACTCCCGACTTCAAGTGACCCATGCACCTCAGCCTCCCAAAGTGCTGGGATTACGGGCATGAGCCACTGCGCCCAGCCATAGCCTGCTAAAACTTTGACAAACATCAATGCAATTTAACTAGAAGTTCCCAGTCAGGTGTTACTCCTCTGAGATCTATCTGATTGAAAACACCCCACCAGAAAAACCTTATCCTCATTTTCTCAGGTCCTAAAAGTTAATTAAAGCCACTCTCTGAACTGGAAGCAAAACTTACACTGGCAGTTTGAGGTTTCTGAATCTTTGGGGCCAAATGTGCTCAGAGGGAAAGGAAGAGGTCTTGTCTTTGATATACTAAAAACAATTCCAGGGCTGGGGTCTTAGCACTTCATTGTAGAGCTCAAGCCTAGTTTCAGGGTGCCGACAGAGGGGCTTCTGAACACAGAGCACAGGAGGCAATCGAGAAGGGTTCTGATCCTGGGATCCACACAGAGGTTTGGGAACCTCCTGCGGTTGTCTCTAAAGGTTGGTGTTTATGTGGATGTTTTTGCTTTCATCTGGGAAAGACAAGTTGTAACTTTCATCAAAATCTCAAAGAACTCTATGATCCAATAAGTTCATACCTTTGAAATACAGAAGGATACCAAGGAGAGTAGAAGGAAGAGAGGAAAAACTGCTTATTTAAGTTAACCAATTCAGAAGTATGACATGCAAAAAGATAAGACAAAAGTAACTCATATCCTTATGTCATTGTGGTTCAAACTTAGGACAGGCTCAAACTCCTTCCTCTTCTCTTTATCATACTCTCATTCCTGTTTTCCCCAACATGGAACCCCACATTATAAGTACTTGAAAAGTGTGCTATAGTAAAGCAAAGAAGTGGGATGAATCAGATGTATGCGGTACTTTTTTCTGGAGTCCCACAGAAAGGTGCTCAAAAACAAGAGAGCTGCCTGTTTCCTCCATAGCCACAGACTGCAGGATTTCAGACCCTGGGACTATGTGGGATACTCTTGGAAAGTCTGGGGAAAATTAGAAGTAGCCTAACCATATGCATTTTATCTAGGTGCATATAACATTGCTGAGTTCAAAATGCCTAGCTATCCTTGGATCTTTCCTGAATCCTAAACCCCACCATTCCTAAGATTGTTCTTTTTCTTGTAACAATAATGGCTAACATTTACTAATCACTTACTATGTGTCAGGCTCAGATCTGGATGCTTTTCAGCAAAATCTTATTTAATCCTCATGATAAAACTATAGAGTATTATTACTATATCCATTTTATAAAAGAAGAAACTGAGTCATTAACAAGATTGAGACTTAGGGCAGAAATGGAAACTATGTGTATATTCCAGATCAGTCCCAGAAGATTCATAGGCTCACAGAAAGAAATGGGAGGGATGGGGATGAGAAACTCTTCCATTGTAAGCTTGTCCCAGGGCAGTTGCCCAGTCTTCCATTTATTCCATCATTTATCCCAGACAGAAGTGCAGTCTTGGAAAATGGGGTGACAGGTTTGCCATGATCTACTCTCAGAGAGCCCCCGTAGATTCCAGTAGGAGGAACAGCAGCTGCAGAGCCAGAGGACAGGACCCAGATCCCAACATCATGTAGCCTAACAGTGCAGCTTAGATAAAACACAGCCTTTGTAAGCCACAATGACTTTATTTGTAAAATAGAAATAGCAACCTCAACTCACAAAGATGTTGGGAGGGTCAAAGTGGACAGCAAGTTTCAAAGCACTCACAAAATCTAATAGGCAATTCAACATAAAACTCCATGGCTATTGCTGTTCCTCACTTTCTGAAACTTTACCTGCCTGACTTAGTCCCAAACCACTCCAACTCACTTCAACCACTTCCCATGCAGAAAAAAAAATGAACTCACCATCTCCTCTGCGACTCTGCTGGTTTTCTGCCTTCCGCCCAACCCGGACTTCTTATAGTCTCACTGCCTCCCCTCAGTGTCAGGCTGTTTAGAAAAACAACTTCCTATTCACATTCCAGAAACTCACCACAGCCCTTCCCATGAAGTTAGAATGCTGATAATGCGAGGATGATGTTGGCAGCTTAGAAACAGTGGTTGCCAAGAGGCAAAGGGGTCACCCCCTTCCATGGGAGATGGTCTGGAGACAGGGCAAAGTGAATCACTCCTGTGCTGAGCAACATGGTAACAGTACATACACAAAGGTTTCCTTTGATTATGATATAAGCCCCAATTTAAAGTCGTACATTTGGAAAATATGCTTTGAATTAATCATAATGTGATTTTCCAGTGCCCATTTTCCAGTTGTCGTGAAATGTCAGTGAATGTTTACTATTCCAGCAGCCTTCTGAGGGAAAGGAGCAAAAATAGTAGCACAATAAAAATTAGAGAGAAAAGGAAAAAGCCACTAACGGTTTTCTGGCACTTGGGGAAGTTTACTGGTAAGTTTCAAAATGACGTATTAAATAGACATAGGTCACATGAAAGAAATTCTGCTTCTTATATCAGAAATAAAAAGGTATACAAATAGATACCTTTTTATTTTCCTCTTCCCATGGAATATGTAGGACCAAAAAGCTGTTGGCATAGTAGTTAAGACTTGAGCTATGCTGTTAAACAGCCTGAGACCCATCCTGGCTCCGCCTCTGGCTATCCACTGGGCAAATTACTTAAACTCTCTATGCCTCTGTTTCCTCAACTGTAAAACAGAATAACAAAATTTGTCTCACCGGGTTGTTGTAAAATCAAATGAGTTAATATGTAGAGAGTGATTGAAATGACACCTGGCCCACAATTGACGCTCAACAAATGTTAGCGATTATTACTACTTTTCAGATTAGATCTCAGACAGCAAAATCAAGTATCAAGTATTTAGTATCAAGTCAGAAGGCCATAACTCCTATTTATACTCTCGGAATTCTATTGTGTAGTAGTAGGTATTATTCTTCATTCACTTCATGATGGTTACAGCTTGTAAATAGGCATCTCATGGATAAATTTAAAATGGAATGAAGTAGAAACATTGGAAGAAAGTCTAAAGGTAAAGATGAATTAGGGCATGTGAGGCTGCATTTGCACTTTGGAATTTGGTACCAAGAAGAAGAAATTAATTATATAGTAGAAGTAGAAAAGATTGTGAAGGAGATGCTGTTGAAGGAATGACTGTAGGGGAATAAGGGAAGCTTAGAGAGATGAAAAACTGAGGAACTTCTTGGCAGCATGATGCAGTTCAGAGTCCAGACGCCAGAGTCAGACTGCCTAGCTCCACCACCTACCAGCTGTGTTGGGCGTTACTAATCTCCCTATGACTCAGTTTCCTCAGTGATGTGGTTTTGCTGTGTCTCCACCCAAATCTCATCTTGAATTGTAGCTCCCATAATTCCCACAGGTTGTGGGAGGGACCTGGTAGGAGATAATGGAATCATGGGGGTGGTTCCCTCATACTGTTCTCATGGTAATGAATAAGTCTCACGAGATCTGATGGTTTTATAAGGGGAAACCCCTTTTGTTTGGTTCTCATTTCTCTCTCTTCCCTGCTGTCATGTAAGACGTATCTTTTGCTTTCTGCCATGATTGTGAGGCCTCCCCAGCCATGTGGAACTGTGAGTCCATTAAACCTCTTTTTTTTAAATAAATTACCCAGTCTTGGGTATGTCTTCATCAGCAGCATGAGAACAGACTAATACACTCAGCAATGTGAATAATAAGGTTAATAATCACCAAACACATAGACGTGTAAGGACAATTAAATGAATTTAAAGTGTTTGGAACAATACTTAGCATGCTGTAAGTGTAAGTTTAAGTGTTGGCTATTATTCTACAAGACTTGCCTCCATGTCTTTCTGTTCTTACTTTCACTCACCAGCCCCTCTTTTTGGCATTGCCTCATGTTAAAATATATATATATATATATATATATATATATATATATATATAGTCTCAGATGGAGATGAGGAAGGGTGGTATGTAGACTAGTAGGTTCTCTTTTTTTTTTTTTGATTTTTTTCAGACAGGGTCTCACTCTATGTCCTTAGGCTGAAGTGCAGTGGCATGATAACTGCTTTCTGCAGCCTTGACCTCATGGGCTCAAGCAGTTCTCCCACCTCAGCCTCCTGAGTAGCTGGGACTACAGATGTGTACCATCACTCCTGGCTAAAAAAAAAAAAAAAAAAAATCTCTAGAGATAGGGTCTCACTATATTTCCCAGGCTGGTCTTGAATTCCTGGGCTCAAGTGATCCTTTCACCTCAGCCTCCCAAAATGTTGGGATTACAGGCATGCGCCCCCATGCCCAACCTGATAGGTTCTTGTTGATAATAAGTTTCATATTAATAAGTGCAACTGGTAATATGTTTTTAAGTTGATGTTGTTAAATTTTAGTGAATATAAAAAAAAAATAAAAAGATTCCTGTGGAGGTGACATTAGCAAGATAGTGGAGTAGGAGATGTCAGCCTTATGCCCCAAGAAAAAACAAATATAGACAGCTATACACAAATCAAAATAGCCCTCAAGAGGGTGGGGAGTTGCGGGGTGGGGCTCAAGAGCCTGTTAAAGAATTTGGAACAACAAAATGGAGAAAAGAAAACAATATCCATGTAGAAGAATCACTAGTGAGACTGGCCTATATGAGACACCAGGAGATATCTAGGAATAAAGAAAGTTGTAGGCTATCAGTGTCAGTCATGTGGTAAGAGCCACTGTGGCCCCCAGTGTCCTGCTCCACAGAGGACACTGGCATCTTTTGTCACTAAGGTAACCAACAGCCATCCCCACAGCAGGATGCTAGAAAGGGAGACACAGTTGCACCACCACCCAAACCCCCTCACCAAGAAGCAGCTATTGTACTGCCCCAGGACTGGGGCCAGGGTTGCCACCTCTTGCAACTCTATGTGTTTCCCTGATCCCCAAAAGTTGTAGCTGCTCTGCAGGTATTCACACTCCGGACTGTGGCTCTGTGGCTGTAGTGCACCTACTCATGTCTCAGACACTGGAGTCACTGCTGTTGTGAACTAGATCTCACCGTGGGACCCCAAACCAAGTTCTCTCTGTGAAAGTCTTTGCTCCGGACACCAGTTCAGCCACTGTAGAAAGCTAACCCCTATTCTTGACTCCAGAGCTACTGTAGTAATGTGCACGCCTGTGCTCCAGACCCTGGCTCTGAGGCTGCGCTACACACACCCACACCTCCAACACCAGAGCCACCATTACAGTGAGCTAGTACACACCCTGGGTCCCAGTCCCAGAATCAAGGTTTCTCTGTGCCTGTCCATGCTCCAGTCACCAGCTCAGCCAACAAGGAGAGCTAACCCACACCCTGGATCCTGGAGCCACTGTAGCTCTGCATATATGTGCAGTAAAGTCCCTTGCTCCTCAGTTGCTTTATATGTACCTGCACTTTACACACCATTGTCAATGTGATAGTAAGTATGCCTGTGCCTTGGGCACTGGTGCCATTGCTACCATTGAATCTGGTGCTGTGGTCCCTCCATGCATGCCCATGTTTCAGGCCTTGACTCTTGACCACTCCATGGGCACTATTCATCAGACACCAGTGCCACCACCACCATAAGCAGGCCTGCAAGTTAGACCTACTTCCAAGAGGAATTTCTTCAGTCACAACTTCCCACGTGGGGAAAAAAAGAGATACGGAGGACTTGTCACCACTGAAAACCTCAACAGCCTCTTTGCCACTATAGATACCCACAGTGTTGGCTTCTAAGGATCCCTGTAGTCTTCACCAACACCAACCTCAGCTGACAGATCTGCATGGAGACCACACAGCTTTGCCCCCACTGAAGTTAGAACTTTTGCATCCCACCCAGCCAGCATCCTTGCATTATCCTACATAAGATGGTATTTATCCACCAAAGTCAGCCCATACAGCCTGAAATTGGGGCAGATCCACCAGATGCTCAGACATCAGTGTAAGGCAGCAAGAAACATGAAAACCCAAATTAAAATATCACCACCTAAGAAACACAATAATTTCCCAGTAGCTGACCCAAAAGAAATGGAGTACTACAAATGGCCTGACAAGGGATTCAAAATAATTGCTTTTAAAGAAGCTCAGTGACTTTGAAGCAGACACAGAGAAACAATTTGGTGAAATCAGAGAAACAATAAATGGACAGCATAAGAAATGTAACAGAAAGATTGAAATCATAAAAAAAGTTGGAGCTGAAAAATATAATGAATGAAGTGAGAAATGCAGTAGAAGTCATCAATAGCAGACTTGATCAAGCAGAAGAAAGAATCTGTGAACTGATGACAGGTTTTTGAAAATATACAGTGAGAGGAGAAAAAAATGAAAAGAAATGATGAAAGCCTATAGGATTTATGGGACAGCATAAAGAGAGCTAACATTCAGCCAGGCACAGTGGCTCATGCTTATAATCCCAGCACTTCGGGAGGCCAAGGTGGGTGGATCACCTAAGGTCAGGAGTCGACACCAGCCTGACAAACATAGGTGAAACCCCATCTCTACTAAAAATACAAAAAAATTAGCCAGGGATAGTGGCACATGCCTGTAATCCCAGCTACTGGGGAGGCTGAGGCAGCAGAATCTCTTGAACCCAGGAGGCAGAGGTTTCAGTGAGCTGAGATCATGCCACTGAACTCTAGCCTGGGTGACAGAGTGAGACTCCATCTCAAAAAATAAAAATGGAAATTAAATTAAAAATTAAAAAAAAGAGAGCTAACATTCACATTACAGTAGTTTAAGAGGAGAAAATAGAGAAAAAGGAGGTCAGAAAGCATATTTAAAGATTTCTAGCTGAAAATTTCCCAAATCTGAAATAAAATATAAATATTCAGGTACAGGAAGCTTAAAAATCTCCAGTCAGGTTCAATCCAGAAAAGATCACACCAAGACATAATAATCAAACTATCAAAAATCAAAGACAAAGACAAGATCCTAAAATCACCAAGAGAAAAGAAGCATATCACAGGCAAGAACTGCAATAAGGTTATCACAAGATTTCTCAGCAGAATCCTTCTAGGCCCAGAGAGAGTGAGATGATATATTCAAAATGTTGAAAGAGAAAAAACTGCCAACCAAGAGTTCCATCCTTCAGAAATAAAGGAGAGATAGAGACTTTCCCAAACAAATAAAAGCTGAAGGAGTTCATCAACACCAGACCTGCCTTATAAGAAATGTTAAAGGGAATTTTTCAAGCTGAAAGAAAGGGATGTTAATTAGTAACATGAAAATCTATGAAAGTATAAAAGTCACAGGTAAAAATAAAAACATAGTCAAATTGAGAATTTTCCAATATTATAATGGTGGTGTATAAATCACTTATACCTTTAGAATGAAGATTAAAAGACAAAACTATTCAAAATAATTATAACTACAATAAGTTGTTAACAGATACACAATATAAAAGATGTGAATTATAACATCAAAAACATAAAATTTGAAAAATATTAAAAACCTATAAAATGTGGGGGGAGACTAAAAGTGTGGAGGTTTTTTAGCATTGAAGTTAAATTTTATCAGCTTAATATAGCCTGTTATAACTATTATATGTTTTATCTTTTTTTTCACATTTCATCATTTTCTTTATTTCTTTTTTTAAATTTTTTTATTTATTATTATTATTATACTTTAAGTTCTAGGGTACATGTGCATAACGTGCAGGTTTGTTACATATGTATACTTGTGCCATGTTGGTGTGCTGCATCCATCAACTCGTCAGCACCCATCAACTCGTCATTTACATCAGGTATAACTCCCAATGCAATCCTTCCCCCCTCCCCCCTCCCCAGATAGGCCCCGGTGTGTGATGTTCCCCTTCCCAAGTCCAAGTGATCTCATTGTTCAGTTCCCACCTATGAGTGAGAACATGTGGTGTTTGGTTTTCTGTTCTTGTGATAGTTTGCTAAGAATGATGGTTTCCAGCTGCATCCATGTCCCTACAAAGGACACAAACTCATCCTTTTTTATGGCTGCATAGTATTCCATGGTGTATATGTGCCACATTTTCTTAATCCAGTCTGTCACTGATGGACATTTGGGTTGATTCCAAGTCTTTGCTATTGTGAATAGTGCCGCAATAAACATACGTGTACATGTGTCTTTATAGCAGCATGATTTATAATCCCTTGGGTATATACCCAGTAATGGGATGACTGGGTCATATGGTACTTCTAGTTCTAGATCCTTGAGGAATCGCCATACTGTTTTCCATAATGGTTGAACTAGTTTACAATCCCACCAACAGTGTAAAAGTGTTCCTATTTCTCCACATCCTCTCCAGCACCTGTTGTTTCCTGACTTTTTAATGATCGCCATTCTAACTGGTGTGAGATGGTATCTCATTGTGGTTTTGATTTGCATTTCTCTGATGGCCAGTGATGATGAGCAATTTTTCATATGTCTGTTGGCTGTATGCATGTCTTCTTTTGAGAAATGTCTGTTCATATCCTTTGCCCACTTTTTGATGGGGTTGTTTGTTTTTTTCTTGTAAATTTGTTTGAGTTCTTTGTAGGTTCTGGATATTAGCCCTTTGTCAGATGAGTAGATTGCAAAAATTTTCTCCCATTCTGTAGGTTGCCTGTTCAAGCTGATGGTAGTTTCTTTTGCTGTGCAGAAGCACTTTAGTTTAATTAGATCTCATTTGTCAATTTTGGCTTTTGCTGCCGTTGCTTTTGGTGTTTTAGACATGAAGTCCTTGCCCATGCCTACGTCCTGAATGGTACTACCTAGGTTTTCTTCTAGGGTTTTTATGGTATTAGGTCTAACATTTAAGTCTCTAATCCATCTTGAATTGATTTTCGCATAAGGAGTAAGGAAGGGATCCAGTTTCAGCTTTCTACTTATGGCAAACCAATTTTCCCAGCACCATTTATTAAATAGCGAATCCTTTCCCCATTTCTTGTTTTTCTCAGGTTTGTCAAAGATCAGATGGCTGTAGATGTGTGGTATTATTTCTGAGGACTCTGTTTTGTTCCATTGGTCTACATCTCTGTGTTGGTACCAGTATCATGCTGTTTTGGTTACTGTAGCCTTGTAGTATACTTTGAAGTCAGGTAGCGTGATGCCTCCAGCTTTGTTCTTTCGGCTCAGGATTGTCTTGGCAATGCAGGCTCTTTTTTGGTTCCATATGAACTTTAAAGCAGTTTTTTCCAATTCTGTGAAGAAAGTCATTGGTAGCTTGATGGGGATGGCATTGAATCTATAAATAACCTTGGGCAGTATGGCCATTTTCACAATATTGATTCTTCCTATCCATGAGCATGGTATGTTCTTCCATTTGTTTGTGTCCTCTTTTATTTCACTGAGCAGTGGTTTGTAGTTCTCCTTGAAGAGGTCCTTTACATCCCTTGTAAGTTGGATTCCTAGGTATTTTATTCTCTTTGAAGCAATTGTGAATGGAAGTTCATTCATGATTTGGCTCTCTGTTTGTCTGTTACTGGTGTATAAGAATGCTTGTGATTTTTGCACATTAATTTTGTATCCTGAGACTTTGCTGAAGTTGCTTATCAGCTTAAGGAGATTTTGGGCTGAGACAATGGGGTTTTCTAAATATACAATCATGTCATCTGCAAACAGGGACAATTTGACTTCTTCTTTTCCTAACTAAATACCCTTGATTTCTTTCTCTTGCCTGATTGCCCTAGCCAGAACTTCCAACACTATGTTGAATAGGAGTGGTGAGAGAGGGCATCCCTGTCTTGTGCCAGTTTTCAAAGGGAATTTTTCCAGTTTTTGTCCATTCAGTATAATATTGGCTGTGGGTTTGTCATAAGTAGCTCTTATTATTTTTAGGTACGTTCCATCAATACTGAATTTATTGAGAGTTTTTAGCATGAAGGGCTGTTGAATTTTGTCAAAAGCCTTTTCTGCATCTATTGAGATAATCATGTGGTTCTTGTCTTTGGTTCTGTTTATATGCTGGATTACATTTATTGATTTGCGAATGTTGAACCAGCCTTGCATCCCAGGGATGAAGCCCACTTGATCATGGTGGATAAGCTTTTTGATGTGCTGCTGAATCCGGTTTGCCAGCATTTTATTGAGGATTTTTGCATTGATGTTCATCAGGGATATTGGTCTAAAATTCTCTTTTTTTGTTGTGTCTCTGCCAGGCTTTGGTATCAGGATGATGTTGGCCTCATAAAATGAGTTAGGGAGGATTCCCTCTTTTTCTATTGATTGGAATAGTTTCAGAAGGAATGGTACCAGCTCCTCCTTGTACCTCTGGTAGAATTCAGCTGTGAATCCATCTGGTCCTGGACTTTTTTTGGTTGGTAGGCTATTAATTATTGCCTCAATTTCAGAGCCTGCTATTCGTTGATTCAGGGATTCAACTTCTTCCTGGTTTAGTCTTGGAAGAGTGTAAGTGTCCAGGAAATTATCCATTTCTTCTAGATTTTCCAGTTTATTTGCGTAGAGGTGTTTATAGCATTCTCTGATGGTAGTTTGTATTTCTGTGGGGTCGGTGGTGATATCCCCTTTATCATTTTTTATTGCATCTATTTGATTCTTCTCTCTTTTCTTCTTTATTAGTCTTGCTAGCGGTCCGTCAATTTTGTTGATCTTTTCAAAAAACCAACTCCTGGATTCATTGATTTTTTGGAGGGTTTTTTGTGTCTCTATCTCCTTCAGTTCTGCTCTGATCTTAGTTATTTCTTCCCTTCTGCTAGCTTTTGAATGTGTTTGCTCTTGCTTCTCTAGTTCTTTTAATTGTGATGTTAGAGTGTCAATTTTAGATCTTTCCAGCTTTCTCTTGTGGGCATTTAGTGCTATAAATTTCCCTCTACACACTCCTTTAAATGTGTCCCAGAGATTCCAGTATGTTGTATCTTTGTTCTCATTGGTTTCAAAGAACATCTTTATTTCTGCCTTCATTTCGTTATGTACCCAGTAGTCATTCAGGAGCAGGTTGTTCAGTTTCCATGTAGTTGAGCGGTTTTGATTGAGTTTCTTAGTCCTGAGTTCTAGTTTGATTGCATTGTGGTCTGAGAGACAGTTTGTTATAATTTCTGTTCTTGTACATTTGCTGAGGAGTGCTTTACTTCCAATTATGTGGTCAATTTTGGAATAAGTGTGATGTGGTGCTGAGAAGAATGTATATTCTGCTGATTTGGGGTGGAGAGTTCTATAGATGTCTATTAGGTCTGCTTGCTGCAGAGATTAGTTCAATTCCTGGATATCCTTGTTAACTTTCTGTCTTGTTGATCTGCCTAATGTTGACAGTGGAGTGTTGAAGTCTCCCATTATTATTGTATGGGAGTCTAAGTCTCTTTGTAAGTCTCTAAGGACTTGCTTTATGAATCTGGGTGCTCCTGTATTGGGTGCATATATATTTAGGATAGTTAGCTCTTCCTGTTGAATTGATCCCTTTACCATTATGTAATGGCCTTCTTTGTCTCTTTTGATCTTTGATGGTTTAAAGTCTGTTTTATCAGAGACTAGGATTGCAACGCCTGCTTTTTTTTTGTTCTCCATTTGCTTGGTAGATCTTCCTCCATCCCTTTATTTTGAGCCTATGTGTGTCTCTGCATGTGAGATGGGTCTCCTGAATACAGCAGACTGATGGGTCTTGACTCTTGTATCCAGTTTGCCAGTCTGTGTCTTTTAATTGGAGCATTTAGTCTATTTACATTTAAGGTTAATATTGTTATGTGTGAACTTGATCCTGCCATTATGATATTAACTGGTTATTTTGCTAGTTAGTTGATGCAGTTTCTTCCTAGCCTCGATGGTCTTTACATTTTGGCATGTTTTTGCAATGGCTGGTACTGGTTGTTCCTTTCCATGTTTAGTGCTTCCTTCAGGGTTTCTTGTAAGGCAGGCCTGGTGGTGACAAAATCTCTAAGCATTTGCTTATCTGTAAAGGATTTTATTTCTCCTTCACTTATGAAACTTAGTTTGGCTGGATATGAAATTCTGGGTTTAAAATTCTTTTCTTTAAGAATGTTGAATATTGGCCCCCACTCTCTTCTGGCTTGTAGAGTTTCTGCCGAGAGATCTGCTGTTAGTCTGATGGGCTTCCCTTTGTGGGTAACCCGACCTTTCTCTCTGGCTGCCCTTAAGATTTTTTCCTTCATTTTAACTTTGGTGAATCTGGCAATTATGTGTCTTGGAGTTGCTCTTCTCGAGGAGTATCTTTGTGGTGTTCTCTGTATTTCCTGAATTTGAATGTTGGCCTGCCCTACTAGGTTGGGGAAGTTCTCCTGGACGATATCCTGAAGAGTGTTTTCCAACTTGGTTCCATTTTCCCCCTCACTTTCAGGCACCCCAATCAGACGTAGATTTGGTCTTTTTACATAATCCCATACTTCTTGCAGGCTTTGTTCATTTCTTTTTCCTCTTTTTTCTTTTGGTTTCTCTTCTCGCTTCATTTCATTCATTTGATCCTCAATCGCTGATACTCTTTCTTCCAGTTGATCGAGTCGGTTACTGAAGCTTGTGCATTTGTCACGTATTTCTCGTGTCATGGTTTTCATCTCTGTCATTTCGTTTATGACCTTCTCTGCATTAATTACTCTAGCTATCAATTCTTCCACTCTTTTTTCAAGATTTTTAGTTTCTTTGCACTGGGTACGTAATTCCTCCTTTAGCTCTGAGAAGTTTGATGGACTGAAGCCTTCTTCTCTCATCTCGTCAAAGTCATTCTCCATCCAGCTTTGATCCGTTGCTGGCGATGAGCTGCATTCCTTTGCAGGGGGAGATGCGCTCTTATTTTTTGAATTTCCAGCTTTTCTGCCCTGCTTTTTCCCCATCTTTGTGGTTTTATCTGCCTCTGGTCTTTGATGATGGTGACGTACTGATGGGGTTTTGGTGTAGGTGTCCTTCCTGTTTGATAGTTTTCCTTCTAACAGTCAGGACCCTCAGCTGTAAGTCTGTTGGAGATTGCTTGAGGTCCACTCCAGACCCTGTTTGCCTGGGTGTCAGCAGCAGAGGCTGCAGAAGATACAATATTGCTGAACAGTGAGTGTACCTGTCTGATTCTTACTTTGGAAGCTTCCCCTCAGGGGTGTACTCCACCCTGTGAGGTGTCGGGTGTCAGACTGCCCCTAGTGGGGGATGTCTCCCAGTTAGGCTACTCAGGGGTCAGGGACCCACTTGAGCAGGCAGTGGGTCCCTTCTCAGATCTCAACCTCCGTGTTGGGAGATCCACTGCTCTCTTCAAAGCTGTCAGACAGAGTCGTTTGCGTCTGCAGCGGTTTCTGCTGCTTTTTTTTTGTTGTTGTTGTTTAGCTGTGCCCTGTCCCCAGAGGTGGAGTCTACAGAGACAGGCAGGTTTCCTTGAGCTGCTGTGAGCTCCACCCAGTTTGAGCTTCCCAGCGGGTTTGTTTACCTACTTAAGCCTCAGCAATGGTGGGTGCCCCTCCCCCAGCCTGGCTGCTGCCTTGCGGTTAGATCGCAGACTGCTGTGCTAGCAATGAGGGAGGCTCCGTGGTTGTGGGACCCTCCCGGCCAGGTGTGGGATATAATCTCCTGGTGTGCCCGTTTGCTTAAAGCACAGTATTGGGGTGGGAGTTATCGGATTTTCCAGGTGTTGTTTGTCTCAGTTCCCCTGGCGAGGAAAAGGGATTCCCTTCCCCCTTGCGCTTCCCAGGTGAGGCGATGCCTCGCCCTGCTTCAGCTCTCGCTGGTCGGGCTGCAGCAGCTGACCAGCACTGATTGTCCAGCACTCCCTAGTGAGATGAACCCAGTACCTCAGTTGAAAATGCAGACATCACCGGTCTTCTGTGTCGCTGGCACTGGGAGCTGGAGACTGGAGCTGTTCCTATTCGGCCATCTTGCTCCGCCCCCCTATAACTATTATATGTTTTATCTAAGTCTCAGAGTAACTACAAAGCAACAACATCACATTAAAAGGATTATTCACCATGATCACATGCAATTTATCCCTGGGATGCAAGGATAGTTCAACATAAGAAAATCTATAAATGTGATACACACATTTAGCAGAATGAAGGACAAAAGACATACAATTATCTCAATATATGCAGAAAAAGCATTTGACAAATTTTACCATAATTTTCTGATAACAACTGGTATAGAAGGAATAGTGCCCTCAGATACTAGGAAGGAATAGTACCCTCAGGTATAGAAGGAATGTACCCTCAACAAAATAAAGGCCATATACATAAGCCCACAGCTAACATTATAGTCAATAGTGAAAGATTGAAACCTTTTCCTATAAGATCAGGAGCAAGACAAGGATACTCACTTTTGCCACTTCTATGCAGCATAGTACTGGAAACCCAAGCCAGAGTAATTGGGCAAGAGAAAGAAATAAAAGACATTAAACTGACAAGAAGAAGTTGTCTATGATTTCAGACAACATGATCTTATATATAGAAAATCCTAAAACATGATCTTATATGTAGAAAACCTTAAAAACTTCATTAAAAAACTTTTAAAACTAATAAATGAATTTAGTATAGTTACAGGATGCAAAATCAACATGCAAAAATCAGTAGTGTTTCTGTACACTAACAACAAACTATCTGAAAAAACAATTAAGAAAACAATCTCATTATACCAGCTACCAAAAAACACATTAAGGAATAAATTTAATCAAACAGGTAAAAGATCTGTATACTAAAAACCATAAAACAAATTGAAGAAGACACAAAGGAATTGAAAGATATCCCATGTTTATGAATTTGAAAAATTAATATTGTTAAAATGTGTATACTACCCAAAGCAATCTGCAGATTCAATGTAATTCCTATCAAAATTTCAATGGCATTTTTCAGAGAAATAAAAAATAACAATCTTGAAATTCATATAGAATCAGAAAAAAATCCTGAATAGCCAAAGCAATCTTAAGCAAAAAGAACAAAGCTAGAAACAGCACACTACCTGATTTCAAAATATACTACAAAGCTATAGTAATTCAAACAGCATACTGGCATAAAGATTGATACTTAGACCAATGAAACATGGTAGAAAGCCAAGAAACAGATTCGTGCATTTACAGTCGATTGATTTTTGATAAAGATGCCAAGAACATTCAATGGTGAAAGGAGGGCCTCTTTAATAAATAGTATTGGGAAAACTGGATATCTATATAAAGAAGATTGAGACTGGATTCTTGTCTCACATACATAAATCAAAGGAATATGGATTAAAGACTTAAACATAAGTCCTGAAACTATAAAACAATTAGATGAAAACATACATAAAAAGCTCCATGACATTAGTCTTGGCAATGACTTTGCATATGACTACAAAAGCACAGGCAACAAAAGCAAAAATAAACAAATGGGATAACATCAAACTAAAAAGCTTTTTCCAAAGCAAACAATCAACAGAATGAAGAGACAACCTATGGAGCTGAAGAAAATATTTACAAATGATATATCTGATAGAAGATTAATATGCAAAATATGTAAGAAACTCAATAGCAAAATGCACACACACACACAATACACACAAATAACTCAATCAAAAAATGGGCAAAGAACCTGAATAGACATTTCTCTAAAGAAGACATATAAATGGCCAATAGGTATATTTAAAATATTTGACTGATCATCAGGGAAATGCAAATTACAACCACAATGAGATGATCACTTCATACCTGTTAGAATGACTATTATAAAAAAGATGAAAGATAACAAGTGTTGGTAAGGATGCAAACAAAAGGGAACCACTGCACACTGTTGGTGAGAATGCAAATTGGTACAGCCATTATGGAAAATGGTGTGGAGTTTCCTCCAGATGATACAATCCCACCACTCGGTATGTAGCCAAAAAAAAAAAATGAAATCAGTATGTCAAAGAAATACTAAACTCCCATGTTTTTTGCAGCATTATTCACAATAGCCAAAATATGAAATGAACGTAGGTGTCTGTCAATGGACCAATGGCTTTCAAAGAAAAAGTGGTATATATACACAATGAAATACTACTCAGCCTTTAAAATGAAGGAAATCCTCAACCCAGTGCGGTGGCTCACACTTGTAATCCCAACACTTTGGGAGACCAAGGTGGGCAGATCATCTGAGGTCAGGAGTTTGAGACCAACCTGATCAACATGGAGAAACCCTGTTTCTACTACAAATACAAAATTAGCGAGGCGTAGTGGCACATGCCTGTAATCCCAGCTACTCAGGAAGACTGAGGCAGGAGAATCACTTGAACCCAAGAGGTGGAAGTTACGGTGAGCCGAGATTAAGCCATTGCACTCCAGCCTGGGCAATAAGAGTGAAACTCCGTCTCAAAAAAAAAAAAAAAAAAAAAAGGGCCAGGCACGGTGGCTCAAGCCTGTAATCCCAGCACTTTGGGAGGCCAACGCAGGTGGATCACGAGGTCAGGAGATTGAGACCATCCTGGCTAACATGGTGAAACCCCGTCTCTACTAAAAATACAAAAAACTAGCCGGGCGAGGTGGCGGCCGCCTATAGTCCCAGCTACTCGGGAGGCTGAGGCAGGAGAATGGCGTAAACCCGGGAGGCGGAGCTTGCAGTGAGCTGAGATCCGGCCACTGCACTCCAGCCTGGGGGGCACAGCGAGACTCCGCCTCAAAAAAAAAAAAAAAAAAAAAGGCAATCCTGTCATTCGTTACAACATGGATGAACCTGGAGGACATTACGTTAAATAAAATAAACCAGGCATAGAAAGACAAATATGTGATCTCACTTATATGTGGAATCTAAAAACACTGAACTCACAGAAGCAGAAAGTAGAAAGGTATTTACCAGGGACTGAAGGTGAGGTGTGGGAATTTGGAAGATGTTGGTCAAAGGATACGAAATATCAGGAAGAGTAAGTTCAAGAGATCTATTGTACCACATGGTGACTACAGTTTATAACAATGTATTATATACAGATGATTCCTGACATAAAATGTTTCAATTTAGGATTTTTTACTTTATGATGGTGCAAGAGCCATATTTTATTCAGTATAGTCTTGGATTTATGATGGTGTTATGCTTGGATACACCCATTGTAAATTGGAAATATCATAAGTTGAAAATGCACTTTCAACTTTCAATATTTTCAGCTTACGATGGGTTTATCAGGAGGTAACACCATTGTAACTTGAGGAGCATCTGTACTTGAAAATTGCTAAAAGAATAGATTGTAAATGTTCTCATCACAGAAAAAATAATGTGAGGTCATTGATATGTTAATTAGCTTAATTTAGCCATTTCATAAAAGTATAGATATATCAAAACATTATGTTGTATACCATAAATATGTATAATTTTTGTCAATTACAGTTAAATTCATACATACATACACACATACTCACCAAAAATAAAGAAAAAAGAAAATTAAAAAGAAGAATCTCTAGGAATAGGAATGAGAAGAAAAAACTATTTGAATTTGTTTAAACGCTATTCAGGCTCAATACCATTTTCTCATATGGATATAATCTGTGTAGAAAATTTGGGTTGTCACTAAAAATGGGATATAATTCCAATATAATTTAATTAGTAGTATTATATATCTGGTTTGTATATTTTTTTTATCTCTTCGATTATACCATATATTCCCGGAGGGCAGCGATCCTTTCCTATATTAACCTTCCATCTCCTGAAGTATCTAGCAGAGGGCAGAGAGACACTCAGCAAATACTTGTTGATTCATTGGTTAGATTGAGGACCCCAAGTGGACACAATGAAAGTGCTCCCTCCCATGTTCCTCTCTGAATTCTATTTATCTCATTACACTGGTGCATTCAAATATGCAAGAAACAGCTAAGTCCCTTTCAGACTCCTGAGAGTGTGCTCGCACTAGGGATTCAGTCATGAGTATATCTCATGAAGCCCACGGTTTTGTTGGGGGTGGGGGGGCAGATATTAAATAAAAATCACACGAATAAATTCAGGAAGAAAAGAATGTGGTACAATGAAAGGGCACGATAGGAATTGGAAAACTCTTTTAAGAGAGTGACTTTGGAGCTGAGGTCTAGGTTGTGAGAACTTTCTAGACCAGTCAAGGTTTGGAGCAAGCAGCCTGGGATCCTAGAGACAGCCATAGTGGGGTAGGAACAGAGGCTAGAGAGGTAGGGAGGGCCTTGACTATGCCAGATCTATGTTAAAATTGAGTTTTTACATGTGCCGTCTGTCATTGGATCAAAGTGGAGACAGTTATTTCTTCAGGAAAATTCCACCTGCAAAGCTGGTTCCTCCACTCAGAAGACTAGGGAACTTTCTAAATAATATAGGAAGACAAGTTACAATTAAAAAAAAAAAAAAAGAAGAAGAATTTACAGATTTTTTTTCTTTATTGTTAATGTATGTTAATCATGAAAAAAATACATTGAAAGTTCAGAAAAGCACAAAGAAGGGGAAAAAATGCTTATAATACTGTCACCAATGAATGTGAATCACATTGTACATTGTTTTAAAATATGCTTTTTAATATTCAATGATATATCATAAGCCTTTTTGATGTTTTAAAATATATTTCTATTCTAGTTACAACTAAAAAACTCCCAGTTATATAAGTAGATATAAGTATAGCTATACACATGGAGATACAGATATACATATAGATAGAGATACAACATAATGATGAGTAATGAAGATAAATTCAACCTCCCCACAGCTTAATGTCCTTAACAAAACTTCCCAGGGAGATGGAACACTTTTGGCCCATTTGCCTGAAGTGCCTGTCCCTTTCCTAATGTTCTCTCCCCTTGTCACGGACAAAGATGCCAATTTTCCCCACACAGTTTTAGAAAGATATTTTATACAAGTTTCATGAACTCGTGACTCTCCTTGCTGAAATGCCATTGGAATTGGCCTATGGTATTATGCTCAAGAATTTCTTTTCTTTATCTTTGCTCTCCAGTTTTTGAAAGGGAAGGAAAGGCAAGGAAATAAGTCAACTTAACAAAAGTCCCAAACAGTAAACATGAACTTTCAAAAAACTGTCTTCCTATATAACCTTAAATAGAAATAGGATTCTCAGGAAACACTATAGATTTCCATATTTATACCCACTTAGCCCCACTTCATGGTTCATTTTTTCATTCTATATATTTTTGTGAGGCCCTGCTGTGTGCTATTATCTAAACTATGCTCTGATCACACAAAGATGAGTAAGAAGACAAAGTCCCTGTCCTGAAGGAGCTCGAACACCTGTGGAGAAGTGAGCATATACACAGATAATTATAGACAATGTCAAGGAATCAATAAACACAGTCCTGTAAGAGACCCACAAGAGGTCATCTGATGGTGGGGATGGAGAGATGGTCAGGAAGAGTGCTGGAGGAGATACCCTTGAGCTGAGTGAAATAAGTTGGATTCTTTGGTGCAAACTCGATGGTTAGACTTGCACACAAGGAAAATGCTCTAAAATCAACAGACAAATTAGGAAGTGGTTTTTCTCATTAATAGAAGTTTATCCTTCCCAAAGCGTACTGTGTTTGCGCCCTCTGATCACCAAAAGGCTGTGACAACCACAGAACGGTTATCACCCATACTAGAACACTAGAAACATAGTCACATGGGTGATCTATTTATAAATGAACACCGTGATAGATTGTTTAAAAGTCACTGAGGAAAGGAAGCAGAGATATTGTTATATTTATGAGCTGACATTATTCTTGGGCCAGAGCCTGGCTAAGCATTTAAAAACCTATATCTGATTTAATCCTCACAGCAACATCGTGAAGTAGGTTCCATCTGCACGACTGGTCTGTCTACTTAGACAGTATTTTGATGTCCATTTTATTTAAAAGGAAATTGAAGATTGGAGGGTCAACTGTTTTGCTCAAGATGGCACAGATGATAACTGAAAGAAATGGGATTCAAATTTAAGTGCACCCCAAATAATACTATATTAAAATATGAGGTCTTTCATTAAACTCATTTTAAAGTGCTCTTTTTTGTTAAGAGAAGAGGCCCTTCAGACCCCCTTCCCTTAGTTTTCTGGTGAGCTCTATGCTAGAAGTCTCTCGTAATTAAAGATGAATTAAAAGTAAGACTATATCAAGCCACTTCTTGTATCTGTGTCAGGACACAGAAATCACATCTCAGGGTAAGGTCTTCTGTTATTAAGTCTGCCTACGTCAAAATCACCTTGTTTATCCAGGGAAGCTTTGGTCAGTTTTCTGGGCAATCGTTTTTTTGTTTGTTTGGTTTTGAGACAAACCAAAACTCTGTCACCCAGGCTGGTGTGCAATGGCTCAATCTCAGTTCACTGCAACCTCCGCCTCCCAGGTTCAAGCAATTCTCGTGCCTCAGCCTCCCGAGTAGCTGGGTCTACAGGTGGGGAATGTCTTTTTGATCTGGAAATGTGGGACAAACATGAAAATGCTTCAATTCATAAGAAAAAAAGCCTATGTTGAATGGGATGTATAACTGGCTAATTTCTAAGTCCCCACCCAATCACTGAATTAAAAATTATGTGGTTCAGAGTTTCCTGAAACCTTCCTGATTAACTTGTCCTACTGTTTCCCATGATCAAAGGTAATAAAAGATTAAATAGCTAATAATATTCATTTTCTTTTGATGCATTCAGGGGAATGTTACCTCCAATGATGATTATGCCAGGTCTCTGCAATCATTTATTCTTTATAGATACATCTCTGAAATTACAAATAGATACCAAATTTATAAAAAACATGCATTAAAAATTTTCATTGAAATATTTATTAAAAATTAAAAATGCTAATTAAGCATTCAGAGGCACATCCCATGGTTCACAAAAGTGTTTCTCCAGTTAAACTTTTTGCTTAAAAATCAACTCATAATGGAATCCCAGCACTTTGGGAGGCCGAGACGGGCGGATCACGAGGTCAGGAGATCGAGACCATCCTGGCTAACCCGGTGAAACCCCGTCTCTACTAAAAAATACAAAAAACTAGCCGGGCGAGGTGGTGGGCGCCTGTAGTCCCAGCTACTCGGGAGGCTGAGGCAGGAGAATGGCGTAAACCCGGGAGGCGGAGCTTGCAGTGAGCTGAGATCCGGTCACTGCACTCCAGCCTGGGCGACAGAGCGAGACTCCGTCTCAAAAAAAAAAAAAAAAAAAAAAAAAACAACTCATAATGGATAAAAGACCTAAACATAAGACCCAAAACCATAGCTCCTAGAAGAAAACATAGGAGGAAAGCTCATTAAAGTTGGTCTTGACAATGACTTTTTGGGTGTGACCCCAAAAGTTGAGGCTGCAAAAGCAAAAATGAATAAATGGAATAACATCCAACTAAAAAGTTTCTGGACAACAAAGGAAGCAATCAACAAAATGGAAAAACAGCTTATAGATTGGAAGAAAATATTTGAAAACAATATATCTGATAAGGAGTTTATATTCAAAATACAACTCACTAGCAGAAAAGGAAATAACCTAATTTTAAAATGGGCAAAGGACTGAATAGAGATTTCTCCAAAGAAGACATAAAAATAGGGCCAAGGGCAATGGCTCATACCTATAATCCCAACACTTTGGGAGGCCGAGGTAGGCAGATCACTTGAGGCCAGGAGTTGGGGAATAACCCGGCCAACATGGCGAAACCTTGTCTTTACTGAAAATATAAAAATTAGCCAGGTGTGGCAGTGCGCTCCTGTAGTCCCAGCTACTGGGGAGGCCAAGGCATGAAAATCACTTGAACTGGGAGGCAGAGTTTGCAGTGAGCTGAGATCATGCCACTGCACTCCAGCCTAGGTAGAAGAGCAAGACTCTGTCTAAAAAAAAAAGAAAAAAAGTCAACAGGCCAAGAGGTATATGGAAAAGATGGAAAAGGTGTATTCAACATCACTAATCATCAGGGAAATGCAAATCAAAATCACTATAAGATATCACAGATGGCTATTATCAAAAAGACAAGAGCCAACAAATGTTAGCTAGTATGTGGAACAAAAGCCAATCCTTGTAGAGAAACTTTTGTTTAAGGATTAAACAATTAATGAAATAAGACCTCTCAAGCCAGCATCCATCAATGTAACAGCAACATCAACAACTATTTACTGTGTCTTTTTCATAGGCCATTGTTCTAGGGCTTGGGACCTCACAAAAATATGACACTCAGTTTGCTGAGTCTGCATTAAAAACTGCCTCTAGAAGCTTTTAATCTAGTTGGAGATACAGGCCAAACACGAAGAAAGGAGATATAACTCTATGAGATAATGCATGTCCACACAGATGAGAGCCACCAGAGTTCAGAGAAAGTGAAATAACCAAGCACAGAGAGTAAAGGACACAAAGTGCATCTTGTGCTTTCTTGTTCAATCACATAAGTCTAGGTGAGGTCAGCCTCCCACTGCCTCCCATAAAGCTGTGGATTTTCCTAGACAGCCAATTATTCCTTCCCTCCCTCCCTCCCTTCCTCCCTCCCTCCCTCCCATCTTTCCTTCCTTCCTTCCTTCCTTCCTTCCTTCCTTCCTTCCTTCCTTCTTTCCTTCCTTCTTTCCTTCCTTCCTTCCCTCCTTCCTTCCTTCCTTCCTTCCTTCCTCCCTCCCTCCCTTATTTTTTGGCAGGGTCTCACTCTGTCACCCAGGCTGGAGTACAGTAGTACAATCATAGCTCACTACAGTCTTGACCTCCCAGGCTCTAGTGATTCTCCCACCTCAGCCTCCCGAGTAGCTGGGACTATAGGCATGTGCCCCCATGCCTGGCTAATTTTTGTATTTTTCTGTAATGATGAGGTCTCATTATGTTGCCCAGGCTGGTCTTGAACTCCTGGACTCAAGCAATCCACACATCTTGGCCTGCCGAAGTGTTGGGATTACGGGCATGAGCCACTGCTCCCAGCCTCAATTCTATTATTTCTCAAAACGCTAATATTTGTTAGGTTTTAGGAAATGAACAATTTCATATTCGGCATAAATGAATTGCAGAGAGGAATGCATTCCACACTTTCTCCCACCACACACATACACTACACATCCACTTTAAAATATATATCTGAAAGAGAATATATAAGAAAGAAAGTATAATGAGTTGCTTATGAAATTTGTGAATATAGATTTTTTTCTTTTTTCTTTAATATTTGCCCCATCATAGGTTCTTAGGAATTACATTTTCTGTGGTGCCTAAAGTAGAGACAGGTACAAAGGTATAAGTGCGTGCAGGCAGCTGCATGCTCTGTAAAGGCACCAAGGCCGGTGGCCTTTTGTCTGAGTGACAAGTACCCCATGTCCTCACAATTGCCTCTTCCACATCGGGCCTGAACAGCAGTCTCCCTCTATGGATGGCAGGTTTGTCAACTGCAGGGACTATGTGTTATTTTTATTTCTCTGGCTCTTAATAATAGTCAATTCAAGTTATATCAGAGTCACATCTGAAATATTCTCTCTTCCAAAAAGCCTTCTGTGGAACATATCAGTGCAGTGATGCTTTCTGTCTGTAACAACCACTATTGACTCGGCGCGGTGGCTCACGCCTGTAATCTCAGCACTTCAGGAGGCCAAGGTGGATCATCTGAGGTCAGGAGTTCGAGACCAGCCTGGCCAACATGGTGAAACCCCGTCTCTACTAAAAATACAAAAATTAGCCAGGCATGGTGGTGAGTACCTGTAATCCCAGCTACTTGGGAGGCTGAGGCAGGAGAATCCCTTGAACCTGGGAGGTGGAGCTTTCAGTGAGCCAAGATCATGCCACTGTATTCTATCCTGGACAACCAGAGTGAAACTCCATCTCAGACAAAAAAAAAAAAAAAAAAAAAAAAAAAAAACACTGCTTCTGCATTGTCTTAGTGGGACTGGCATCCTCTCCGCAAACCCTATTAGCCCAGAGCTCATTAAATGTCTTCACATTCAAGAGCCATAAACCCATGTTTTCTTCTAGATTTTCTTTTGGTTAAATTTGGAGATGTATTTTTGGAAATGGCTTCCTGAGCAGTATCTCTGCTCTGAATTTGAGGCTAAGATGAGTTTCCCCGTACAACTGAACCAGTGGCTTCTTAGAGGGAGAGTACATATTCTCCAGGTATGAATAAAATACAGACAACTTTAATTGCATCTACCACTGGCCACAGTGCCCCTGAACGAGTCCTACAAGTGAAAAGGTAATTTTGAACAATGTTTCAAAATTCACACATCTGCTTTCAAATTGTTTCCTTTTCTTACAAATACCTTGGTTATCAAAATGGGTAATTTACTGAAATATACATAAACTCCAAATGTGACATTAAACAATGGATTAAATAAAATAAAGAAACGGAAAAATAACAGCTATATAAAGACACTTGGCTGGAAGTAATCAAATGAAGTCCATTTTTTTAAATTCTCAAATAATTCTGTGATCCTGGCTCCCGATAAGAGGGAATTGTCTTACTGAAAGGCATAATAGCCTCCTAGGGATTTGCTTTCCTTTGAACAATGAAGAGGGAGGAAAAGCTTCAGTAGGGATTTGAATTTAGCAGACTTGTTTGTACTTAAACTTGGCTTAATAAGTGTTCTTTAAAGCTTGTTGTTTTTCTTTTTATTAAAATAAAACTTTTAAATTTTGTAACTCATCTGTCAATGTAATTCATAAAAACAAATTTTCACATAAAAAGTATTTTTCTAAAATAAAAATAGAAAAGTAATGTCTCTCTTATAAAAGACTCATACCAGAAAGACATAAAAAAGAAAACAGTCATCCAAAACAACCACTATTGACATGTTGGTATGCTTTTAGAATTTTTAAATTCATATATTCACAGATAACTTTCAACAAAAAAAGATTTAAGCTTTACTTTTATATTTTAGTGTTTTCAGTTAAGTGATATATTAAGGACATATTTTCATGTTAATAAAAAGTCTCTATCATTCTTTGTGGTGGCTGCATAATATTTCATTGTATAATGCACCATCATGTATTCAAAATATTCCATATGGATGAAAATCTTTCTATTTACAAATTCTTGCTATCATACACAAAACTGCAAAACATTCTAGAATATGTGTATTTGCCTATATTTGTCCCATAATTTCTCTTGGAAAATTATTAGAAGGGAATTTACTAGACCAAAGTATATGTGCACTTGAAATGTTGACAGGTATTATTTAATTATCCTTCAAATAAAAGAATAAATTTGAACTCTTGCCAACAGTATATGATGGTGACCATTCCTCTGCTCCTGTTCCAACATTCAACTTTGTCCACTTTAAGAAACCTGGTCAAGCTGATAGAGAACAACAACAACAAATCTCATTTTTCTAACTTTAATTACTGTGGAGCTTACCCAATATATAATGTTTGGGGAGTAACACAAAAAACTTAGGACACTGCATAAAGATGTCCTTGGATGTCACCTCTTGCCACTTCACAGCTTGAAGACTGCTGCAGTCCCTAGCAGTGAATCATGAAAGGTGGCAGTCTCAATAAAGATGAAAAATAAATAAAGGACTTCTGCTTTCCAGTCTAGCATATAAGATTATTAAAAATTGTCACTCCATGTGACAATAAGTAAAAAGCTGAACAAACTGAAAAATCAGAAGCTTTTCTTAGATCCATAAGAGAGGCAAGGTCACAGGGAAAACTGCTGCCACCCTCACCCCCACCCGCCCCACCGCCAAATTAAAGAGACTAACAGTAGAATAGAGAAAATCACAACTTACTGAAGTAATAATCTCTATGGGAAACAGTGCAGGATACATCATGCCTGGCTATCAATAAAAAAGTATAAGACATACCAGGAAGCCAAAAACACATTTGTAAGAGACAGAGAAAGCATCAAAACCAGACTCAGATATGGTAGGGATGCTGGAATTATCAGATCAAGAATTTAAAACAACTATGATTTATATGCTAAGGGCTCTCATGGATAAAGTAGGAGCATGCATGAATATATGGATGATGTAAGCACAGAGATGGAAGAAAGAACCAAAAAGAAATGATACAGATAAAAATCAGTATAATAGAAAGGAAGAATGCCTTCAGTGGGCTTACGACTAGACTGGAGACAACTCAGGGAAGAATCTCTGAGGTTGAGGCTATCTTAACAGAAACCTTCAAATCTGAACAGCAGAGTACAAAGACCAAAAAAACCCAGAACAGCTACAAAGGATATAATATGTGCATAATGGAAATACCATAAAGACAAGAAAAAGACAAAGGACTAGAAGAATTATCTGAAACAAATTAATGCCAGACATCAAGCCACTGATACAGAAATGGAACCCGTCCTGAGGGGCATCCTGGCTTTACAGCAACTCACCTTCAGAGGGAGCTAATCCATTCCTGTGAGAACTAAACCAGTCTCACCAGAGTGGGAACCCACTCACTACCACAAGAATGGCACCAAACCATTTGTACCAGATCCACCCTCATGACTGAAACACCTCCCAACGGGCCTCACCTCCCACCACCATCACAATGGGGATCAAATTTGAACACAGGATTTGATGGGGACAAACAAACCGTATCCAAACCACAGCACTTATAGAGGAAAAAAGTAAGAATTGCATCCTACTTATCTTAAGAACCTTTCAAGCAAGAAGAGAATATAGTGAAATATTTAGAATTGAGGGGGGAAAAAAAAAAAAACACCACAACAACCAGGCTAGGATTCTGTACCCTGTGAAATAGTCCTTCAAAAGTGAGGGAGAAATACTTTCTCAAACAAAGTTGAGAGAATTTCTTGCCAGTAGACCTGCCTGCAAAAAATGTCTTTAAAAGTTCTTTAGAGAGAAAGAAAATGAGGAAAACTACAAAAATCAGATGAGAGATATCAAAGAACTAAATAAACTGAAAGATATTTCATGTTTACGAGTAGGAAGACTCAATGTTATTAAGATGTCAGTTCCTCCCAACTTGATCTTTAGATTTAATGCAATCACAATCAAAATCCCAACAAGTTATTTTGTCGATATCAACAAACTGATTCTAAAGTTTATTTGCTACTATGGCCTAAATGTTTGTATGTCCCCCAAATTCATATTTTGAAACCCCCAGGGTAATGTGGGACCATTGAGAGGTGATTGTGCCATGAGGGAATTAGTGCCCTTATCAAAGAGACCCCAGAGAGCTCACCCCTTCCACCATGTGACGACACAGCTAGAAGTCACCACCTGTGAACCAGAGCACAGACACTAAGTCTGCTTATGCTTTGATCTTGGATTTCTCAGCCTCAAGAACCATGAGAAATAAATTTATCAGCCACTCAGTGTAAGGTATTTTGCTATAGCAGCCCAAGTGTATTAACACAATATTGCCAACACAATATTGAAGAAGAATAACGTTGAAGTACCAATACTACCCAACTTCAAAAGTTACTATAAAGCTACAGTAATCAAGGAAGTGCAGTATTGGTGAAAAAGTGCACAAATAGGATCAGTGGAATACATCAGAGAGCCCAGAAACAGGCCAACATAAAGTCAACTGATCTTTGATAAAGGAACAAAGGAAATACAATGGAGCAAAGAGAGTCTTTCCCACAAATGGAGCTCGAACATCTGAACATCCACATGCATAAAAAATCTGGACATAGACTTTACACACTTCATAAATTTGAGCTTAAAATGGAAATTTTAATACAAAACTATAAAACTCCTAGACGATAACAGGAAAAAACCTAGATGACCTTGGATACGGTGATGACTTTGTAGATACAACACCAAAGGCACAATACATCAAATAAATCGTTGATTAAGACAGACTTCATTAGCTTGGAAAACTTCTGCTCTGTGAAAGACAATGTCAAAGAAATGAAAAGACAAGCCACAGGCTGGGAGAAAATATTTGTAGAAGATTTCTCACACACGTGAGAAAGCACTGTTATCCAACATATACAAAGGTATTTAAAACTTAACATTGAGAAACAACCCATCCAGTTAAAAAGTTGGTCAAAGATCTTACAAGACACCTCACCAAAGAATATGTGCAGATTATAAATGATCACATGAAAAGATGCTCTGCATCATGTGTTATCAGGGAAATACAAATTAAAAGAACAATAAAATATCACTATACAGCTGTCAGAATGGCCAAAATCTAGAACACCGACAACACCAAATGCTGACATCCTTTATGTGACAACAATAGGAACTTTCATTCACTGCTAGCAGGAATGAAAAATAGTACAGCTGCTTTGGAAGATGGTTTGGCAGTTTCTTACAAAACTAAACATCGTCTTATCATTCGTTCCAGAAATCACGCTTCTTGGTTTTTACCCAAAGGAGTTGAAAACTTATGTCCACACAAAAACGTGTACATGAATGTTTATAGCAGTTTTATTCATAATTGCCAAAACTTGGACGCAACCAAGATTTCCTTAAGTGGGTGAGTGGATAAACTGGTACATCCTGACAATGGAATGTTATTCAGTGCTAAAAAGAAATGAGCAATCAAGCTATGAAAAGATGTGGAGGAAACTTAAATTCATATTACTCAAAGTTTAAAAAGCCAGTCTGAAGAGACTACACACTGTACAATTCCAACTATATGGCATTCTGGGAAAGGTAAAACTCTGGAGGCAATAAAAATACTAATGGTTGCCAAGTTATAGTGAACGGAGGAATGAACAGGTGTAGCACAGAGGATTTCTGGGGCACTATGATAACACAATGGGGGACACACATCATTGTACATTCGTCCAAACCCATAAAAGTACACAACACCAAGAGTGAACCCTAATGTCAACTATTGACTCTGAGTGATAATGATGTGTCAACGTAGGTTCATCAATTGTAACAAATGTACCACTCTGGTAGGGGATGTTGATAATGGGGGAGGTTATGGATGAGTGGGGGTAGGGGATACATGGGAAATTTCTGTACCTTCTGCTCAATTTTGTTGTGAACCCAAAACTGCCCTAAAAATAAAGTCTATTAAAAATAAATAAATGAAAATATAGGTGTCTAAGACAGAAATGTTGACTGTTCCCTGGGTTTCATGGCTGCTACTTTTGTACTTGTTCACCTTCTATCTGCCTCTATCTGCAGGACTGGTCAGTTGGCTTGTTTAGAAAATTAGGGTCTTTTCATAACCCTGTGTGCCAGAGATTGTATTGCTAGAAGCACACTAAATTCAAAGAGGAATTCTGGTCTGGTAAACGTGAATTTGAATAATAATTTTTTTAAAACTTAATATGCGTTTTGGAGTAATACTTTGACAACCAAATATCTTGGTTACCAAAATGAGTCACTGATTGAAATACATATATACTCCAACTGTGATATTAAACAATAGATTATAATATAATAAATAAATGGAAAATAGCAACTGTCTAAAGTCAGTTAGCTGGAAAAATCAAATCAAGTCCAATTTTTTAATCCTCAAATAATTATATGATCCTGGCTTCTCATAAGAGAGAATTGTCTTACCCAGAGGTTTAATAGCTTCCCTGAGGATTTACTTAAGAGATAATGGGGATCCTGCAATGACCCTAAATGAAACTTTGGGATCCCAGAGGGCAGTAATGGATGACAGTTTAGTTTTAAGTGACGTTATCCAAGGGGCCGAGTGGTTCTTTCTTTCTAAATGAAGTGGTCTGCTGGCAATACCTAAACACCTTTTATGATTAATCCATTTCATCCAGGCTATATTACTCAGAACTTCAAGGTTTCAGTTTGGTTTTTTGTGAGTTTTTTATTTTATTATTATTATTATTATTTTGAGACAGGGTCTTGCTCTGTCACCCAGGCTAGAGTGCAATGGCACAATTTCACCTCACTACAAATTCCGTATCCCAGGCTCAAACAATCCTCCTGCCTCAGCCTCCCAATTAGCTGGGACTACAGGCATGCACAACCATGCCTGGCTAATTTTTGTATTTTTTGTAGAGATGGGGTTTCGCCATATTGCCTAGGCTGGTCTCAAATTCCTGGACTCAAGCTATCCCCCTGCCTCAGCCTCCCAAAGTGCTGGGATTACAGGCGTGAGCCATCGTGTCTGGCCCTCAGTCATCTGCTTTTTGCAAATACTTGGGCTGTGTGGCCTTGGGCAAGTAGCTCAACTTCTCTGAGTTCAATTTTCCCTATGTGACCTATGTAAACAATAAAGAGATTACACAGTGCACCGTAAACAATTTGGATTTACCCCAGGAATGCAAAATTTATTTAACATTATCAGTGATACAATTATCCACATTTTAACAGATTGAAGATCATTTAAAATGTAATCTTTTCAATATACAAAGAAGTTCAATAAACATTTATTTATTTTAAAAATTATAATGACAGGGAACTTCTATAACATGTAAATGGTGTCTACAAAGAAAACCTGTAATGGACATTATACTTAACGGTGGAACACTATAACTACTCCCTGTAAGATGAGTCACAAGACAGGATTTCACTATTTCAATATTGTACTAGATGCCCTAGATAAGGTAATAAGGAAAAAAAGAAAAGATACAAGAATTGGGGAGTAAGAAATAAAATTGTCTTTATTTGCAAATGATATTGGGTAGAAGACTGCAATGAATCTACAGAAAAATTACTGGAGTAGTAAGAAAAGTTTAAAACGTGACTCCTTAAAAAATAATATGTACATTTAAGTTGCAGTTCTAAGTATCAACACAAAAATTTTTAAATGTGCTATTTTTATAAAAAGGCTTTTACAGTACAGTAAAAATTTCAGATACCTAGGAATAAATCTAACAAAAGATGTATAATATCTTTAGAGCAAAAATATAAAATTTTATTGAAAACATAGAAAACTTAAATATAAATACATGTTCATGAATCCTAAAGTGTGTACTCATAAAACTGTAAATATTCCTAAAATTGATCTATGCATTTAATGCAATTCCAATTAAAATCCCAGCAGTTTTATTGTAGAGTTTCTTATTAACTTAACAAATGCTTATTGAACACTCAGTCCTTGCTAGACACTGTACTAGGTATAGTGAGAATATTGCAATGAGCAAGACATGAAATCTCCATTCTAATGAACCTTGGACTATTGAGAGAAACTGACTTAAAATACGTAATTATTAGTGTGACATGTTGATTACATGCTGTGCGATTGGCATATTACAGATGATAAAATTGAAACTAAACATGTCATTTGCCAAACCCAAGATCACAGAACTAGTAACATGAGAGTCAGTTTTTAAAGCCAAGAGTGATAAGTCTGACTTCAAAGCCTACGTTCTTTCCACGTCATCATGCAGATTTCCAAGACCCTCTTTGTCCAAAAGCTCAGCCAGCATGCATTCCTCTGTGTACCTCTATAGAGCCACAACTGTGTCTCAAACCCTTACAAAATATATATGACCTGGGTATAAAGCTGCAAAAGTCAAGTGCTACAGTCACAGTGAAGTGCATGATGGGTGTTCACAGATGCCAGCACCACTGGGCTCTCTGTTTAGGCAAAGTTGGCAGCAACTGTGGTGTGATTTCAGGGATGTTTCTCCTCTAAAAGATCTCCCTGGGCTGTCACAGTTTGTGAGAATTTCCACAGTTGGAGGTTCAGACTGCAGGATTTCAGGAATATTGTGGAATGAGTAGCAATGTCAGCAACCTGCTTGTCTCCAACGTTATTACTTTAAATATTTTTCAGTAACTACAACAATAATAACATAAAGCCTCTACCCTGCCTCACAACCAAGTAACTTTGTGACTGTCTGGCTTTCTCCTCTAACGTGCCTAACCTCAGTAGCCAGATATGTGTGGTGGGAAAGTCTATGCACAACCATACCTCAGAAATGGGATCTAAGACCTGTACCCCAGGTCCTAGTTAATGAAACCCTGGCAGCCCACCTGGCATCGGCCAGGGCTGTCACCACATGTGGCCTGCTACTTTGGCCTTGTCCTAGGAAGCTTCAAATACCAACATTTAAGACAAGTAGTTAAAACTATCTTTTTAGGTTTAGGATCAACAAGTCAAAATCATGGAAACAAAATAGTAAAGAAAACAAATGCTTCATAATGAAGAGAAACAAAAAGTCAAGAGCTGAGAAAAGCCTTTCCTCTGAGGTTCACTTTATGAATCAGAAGAATATTCTACACACCTGGCTATTTCTTATACCCAGTGAGATTAAAGAGGATATGGCATCAGTACAGGAACAAGTAGGAGAAAACACAGGTTCAATGAAATAACTGATGATACCGCAAGAAAATAGTGGCTATATGCAGTAAAAAGCAGAATTACTACTGCAGAAAAGTAAATACACAATACAAAACAGAGTCCCTACATTGTAATGGTTGAGAACTTGGCTCCTGTGTCAGACAGATTTGGCTAGAATTGAATTACAATTCTGCATTGCTTCTCAGCCTTTTGGCTAAGATCAAGTGAATTACAATTCTGCCATTTATCAGCTGTATGATCTTCAGCAAATGCAATGCATCATCCATAAAGTGAGGATAAGAAGATGAAAAAAGAATGCATTTATAGTGTTAAAATAGTGCCTGAAACATGGCCAATGCTGCATAAAGTTATGCCTATTATTATTTTTATTCTAACCAACAAACTTAATAATTATTCTTTGGATTGAGGCACTCAGGATCCTCTGCTCCAATGTCAACATCCCCAAGAGTGGTAGGCATTCTATATTATCATTATTGTTGAGCATCTGCTTTGTACAAGGCAAATTTATTAAACAACCACCTAACATAGGACACCAAGAAACTAAGAAAATGGAAGGTATGACCAGTGTTTTGAAGAGTGAGGTGAGTTGAGTTTCCCAAATGTGACTATGAAAACATGAGATCAAGAGTGCCTCTGCCGGGTGCAGTGCATGCCTATAATCCCAGCACTTAGCTGGCCAAGGCAAGAGGATTGCTTGAGCTCAGGAGTTTGAAACCAGTCTGAGCAACATAGTGAGACCCTGTCTCGGAAAAAAAAAAAAAGAGAGAGAGACCCAGAGGAAAGCTCCAGATTTTTGACTCCTTCCACTTCCATGCACATGACTCACTTCACAATTCCCAAGAATGGTGATGATACTAACAGACCCTAGTCTTTGGTATGAAATTATGAATTGCTTTCATTACCTATAGAAGATTAATATTCTCACTAGGATTCTCTATATCTTAATAGGCTGGCCAACTCTTATTCCTCTCCTTTGAAGATACTTAATCTACAAGTGTCTGTAATATAAAGACACGGTTAAATACAAAGGGTCATGGCAAGTGTCTAGGAAAGTCACTTTATACCATCTCTAATGGTGCCAACAGGAGTAATAAGTGATGGAGAAGCAATCAAAACCACACAGTTAAAATCACTTTTAGGGCCAGTGACTGGCAAGGTGGCTGAATAGGAACAGCTCCGGTCTGCAGCTCCCGGTAAGATAAATACAGAAGGCGGGTCATTTCTGCATTTCCACCTGAGATACCTGGCTCATCTCATTGGGACTCATTAGACAGTAGGTGTAGCCCATGGAGGATGAACCAAATCAGGGTGGGGCATCATCTTACCCAGGAAGTGCAAGGGGTCAGGGAACTCCCTCCCCTAGCCAAGGGAAGCAGTGAGGGACTGTGCCCTGAGGAATGGCGCACTCCAGCCCAGATACTATGCTTTTCCCACGGTCTTCACAACCCACAGGCCAGGAGATTCCCTCGAGTGCCTATGCCACCAGGGCCCTGAGTTTCAAGCACAAAACTGGGTGGCCATTTGGGCAGACACTAAGTTTTTTTTCATACCCCAGTGGCGCCTGAAACACCAGTGAGACAGAAGTGTTCACTCCCCTGGAAAGGGGGCTGAAGCCAGGGAGCCAAGTGGTCTAGCTCAGTGGGTCCCACCCCCATGGAGCCCAGCAAGCTAAGACCCACTGGCTTGAAATTCTTGCTGCCAGCACAGCAATCTGAAGTCGAACTGGGATGCTTGAGCTTGGTGGGGGGAGGGGCATCCACCATTACTGAAGCTTGAGTAGGCGGTTTTCCCCTCACAGTGTAAACAAAGCTGCTGGGAAGTTTGAACTGGACACAGTCCACCACAGCACGACAAAGCTGCTGTAGCCAGACTGCGTCTCTAGATTCCTCCTCTCTGGGCAGGGCATCTCTGAAAGAAAGGCAGCAGCCCCAGTCAGGGGCCTATAGATCAAACTTCCAAATTCCTGGGACACAGCACCTGGGGGAAGGGATAGCTATGGGTGCAACTTCAGCAGACTTAAATGTTCCTGCCTGCCAGCTCTGAAGAGAGCAGCGGACCTCCCAGCACAGCGCTCAAGCTCTGCTAAGGGACAGATTGCCTCTTCAAGTGGGTCCCTGACCCCCATGCTTCCTGACTGGGAGACACCTCCCAGCAGGGGTCAACAGACACCTCATGTAGGAGAACTCCAGCTGGCATGTGGCAGGTGCCTCTCTGGTATGAAGCTTCCAGAGGAGGAACAAGTGGCAATCTTTGCTGTTCTTTTTTTTTTTTTTTTTTTTTTTTTTTTTTTTTTTTTTTGAGACGGAGTCTCGCTGTGTCGCCCAGGCTGGAGTGCAGTGGCCGGATCTCAGCTCACTGCAAGCTCCGCCTCCCGGGTTTTTACGCCATTCTCCTGCCTCAGCCTCCCGAGTAGCCGGGACTACAGGCGCCTGCCACCTCGCCCGGCTAGTTTTTCGTATTTTTCAGTAGAGACGGGGTTTCACCGTGTTAGCCAGGATGGTCTCGAACTCCTGACCTCGTGATCCGCCCATCTCGGCCTCCCAAAGTGCTGGGATTACAGGCTTGAGCCACCGCGCCCGGCCCTTTGCTGTTCTAAAGCCTCCGCTGGTGATGCCCAGGCAATCAGGGTCTGGAGTGGACCTCCAGGAAACTCAGCAGACCTGCAGCAGAGGGGCCTGTTAGAAGGAAAACTAACAAACAGAAAGGAATAGCATCAACATTAACAAAAAGGACGTCCACACAAAAACCCCATCTGAAGGTTACCAATATCAAAGATGAAATGTAGATAAATCCACAAAGATGAGGAAAAACCAGCACAGAAAGGCTGATAATTATAAAAACCAGAATGCCTCTTCTCCTCCAAAGGATCACAACTCCTCACCAGTTAGGGCACAAAACTGGACAGAGAATGAGTTTGACAAATTGACAGAAGTAGGCTTCAGAAGGTGGGTAATAACAAACTTCTCTGAGCTAAAGGAGCATGTTCTAACCCAATGCAAGGAAGCTAAGAACCTTGAAAAACGGTTAGAGGAATTGCTAACTAGAATAACCAGTTTAGAGTAGAATATAAGTGATCTGATGCAGCTGAAAAACACAGCACAAGAACTTTGTGAAGCATACACAAGTATCAATAGCCAAATTGATCAAGCGGAAGAAAGAATATCAGAGATTGAAGATCAACTTAATAAAATAAAATGTAAAGATGAGATTAGAGAAAAAAGAATGTGAAGGAACAAACAAAGCCTCCATGGTACTATGTGAAAAGACCAAACCTACATTTGATTGGTGTAACTGAAACTGACAGGGAGAATGGAACAAAGTTGGAAAACACTCCTCAGGATATTATCCAGGAGAACTTCCTCAACCTAGCAAGGCAGGCCAACATTCAAATTCAGGAAATACAGAGAATGCCACAAAGATACTCCTCAAGAAGAGCAACCCCAGTACACATAATCGTGAGATTCACCAAGGTTGAAATGAAGGAAAAAATGTTGAGGACAGCCATAGAGAAAGGTCAGGTTACCCACAAAGGGAAGCCCATCACACTAACAGCAGATCTCTATGCAGACACCCTACAAGCCAGAAGAGAGTGGGGGCCAATATTCAACATTCTTAAAGAAAAGAATTTTCAACCCAGAAATTTCATATCCAGCCAAACTAAGCTTCATAAGTGAAGTAGAAATAAAATCCTTTATAGACAAGCAAATGCCAAGAGATTTTGTCATCACCAGGCCTGCCTTACAAGAGCTGCTGAAGGAAGCACTAAACATGGAAAGGAAAAACCTGTAACAGCCACTGCAAAAACACACTAAATTGTAAAGACCATCAAAACTATGAAGAAACTACATCAACTAACAGGCAAAATAACCAGCTAGCATCATAATGACAGGATTAAATTCACACATGGCAATATTAACCTTAAATGTAAATGGGCTAAATGCCCCAATTAAAAGACACAGACTGGAAAATTTGATAGAGTCAAGACCTATTGGTGTGCTGTATTCAGGAGACCCATCTCACATGCAAAGACACACATAGGCTCAAAATAAAAAGATGGAGGAATATTTACCAAGCAAATGGAGAGCAAAAAAAAAAAAAAAAAAAAAAAGCAGGGGTTGGAATCCTAGTCTCTGATAAAACGAACTTTAAACCAACAAAGATCACAAAAGACAAAGAAGGGCATTACACGAACATAAAGGAATAAATGCAACAAGAAGAGCTAATTATCCTAAAAATATATGCACCCAAAAGAGGAGCACCCAGATTCATAAAGCAAGTTCTTAGAGACCTATGAAGAGACTTAGATTCCTACACAATAGTAGTGGGAGACTTTAATACCCTACTGTCAATATTAGGCAGATCAACAAGACAGAAAATTAACAAGGATATTCAGGACTTGAACTCAGCCTCTGGACCAATATAAATAAAATACCTAGGAATCCAACTTACAAGGGATGCAAAGGACCTCTTCAAGAAGAACTACAAACCACTGCCCAAAGAAATAAAAGTGGACACAAACAAATGGGAAAACATTCCATGCTCATGGATAGGAAGAATCAATATCATGAAAATGGCCATACTGCCCAAAGTAATTTATAGATTCAATGCTATCCCCATCAAACTACCATTGACTTTCTTCACAGAATTAGAAAAAACTACTTTAAATTTCATATGGTAACAAAAAAAGAGCCCATAATAGCCAAGGCAATCCTAAGCAAAAAGAACAAAGCAGGAGGCATCAGACTACCTGACTTCAGACTATACTACAAGGCTACAGTAATCAAAACAGCATGGTACTGGTACCAAAACAGATATACAGACCAATGGAACAGAACAGCAGCCTCAGAAATAATGCTATACATCTACAACTATCTTACCTTTGACAAACCTGACAGATATAAGAAATGGGGAAAGGATTCCCTATTTAATAAATGATGTTGGGAAAACTAGCTAGCCATATGCAGAAAACTGAAACTGGACCCCTTCCTTACACCTTATATAAAAATTAACTCAAGATGGATTAAAGACTTAAATGCAAGACCTAAAACCATAAAAACCCTAGAAGAAAACCTAGACAATAACATTCAGGACACAGGCATGGGCAAAGACTTCATGACTGAAACACCAAACTCAATGCCAACAAGAGCCAAAATTGACAAATGAGATAAAATTAAACTAAAGAGCTTCTGCAGAGCAAAAGAAACTATCATCAGAGTACACAGGAAACCTACAGAATGAGAGAAATATTTGCAATCTATCCATCTGACAAAGGGCTAATATCCAGAATCCACCAGGAACTTCAATAAGTTTACAAGAAAAAATCAACCACATCAAAAAGTGGATGAAGGATATGAACAGACAGTTCTCAAAAGAAGACATTTATGTGGTCAACAAATGTATGAAAAAAAAGCTCATCATCACTGGGCATTAGAGAAATGCAAATCAAAACCACAATGAAATACCATCTCATGCCAGTTAGAATGGTGATCATTAAAAAGTCAGGAAACAACAGATGCTGGAGAGGATATGGAGAAATAGGAATGCTTTTACACTGTTGGTGGCAGTGTAAATTAGTTCAACAATTGTGGAAGACGGTGTGGTGATTCCTCAAGGATCTAGAACCAGAAATACCATTTGACCCAGCAATCCCATTACTAGGTATATACCCAAAGGATTATAAATCATTCTACTATAGACACATCCACATATATGTTTATTGCAGCACTGTTCACAATAGCAAAGACTTGGAACCAACCCAAATGCCCATCAATAATAAACTGGATAAAGAAAATGTGGCACATATACACTATGGAATACTATGCAGCCATAAAAAAGGATGAGTTCATGTCCTTTTCAGGGACATGGATAAAGCTGGAAACTGTCATTCTCAGCAAACTAACACAGGAACAGAAAACCAAACACCACACGTTCTCACACATTCAACTTAAAGTGGGAGTTGAACCACGAGAACACATGGGCACAGGAAGGGGAACATCACACACCGGGGCGTGTCGGCGGGTGGGGGCTGGGGAGGGATAGCATTAGGAGAAATACCTAATGTAGACGAGGGGTTGATGGATGCAGCAAACCACCATGGCACGTGTATACCTATGTAACAAACCTGCACATTCTGCACATGTATCACAGAACTTAAAGTATAATTTTTCAAAAGCATCACTTTTAGTTGGTATGTATCTACAAAAGAAGAGGAGGGCTATAATCACAAGCTCCTTAGTGAGCAACAGGAGAGGGTATCTGGTGGTATAGAAAGGAGAATGGGGTGGCACTAGAGACCAATTTAAACCACTTCACAATTGGGCCTGACCCCAGCTTTGGTTTGGAGCCTAGGGCAGGAGCAGCCAGGCAGCAACGTCTTTTCCTGTCTTCAAGCACAGGAAATCAGTTAGATTGACCTGACATACTTGGATGATAAACAGTCGCAGCCTTTCCCAGGCAGCATTATACTTCGTCCCCTGTTAACACCTCCCATTGTGGAATGATCTAAACAAACTAGAATTAACAGGAATCCAACATCTTCCTTTCTATAGTGAAAAGTTTCCTTGCCTAACTCATTTAGGAAAATTTTTGGGAGGTTAGAAAATTGGAAAAAGAAAAGCTTCATATCAGTGCATAGCTGTTTTTAACTTCTATGTGTAGAAAAAGCATATCTGATCAAAACTTTTTACCTATTAATACATTTGATATATAAATAAGTATATAAATGCACACACAGACACAGCAATGAGGGTGAACAGTTTTCATACAAGGATATGGATGAATTTCATAAAATGCTGAGTGAAAGAAATCAGACCAAAGAACACATACTGAAAGATTCTTTCTATATACAAAGTTCAAAAATAGGTGGGACCAATTCATGATGCTGCTAGAAATCAGAAGAGAGGCTGTCTTTGTGGGGAGGGGACAGTTAATTCCCAGAAGAGGTAAAAAGGAAGCCTCTGGGGAGTGGTAATGATCTGGATGCTGGCTACGGGGTGTGTTGTTTGTAAAAATGCATTAAGCTGTATATTTTTTTATATCGACCTTTTTCCATATGTATATTATACTTCAAAGCAGTTTAGTTAATAATTTCTCATGTCACTGTAGAGTAGCTCAGTTAGCCCCAGCAAGCCTCTGGCTTAATCTTGTTTTACCTTTCCAGAAAAAAAGAGTCATCAGTCACTTTAAGATTAGGAAAATTCAAAGGGAAAGTTAGAGTATAAAATCCAGAATGAAGGTGTACTGGGTAAGAGTCTCTACAGTTTCCAAAGCGTGCTTATTTCTTGATTCCAGTTCTTAAGGACTCTCAGCATTGTGTCTTTCTCATGTGTCTTACAAGAAGACAGCATCTGCTTCTAACACCTGATACACTGTATCTACCAGCACTTGGTAAACAGAAAAGCAACACATTTTTCCTGTAGGAGAAATTTGGTGCCTATTTCCTGCCAGGCACCAATAGGTGGGACCAATAGGTGAGATTAAAGATACAGTAGAAAGTATTTTAAACTTGCCTGGGGGCAATAGTCTGAAAATAAATAAATTGATGTTATAGAGTGGACAGTTCCAGGCTTCTTTCTTTTTTCCCCAAGATCTGCTCCCTGAGCCCCTAGAGACTTTTCTGTCTGTTACTGTTTCTTCATTCCTCATCTGCAGAGTCAGCCCTGAGAAGTACAGACCAAAGCCAGGGAAGGCCCTGCAAAGATGTACAAATGGAAGTCACCTTAATAACCACTGACTGCTGCTTATAATACATTTCACTCAAAAGAGGGGTTAAGCAATGGAACAGAATACAGAGGCCGGAAATAATGCTGAACACTGACAACCATCTGATTTTGACAAAATCCATGAAAAAAAAAAAAAGCAATGGAGAAAGGACTCCCTATTCTATAATGGGAATAACTGTCTAGCTATATGCAGAAGGTTGAATCTGGGCTCCTTCCTTACATCATATACAAAAAATAACTCAAGATGGGGTAAAGACTTAAATCTAAAACCAAACACTATAAGAACCCTGGAAGATAACCTGAGAAATACCATTCTGGACATAGGACCTGGCAAAGACTTTGTGACAAGACACCAAAAGCAATTGCAACAAAAACCAAATTGACAAATGGTACCTAACTAAACTAAAGAGCTTCTGTACAACAAAATAAACTACCAACAGAGTAAACAACCTACAGAATGGAAGAAAATTTTTGCAAACTATGCATCTGACAAAGGTCTAATATCCAGAATCTATAAGGAACTTAAACAAATTTACAAGCAAAAAACGACCCCATTAAAAAGTGGGCAAAGGACATGAATAGATACTTTTCAAAATAAGACATTCACACATCCAACAACCATATGAAAAAAATGTTCAACATCACTAATCATTAGAGAAATGCAAATCAAAACCATAATGAGATAACATCTAATACCAGTAGGAATGACTACTATTAAAAAGTCAGACAATAACAGATGCTGGTGAAGGTTGTGGAGGAAAGGGAATGCTTACGCACTGCTGGTGGGAATGTAAACTAGTTCAGCCATTGTGGAAGCCAGTGTGGTGATTCCTCAATGAATGTAAAACAGAACAGCCTTTCAACCCAGCAATCCCATTATTGGGTATATACCCAAAGGAATAGAAATGGTTTTACCATAAAGGCACATGCATGTGTATGTTCATTACAGCATTATTTACAATAGCAAAGACATGGAATCAATCTAAATGCCCATCAGTGGTAGACTGGCTAAAAAAAAATGTGGTACATATACATCACAGAATATTATGCAGCCATAAAAATGAATGAGATCATATCCTTTGCAGCAACATGGATATAGCTGGAGGCCATTATCCTAAGCAAATTAATGCAGGAACAGAAAGCCAAATACCACATGTTCTCATTTATAAGTGACAGCTAAACGTTGAGTACACACACACACAAAGAAGTGAGCAATAAACATGGGACCTACTTGAGAATAGAGGGTAGGAGGAGGGTGAGGATCAAAAAGTATCCATAGGATACTATGCTTATTACCTGAGTGATGAAATAATTTGCACACCAAACCCCTGTGACACACAACTTACCTATATAGAAAACCTGTGCATGTACCCCTGAACCTAAAAGTTAATGGTGGGGGGGGGTGGGGTTAAGCTGCTTTGTGGTAAAAATCTAAGCATTCATATTAAAATAAAATGTTTACCTCATTAGAGTAATTAACATTTATTAAGCAAAGAGCCAGGTACCTTACACACATGATGTTCAATCTCGCAACGATCTTTAATCTCATAACAACCCTCCATTGTATGTACATATGTGGAAATGGAGCCTTGGAGAGATTAAATAAATGGGGCATGCCATTTGACTGGAAACTGGAAGCGTCAGGATTTAAACTCAGTTCTGAATGGTTCTCTAGGCTTTGCTTTTTCCACATTATAGCATGGCTTGCCGAGAAGAACAGGCCCTTTCCGGTGTTTGTCTTCTTTGGTTTAAGTGAAGCAAATATTTATTTAAATATTCGAGATCTGCTGTTAAATTTTTACTCAAAAATATGAGTATAGTATGGATCTTCTGAAACCAAATAACTCATATTCAATGCTCAGTTGAGAAATTTTGTGGAGTAGTTCTCAATTTTTATTTTTATGTAGTATCACTGCAAAGGTAAGTCTTAAGGAAAGATTCTTCGTAGTTTTTTTCCCTCATTTCGACATCAGCTTTTTCTTTTTCTCAGCCCCACTGAAAGACAATTTTTAAAATAAAAATCTTGTTTTTATAGCAAGTGGGTACATTTTTTCCAAATGAAAACAGTGTATTCGTTTTATATGATAAAATTAATAAATTGTTATTTTTTAAATTTTGATATAAAAATCATTAAGAATAAATTTTCAGATGTTACTTGAAATTCTACCAACCAGAGATAATAGTGCTTAAAGATTTGATATATAAACACACACACATATCGTCCTAAACTTCTTTGTATAAATGTATATAAAGATTTTAATAAAAAATAGGAGATGAATGCCCTTTGAATGAAAATTAATACAATGTGTATGCTTTAACATCACGCCTTTACTTTATAACATTTATCACAGCAGTCATGAGATAATGATTTACATGATCATTGTTAGTAAGCTAATAGCTAAGTGCATGAACCTCTGGAGCTAGCCTCCCTGGATTTTAATCCCAGATCTGTCATTGACCAGCTGTGCAATACTAGGTAAATTGCTGTTGTTCCTTAGTTTCTTCATCTGTAAAATAGAGATAAAAATAATATCCACCTCATAGGATTGGTGTGAGCATTAAGTGAGCGTATGTATGTAGGCCACTTACAACAATGCCTTCACATACTGAACACAAGTATACTAGCTGTCTAGCTGTTGTCTTATTTGGCTAATGTTTTTCCTACCACTAAGCCTCTTGCATGCAAGGACCGTGTTGGTTTTGTTCCACACTGCATCCCCAACCTGGTATACAGTGTTCGTTCAATAGTTGTTGACTATTATTACTAGTGGCATTTAATAAATATCTGTTAAATGAATGAAAAAATACCCATTTACTGCAAGTGTATTTAATATTGATGGCATAATGGGGGAAACTCAAATTTTGGAGTCAAACAGGTTTTAAAACCTTATTCCCTCATCCTCAATTATCAACTTTTTTTTGGCAGGTGTGGGTGGAGGACAACTTATTGAACTTTTCTGAATTTCCAGCTTCCCATCTATAAAATAGAGATAGTGATTCATTCTTGCAATGTATGGGTTTGAGACAATTGTGTAAGTTTATCAATAAATAGTAGCTATTTTTATAAGTATTACATATAATATCCAGGCCACTGCTTTGCATAACCCAAAGGGAGCACCATTCATGCGGAATACATCAATGGTGTCCCCCGGAGCAGTGCAGTATAGGAACCCTGAGGGGACCTACAGTATACCTTACAGTTCATAGATTACAAATTATCCCTTTATCAGAGTCTCTCAAGGTTGGATGTATTTGAGGTCCATAAGAGCAACTTAGGGTTCACAGTAGCTGCAGAAACTATCTGCAGTGATATTCTCATTTTAAATCCACGGGAAATAAGACATACCTATAAACTTGGGACCTGGGTTTAAGCGTTTTAAATGCCAAGCTCACTATTTTCAAAACACAACAAATACTCAGTGTGAGAGAGAGAAGGGAAGTAAACACCTCTGAATAAACAAGTTAATGTCAGTAGTTATACTGTATGCATATTGATGAACAATAGAAGAACCAATGTCCAATCAGATGAGCAGGATATTTGGCAATAACAAGTTGCCTTTGAGGAAAAATGAGTTTCTTGGCATGTTCTTTATCAGCATTACAAAGCTAAAAGCTACATTTATCATCACTTATACCAGCATACCCTGTTGTGCAAATGCTCTGTGTGTTTGCATCTGCTATTGTTGATGCCTGGTGCTTGAATCAGGACTCCAGCCCACAGGTTTTCCCAGAACTTTCTTATGGCCATCATCTTTAAGTGTCTGGTGAGCAGTCATGGTTTGGTACACAAAAGGGTCAACCTGCCGGATGGCTAGGGCTTGACTCAGTCCTTACATTTCAATAGAGCAGGAAAAGGAAATGGTGGCCTGTAACCTCACGGAATTTTGCCAGATGGTCCACCCCACTCTCTCTCTCCTGCTCTGAGGAAGTGGCACAGCCTAGAACAGAACCACACGTGGAGAGAAATGCAAACTCTAACCAGAGAAGCAGACTCTTTACCAGTGGTAATAGTTCAGGACCACCACCAGCTTTTATTAAAATTTTTAATAACACTCAAGTATTGACAGAAAGAAATAATCTTGGGTTAACTATAACTGGAATATTGGCTCTTCCTCTGTGGAAGAACCAGCCAATCACATTTGTTTACCTCAGTTCCCCTGAAGAAGAAAACTACACTGATATTGCAGCAAGACGAATTTAAGCTAGATGTAAAGAAGAACTTCCTTTAGCCTGTAATGGTAGGCTAATTACATACTGGAACTATTTTTTCAGGGAAGAATTGTGTGGGGTTTCAGGGAAGAATTCTGAAGAAAATATAGAGCTGAAATGATTTTGCAGCTCACTGAAACTGCAGAGTTTAGATCCACACTGATACTCGTTCTATTATCCCTGTAATGAAGGCTGATGGAATAAGTAAAAATGTTTTGTATTAGTATGTTTTTACATTTATTTGCAAGGCATAAATAGATTAAGTTTTGATCTTAATTTAATTCTAACATGTATTGTGCACAAGCTGTGAGCAGTTTTCAGCAGTTATGTATCTGGCCATGACTTTTCAGGAGTTAATCATCTGGTAGATGGGTCATACACAATAGTAAGATCTGTGTGACAGTTTGTGATCGTTACTATAATCACACAGAGAGCTGTAGAATTTTAAGCTGGCATGGTGGCTCACGTCTGTAATCATAGCACTTTGGGAGGCCAAGGCGGGCGGATCACGAGGTCAGGAGATCGAGACCATCCTGGCTAACATGGTGAAACCCCACCTCTACTAAAAATACAAAAAATTAGCCGGGTGTGGTGGGGGGTGCCTGTAGTCCCAGCTACTTGGGAGGCTGAGGCAGGAGAATGGGGTGAACCCGGGAGGCAGAGCTTGCAGTGAGCCGAGATCGCAGCACTGCACTTCAGCCTTGGTGACAGAGGGAGACTCAGTTTCAAAAAACAAAAAAAGAAGTCATGTTAGATCCAGAGGGGTAGCAACTGGGGCTGGGCTGTCAGTCAACTCAGTCAACTCCACTCCCCCACAGGAGATGCCAGTGATGCATTTTCATGGCTACCATTGTCAGTCAGCATCATTGAATTACTTCTGATTATAGAGACACAGCTGTAAACGATTCCCCATGAAATATGATGTTTCTTGCAATATTTGGAAGGTACTCCTTTTTAGCAAGGGAAATTCCCTCTTGTGGCTTGCTGAAACTTTTTTCTTTCCATTTTAAAAATCATGAATTCCTGTTTTGCAATATTGAGGTGGTTATATGGTTTCTCTTCTCTAATTTGTTAATATGGTGATTTAATGGTTAGAAATTTTGTAACGTTGGCCGGGCGCGGTGGCTCAAGCCCGTAATCCCAGCACTTTGGGAGGCCAAGACGGGAGGATCACGAGGTCAGGAGATCGAGACTATCCTGGCTAACACGGTGAAACCCCATCTCTACTAAAAAAAAAAAAAAACAAAAAAAAAAAAAAAACAACTAGCCGGGCGAGGTGGCGGGCGCCTGTAGTCCCAGCTACTCGGGAGGCTGAGGCAGGAGAATGGCGTGAACCCGGGAGGCGGAGCTTGTAGTGAGCCGAGATCTGGCCACTGCACTCCAGCCTGGGCGACAGAGCGAGACTCCGTCTCAAAAAAAAAAAAAAAAAAAGAAATTTTGTAATGTAAATTCTGCTCCTATATTTCAGAAATAAACCTAAATTGAGCATGAGGTTATATTTTTTATTTACTTTTATATTTGGTTGCTATACAGTATTATGTTTAAGATTTGTTCACATATATTTATGAATGAGATTGGACTATCTTTCTTGCCAATTTTTATCTGGTTTTTATATTAAGGATATTTTAGACTCATGAATTATTTGGCAAACAATACTTGGCAAGTAATTTTTTTGGTAAATTTGTTTTGGCTATTTTGAGTATTACCCAATATATTTTAATTAAGTTATTCTTAATGTTTTCTTAATTTAAAAAATTACCTACTATATCTTTAGAGATATTCTTTATGTACCCCAGATTTTGTCTATTTATACCATTTTTCTTTTTTCCTTGATGAGTCTCATAGATGTTCATCTATCTTTTTATCTTCTTTGATCTTCTCATATTCTTTGTTTCTATTAATTTCTGTTCTCAAATTTATTATTTGCTTTTTTCTACTTCCTTATACGTTATTCTTTCAATTTTTCTCTAACTTCTTAAGTTGGGTGTTTAATTTTTAGCTTGCTTTCCTTTTCTAGTATAAACATTAAAACTACAAATTTTCCTTGTTATTCTTTTGCTGCATCCCAAATTGTTGGTATGTAGTATTTTTATTCAATTTTAATACTTTATAGTTTCTTTTTGATTTTTAAAAACGAACTTTTAAATTGACAGATAAAAATTGTGCATATTTATTGTGCACAGCATATGGCTTTGAAATATGTACACATCGTGGAATGGCTAAATTTAGCTAATTAACATATGCATTATCTCACATACTTATCATTTTTCATGGTGAGAGCTATGTGACTTTTTAACTTATTAGTTATTTAAATATTTTTAAAGTATTAATCATATTGGGATTTTTTTTTTTTTTTTTTTTTTGAGACTGAGTCTGGCTCTGTCGCCCAGGCTGGAGTGCAGTGGCCGGATCTCAGCTCACTGCAAGCTCCGCCTCCCGGGTTTACGCCATTCTCCTGCCTCAGCCTCCCGAGTAGCTGGGACCACAGGCGCCCGCCACTTCGCCCGGCTAGTTTTTTGTATTTTTTAGTAGAGACGGGGTTTCACCGTGTTAGCCAGGATGGTCTCGATCTCCTGACCTCGTGATCCACCCGTCTCGGCCTCCCAAAGTGCTGGGATTACAGGCTTGAGCCACCGCGCCCGGCCTCATATTGGGATTTTAAGTAATTTACCTTTTCATTATTAACTTATAACAAGTAGAAGAGATAGTAACCTGTATGATTCTGCACCATTAAAATTTATTGACATTTGCTTTATAGTCTATTATACGGTCACTTTTGTGCATGTTACAGCTGTAGTACAGCTAATAGTTGAGTAAAGTACACATATGTCTATGAAATCAAGTGTAATTCAGAGAAAAAGAGAAATTTATTGAATATATTGTTCTAGGTGCTACTATATGTTGTCATGTTTAATCCTCACCACAATTGTATGAGGCAGCCATAATTAATTCCACTTTACTTTACGCATGAGGAACCTGAGGGTTAAAAAAAAACCTAGCTCTGCTATTTGTAAAGAATGAAACAAAGATACAAATGAAGGCCCACATATCCTATAATTAGACATTTAAGCATTTTAATTCAAGATTTAAAACTGCTAAGTCAAATGTGCTCCAATTTCTACATTGACAGACATACCTTCATAATGAGCTGGGGTTCAAATTTAGAAATCTTTGATGCTTCAGAGTCCCACACTGAAATTGGAGGCACACAGTGAGTTGGTCCCCAGCCTTCAATCCACCCACCTCTTTACCAAAACACGTTTCACATACATGTATGAACACCCCAGCCTACAGGTCCAAACTGTGAACAAAATGGGACACCCTTGTGCATACACTGAGACACAGCCCATCCTCGGGAAAACCTGGAAGAGTCCATACAAGTTCTGGAAGCAAACTTGGGACGGTCTCAGTAGTGAGGTCCATAACAGAGGCTTCAGAAGACATGTTTTCTTAATTCCATGAACTTCTCCCACTGTAGAAAGGGTGCTGGAGGAGCGTCAGAGTGAGGACTTCTAAAGCATGGGGTCCTGAGTAGGGGCCACTCTTGCCCAAGTCTAAGAAGGGTACTAGAATAGCAAACTAATGTGCTTTATATCACACTACTACTAGGTACCAGAACCCAGATAGAAGCATAGGTCTTCTGAAATTAATAATAATAATAACTTACCGTTATTATACCAGTAGTCGTCATTTATTCGGCGCTTACTCTTTGCCAGGCACTGTTCTAAATCCTTTACATGTATTAGCCTATTTAATTCATACAATTGTCATATGAGGGATGTACCCTCATTGTCACCATTTTACCAATGAGAAAACTGGTATAAAACATTTAAGTAACTTGTCCAAGTTGCAGAGCATAGTGAAGCCACAATGTTGCTCAATTTGCTCTCAAACTTCAAAGGGATGGGAAGGACATTTAAGTCTTTAAGAATTAGAGCCAGAAGGAATCTTAGATGTTATCTAGTCCACCTCCTCCCATTACAGTCCAAGAGAAGAAGGCCCTGAGTTACTTATAGGTATTTTTGCATGTGAATTGCAAGTGAATATACATTCTACTGAAGATAAAAGATCTTTAAAGATATTGCTGGGTATAGGAACAAACAGTGGTTTTAAACCTCTAGGCTTTAACTTTTCTCAGAACAAGGAACCCTTTTCGGTTTTAATCTATATGCACATCTGTATTTTTCTCAATTATTGGGTAGTAAAATATAACTTTTCTTCTGTAATATTTTTTAACTTTAATGAGTGTTCCTCATAATAGAAAAGTTTGGAAACCATTGCTATGGGTATATGCTTTCTAAAGAGATAGTAATTTCTCTAGAATGTTCATGTAATGCTCCAGACGTAATTAGCACAATTGTGCAAGTCTGTGCATCATCAACTATGCATTCTGCCTGTTTACTCCAAATCCACATGAAACTGATTATACAGTCAAAGTTGAGCCCAGTGGAGAGGCATTTTTGGAGACTTCCTGGTACATTGAGACAGGGTTGGCCAGTCTGTGTTAGGGTCTTGGTCAAAACTGCATTTCTGAAACTAAACTCAGATTGCTTTCTTTTAAAGGGTCAGAACTGATTCAAATCCACATTTTTAAGAGCCTTAGATGTGGGGCTTTTCCTATTCCCAGTCCCTTCTATTGGTCTTTACGAATCCACAGGCAGTTTGGCCATATCCTTGACTCCCTCCTATATTAAGAATTAGAGAGCTAAGTTCATGCAGAGGAAATATAACAAAGGAGGGACTTTCCTACAAGATCTTTGAAAAAATGGAACATTTGCATAAGTCATATTTAGCCAGAACTGTTGTTTTACGTTTTCCTTTCTGAATACTTTGTTACACACCCTCCCAGCCAGCGCCCCCTCTCCCTGACCCCAACTAGTCAGAGACCAAAGCCTTCACAATGGTTTACACTGGAACCATCCTGGCCCCACCCTCATCATCATGCCTGAATAATTATATTCACTGACTAGTCTCCCCTGCTTCCGTTTATCTCCACTCCTAAACCCTCTGACACTTTAATCTTCCCAGAATACCACTGTGATCCTGTTCCACTCTTGCTCAAGTTTTCCCAGAAACTAGAGCACAAACTTTATAAGCTTTACTCTAGAGTTTAAAGCCACTCTATCTCTTTTTCATCCCCAGGTCACTACCAAGACGGTATAACCTGTCCGCCATCTCTAACTTCAATACATTTGTCTTAGATATTAGACTCTCTACCTGGTTTCTAATTAAACCCTATCTAGGATCTAATTTTGTCTCTGAATTCTGCTGCCCTTTGCCAGGTGGTCTCTTCCTCCTCTGAGCCGCAGCACCTCTGAGCTTGCACACTTGGCATGGCCATCGCACACACAGCCTTAGCTTGCAGTAAGTTCAGGGTGTTTACCTTCCCTCCCCTTCCAGATGCTGGATCCCCAGGAACAGGAACTCTGCCCGTATGTGTCCACAGCCCCGGTAATATTTCTTGCAGTCGTACATTTTCAGCAAATGTTTAACTGGTTAATTGAAGACCACTGTACCATGCCTTAAGCCTCTCTTTTTGCTAAACATGCCTGTGTCCTTTGTCATTGAACAACTATTTTGATCTATTTTCTTCCTGACATAGGGGTCAGTTCTGAGGATGCTGAAATCAAGAGACATAGCCTATTCTCTCAAAATTGCTTTCAAGAGTGATTTTGTTGTGAATTGAGAAATGGCTGCATACTTTTGGACTACCCACTTCAGCAAGAGTGTTTGAAACCAAATCTATTCTAAGTAATTTTGTATTCCCTTTTATCTATGGCATTAGACGCACAGCTCTTTTAAACTGCCTTTCGTTAACTATTAAACAGACACTCAACATCTCTATAGACACTGTCTAGCTATATGAACATAGACAAACTAATATCTCTGAGCTTCAGTTTCTTAAAATTTAAAAGGAGGACAATGCCATCTATGGCCAGGGATTAAATGCCATGAGGAATGTAAACCAGATGTCAGGTACCATCTCTCTAAAATCCAGATAAAATGAATTAAAAATACTGGCCCCAAAGCCTCTCTAAGAGTTCTCAAAATTCTCAGAGAACTCAATTTTCATGCTCACCACAGCACTGATTTTCTTCTAAATATTTTGTTTCTACCAAAATATTTTGTCCCAATTTTGCCTTTTGTGGCTATTTCTTCATATCCACTTTCCCAAACTAAAGAAGCAGCCCCTTCACCTTAAACTCCTCCTTCAAAGCAGCCTAAATACAGGTCTGGGTTTGTATTCCTAGTAGGATGTCACAGAGGTTAGTGTGATGCATGGGAGTCATGCTGTTTAAGTCCATACTAGTCCCCAGAGGCCAGGCTGCCCCCACCACCCCCACCCCTCCCACCACAGAGTTCTTCAGCTTCTCACATTTCTAATTCTTCTCTCTCTACTGTCATTACCTTCTCTTTTCTTCTTCTCGTGTGTTCACAGGAGCAAAGAAAATTAACTCCTCTAAGTTTTCTTACACAGAGTGCCTTAATTACATATTACTATTGTTTGAGTTCCTGCCATCTCTACATCTGTAGGGTCTCACCTGCTATATTAGAGGCTTATCAAAAGGTAGCTTTCTCCTAAAAAGGGATTTGGATGCCCACTAAGATAACTGGATGCCTAGATAAGTTTAATCTAACAAACTTTATCATTATTATTATTATTATTATTATAGACAGGGTCTTATTCTGTCACCCAGACTGCAGTGCAGGGGTACAATACTCATAGCTCACTGCAGCCTCAAAGTCCTGAGTTCAAGCGATCCTCCCGCCTCAGCCACCTGATTAGCTAGGACTACAGGCGTGTGCCACCATGCCCAGCTAATTTAAAAAAAATAATTAGGGATGGGGTCTTGTTGTATTGCCCAGGCTAGTCTCAAACTTCTGGTTTCAAGCAATCCTCCTGCCTTTTACCTCCCTAATTGTTGGTGTTACAGGCATGAACCACAGCACTCAACCAAGATTTAAAAACTTTCAAGAGAAACCATATTACTTACTATTATCATCATTGTGGTTACTACTACTATTAAAACAATTGATATTGAAAGCATCACTACCAGATCAAGCTTCAAACCAAGATGTCAAATAAATGTTATTGTCAGCCCTCTGAGCCCAAGCCTGCAGGTATACATCCAGATGGCCTGAAGCAAGTGAAGAATCACAAAAGAAGTGAAAATGGACAGCGCCTGCCTCAACTGATGACATTCAACCATGGTGATTTGTTCCTGCCCCACCTTGACTGAGCGATTAACCTTCTGAAATTCCTTCTCCTGGCCCAGAAGCTCCTCCACTGAGCACCTTGTGACCCCCACCCCTGCCCACAAGAGAAAAAACTCCCTTTGACTGTAATTTTCCACGACCCACCCAAATCCTATAAAACAGCCCTACCCCTATCTCCCTTCACTGACTCTCTTTTCAGACTCAGCCCGCCTGCACCCAGGTGATTAAAAAGCTTTATTGCTCACACAAAGCCTGTTTGGTGGTCTCTTCACATGGACATGTCTGACAATTATTATATGACTTCCAACTAAAACCCCTTCAGAGTCTTGCAGGGAAGGCTGTATGTATCTCATAAACTGTTGGGGCCCACTGGATCAGACAAAGCTACGAAGGCCAGAGGGAAGTAAAGATCTCATTATTTCTCCTAATAATTTCCCTGTCCTTTGTCATAAACGGGTAGGTTGTTTTGGTGATGGCAGATTTTCTTTCTGTAATAGGACATTTGAACAGAAGGGAAAAATCAAATTGCTGAAGTCAAAAGAGGTCAATGCAAAGAACTTTGGAGAAAGAACTATAGAGAGAAATCAGCTGGCAGATAGGAGGAAGTTTAAGGGCAAGAATATGGATGTCTAAAGAATACATTTATTCATTTTCCACAGTGCAATTTGGACAAGAAGGCTCTTTCTTGCTTCTTTCTATTCTCATTAAATCATTAGAGCTCAAGCAATCCTTTTGCCTCAGCTTCCTGACTAGCTAGGACTACAGGTATGTGCTACCACACCCAGCTAATTTTTTAAAAATTAGATTTTAATTTGGTGAACTATTTCTGTAGGAAACTACCATCATATAGCTCAGGCACATTGATCTTGGGTGAACAAATCAGAAAGAATAAATAATTCTGTGTTCCTGGAACTCTGTCAATTTCATGAACTTGGTACTCTGAGTAAAGGCTGGGAGGAGTTATTTCATCAAATGTGGAGCACAACCATGTAAGGAAGATAATGGGATTCCTATTTCAGAAATAAATCTGAAGTTCAGAGACAGTAACAACTGGCCAGGGTCACATCACAGAGATGGAGGCAGGGTTCCCACTGATGCCTGTGACTCCCTGTCCCAGACCCTTCCACCTCCCCCCAGCAGAAGGGCAGGTGTCAGAGTTGACCCTGTGCAGTGAAAATCTGAGGACTGGGTTCCTATTGGAACACAAGTGAAAGACTTCCTGGCTTCTTATCTCAGGATAAGGACTCAGAGTTCCATCTGTTGCAGCCTTAGGATAAGAGCCAGAATCTTACACCAAGAAAGCGTGAAAGGTAAGATTTGAGTGAGGAAAAAAAAAAAAAAGCGCATGTTTCAGATTCAGTTCACGAAGCAATTTCATACTTAAGGTACCATCACAATAACGCTGTGAGGTAAGCAAGGCAAATTTCATTCTTGCTTTACGGGCATAGGAAGTAAGTCTCAGGGAGGTTAAGACCAAGGTTTTTGGATAAATTTCTATTATGAATATTTATGGGATATACTATTATGTAATTCCTAAGATCATATAGGAATCCTAGAACTTGAATGTAGAACTTTATTTTTAAATCTGTATGCATCATAATTACAAGGAGTAGTGTCTATTTGGGTATCTTGGCCCTGATGTGTTAGTCAAATAAACATGTTCCATCAGGGTTGCCATGTGAGTCTGTGCAGGTGCGCACTGTACAACTCCAGGGGATGTACCTGTTACTGGGGGGTCCTTGCTCCCAGAGCTCCCAAGATGGTGGTGGGCCACTTCCAAAATGGTGGCAGGCTGCTTCCAATATGGTGGCAAGCCTTGTGTTCTCTGACCTGGGGTTCTTGGCCTCACGGATTCCAAGGAATGGAATCTTGGGCCATGCGGTGAGTGTTATAGCTCTGTTAGAAGCCATGGGTCACGGAAGAGAACCGTGGAACCCAGTGACTAGTGTTCAGCTCCATTAGGACAAACCCGGGCACATAGCTGTGCAGGAACAATGGCAAGCCTTTAGCCTGATTGGGAGTGGCAATGAGCGCCTCGCTGTATCAGGAGCACAGCAGACACCCTGCCAGATCTGGAGGGATGGAAGTCAGTGGTGGGTCTGCCTTGGCGGCAAACAGCAGTGGTGGATGGCAAGTGAAAGCTCAGCTCAAGCTATAACAAACACGGACCAGAGGAGAGTGCAGTTGCAAGATTTAACAGAGCTCCCATACAAAGGGAGGGGACCCAAAGACATTAGCTGTTGCTGGCTCGAATGCCTGGGTTTATATCCTGATTATTGTCCCTCCCAGTGGGCTCTCAGGCAATAGATGATTGGCTATTTCTTTACCTCCTGTTTTTGCCTAATTAGGATTTTAGTGAGCTCTCTTTACTACCTGATTGGTTGGGTATGAGTTAAGTTGCAAGCCCCATGTTTAAAGGTGGATGCGGCCACTTTCCCAGCTAGGCTTAAGGATTCTTAGTTGTCCTAGGAAATCCAGCTAACCCTGTCTCTCAGTCCCCCCTCTCAACAGGAAAACCCAAGTGCTGTTGGGAAGGTTGGCCAACAACTGCTCTAACTTCTTCCTGCTGAATTGGGGCGTAGTAGGGGTTGTGCTGTTGAGATTTCCTTGGGAGGAGTGCCTTCGATGTCATTAACATTGGAGCATGAACTAGCAAGCCAGTCCAGGGGTCCACAGTAGATCTTAGTCATGGACTGCATCTGGGCCTCTATTTGAAGAACGATTTGTAGCTTTACATCTTCAATTCTGGAAGAGACAAACTTAACAAGGAGGTTAAAGATACAGGGTTCAAAGAGGAGTAGCAATATTATAACTGCTAGAGGTCTTAAGAAGGGGAGAATCCTGGGCATTCATTGACTGAGGAGGCCCCAGGGTCCGGTGTTTTGAAACTCCTCTGCTCTACGTTGTATTCCATCTCGAATTTCTTTAACTTTCTTGGTGATGATTCCAGATTGATTAGCATAATGACAGCATTCTTCCCCTAAAAATAAACAGATTCCCCCTCTTTCGGCAGTTAGCAAGTCTAAAGCTCTTCGACTTTGAAGGACTACTGCTGCTAGGGAGTTAAGTTGATCTTGCAAGGTAACCAGGGAGTCAGCGACCAGTTCCCTGTCACCATTTAGTTCTTGAGATAGTTTGTAGTGGAACTGACTAGAGGTTGTGATACCGCCAATGCCAGTACCTAGTCCACCTAGCACTCCCGTTCCAATAACAAAAGGAAGAATGGGTACTCTTTGTTGCAACCCTTAGATACGACATAGTTGTATAAATCTTGTTCAGTGTAAATGGTCATGGGGGCACTAAAAATGAGAGGAAGCACATAGATTCTGAAGAGCCATTCAAACAACAATAAGCTGAGATACCACAGACAAAAAAATATTTCTGAGGGTGGTCAGACTATTCGTGTGGGAGGATTTATCCACCTGATGCACTGGGAGTTGGTTGTGTCTATAGTATTGCTAAATTTTACACAGGTGAGTTCTGAGGTATGGGTTATTTCCAGATTGGAAACAAGAGGTCCTACTAAAATGGAAGTGGTGTTTATTTCTGTGCTGAAGTTGTTCCATTGTTCAGGTACAGGGATTGAAATGTATGGCCTGAAATGCAGAGGGAGGCACATCCAATAGTTAGTAGGGTTTTGAGCTGAGACATCATGGAGCCCGGTGAGGGTGGTATTAAATAGGCTTACTAGGCAAGTATGGGTTTGGAGGGATTCATGTAGTTTTGAGAGATCTAGTCCTTTGTAGGGGGTAGGGGTACTATGTACCAGGGTCAGTTGAGAGATTACTTCCTTTACGTGTTTTTCTCTTGCCTGATCTTGAACTCCACACCCATCAGACATACCAGTATGGGTGAAGTAAGTCCAAAAGACAGTGGCTCCAAGTCCTCCAGGACAACTAAGATTAATCATTTTCCCTGTGCAATAATGAGTATTTGCATGCATGCAAAGAGTGGCAGAGTTATAGCAGTTGCGGGGCATATGGGTGTGGGCAGTGAAGGTCGGGGTTCCCTTAAATAAATTCCTATACGATGGGGCATCAATATATCTGGGAAGCCACATTCTCCATAGAAACTCTTGGTAAGGGGAGCTACTGGTCATACAGCAGCATGGAGGGGGTGCAGTAAGAGTGAAAGGGGGTAAGAGAACAGTAAAGATAAAAATATGATAAAGCAGGGCCATGGGGATTTATGATTGTAGTTACTTTCTTCACGGTTGTTGAAGAGCAGGCACAGATCTTCTAGAGGTTCACAGGAATAGCTAGCATTGTCTCCTGGATTTTCGGGTTCCTTTGGCAGTATCCAGGGTTTGACTTGAGTGTGATGTATCCAAGACTCCACTCCAGCCACTTCAACCATGGTTGTGGTAGATAAAATGACTGGGTAGGGTCCTTCCCAGGAATGTGTGTAGGGATGGGGAATTAAAGGGAAAGGACTTGACTAATACCATGTCACCAAGTGGAATAATTCCTTTCCCTCTTCTCGGGGACAGGCTCCATGTAATGTTTTAAGAACTTGTTGATATTTGGTTACAGAGGTGATGTCTGCAACTAAGTGGGCCGTCTCTCAGTCAAGCACAAGGTCATTGGTTAGGAAGGGTCATCCATACAGCATTTCGTATGGGCTAAGTCTTGCTTTTTGGGGAGAGTTTCAGATTCTTAGTAAGGCTATAGGCAACAGAGCAGGCCGTGCGAGATGGGCTTCCTGGGTTAGTTTTTTTAGATGTTGTTTGAGTGTTACGTTCATTTTCTCGACCTTCCCTGAGGATTGTGGCCTCCAGGCGCAGTGTAAGTCATATTGTATACCTAACAGCTGGGATACTCCCTGGGTTACTGTAGCCTTGAAAGCGGGGCCATTGTCACTCTGTAAGCCTCGGGGAAGTCCGAATCTGGGAATTATTTCATGAACTAGTGCCTTTATTACCTCTTGGGCCTTTTCTGTCCTACAGGGGAAGGCCTCTCCTCAACCAGTGAAAGTATGTACCCAAACTAATAGATACTGAAATCCCTGAGATTTGGGCATGCGGGTAAAATCTGGTTGCCAGTCTTCTCCTGGGTAATGTAATGGCCTGTTCTTTGTTAAGCTTGGCGATAAGGCAGGGGATTATTTCTTTGGCACACTTCACGGGCCCTGACTATCTGCTTGATCGTTTTGAAAAGGCCTGGTCCAGTAAATAATGCTTTGGCCATCTGATGAGTGCTATCAATGCCTAAGTGAAAGATTTGGTGAAGGGTTTTAAGTAATTTCCATTGGTTAGCTGCAGGCAAAAGTATTTTTCCTTCTTCGGTGGCTAGCCATCCTGAGGGGAGGAAACTATGTCCTTGTGAGGTTCCCCATTCTATTTCTTCTTCTGAGTACTGGGGCTTGGTTTACCAGAGAGGATTACACCATACTAGGGGTCCTTCTCTAAGCATTTCTTTTTTTTTTTTTTTTTTTTTTTGAGACGGAGTCTCGCGCTGTGTCACCCAGGCTGGAGTGCAGTGGCGCGATCTCGGCTCACTGCAAGCTCCGCCTCCCAGGTTCACGCCATTCTCCTGCCTCAGCCTCCGAGTAGCTGGGACTACAGGCGCCCGCCACCTCGCCCGGCTAGTTTTTTGTATTTTTAGTAGAGACGGGGTTTCACCATGTTAGCCAGGATGGTCTCGATCTCCTGACCTCGTGATCCACCCGCCTCGGCCTCCCAAAGTGCTGGGATTACAGGCTTGAGCCACCGCGCCTGGCCTCCTTCTCTAAGCATTTCTAATGGAGGGTCCTGACTTGCTGCTCCTTTGGTTTCAATATCCTTTTGGTGGTTCCCTTCCATTTCCCTTTCCTTTCCTTTCTGATGCCCCCAGCAGTGTAAGACTGCCACCTCTTTAGGTTTCTGTACAGCCAGTAATAATCTCCTAAAGGCTTCCTGATGTTTGATAGGTGTTCCCTCGGAAGTTAGGAATTCTCTTTCTCTCCATATTGCTGTGTGGGCATGGAGGATTAGGTAAGCATACTTAAAGTCTGTATATATATTTACCCTTTTTCCTTCTCCTAATTCTAGTGCCCAAGTGAGGGCTATTAGTTCTGCCAGCTGAGCACTAGTTCCTGGAGTGAGGGGATTACCTTCAAGTATTCCATTATCACTGACCACTGCATACCCCACTTTTTGAAGTCCTTTTTCTACAAAGGAGCTTCCCTCAGTATACAAGTTGAGGTCGGGATCAGTCAAGGGAACCTCTAAAAGGTCCCTTCGAGTGGCATAGGTTTGAGCAACTGTTGACAATTATGTTCTATCTTTTCTTCATTGTCTGGAAGAAATGTGGCTGGGTTAAGAGTTGCACAAGTGTGCAGTCACAGCACAAGCCCTTCAAGTAATAGAGCCTGATATTTAAGTAAACGGTTGTCTGACAGCCACAACAGTGTGCCGTTCACATCACGAGATGTCCACACAGTGAGATATTTTCCCTGTATTATTTTAAATGCTTCAGATACTAAAACTGCTACTGCTGCCACTACCTGTAAACAATGAGGCCAACCCTTGGCCACTACATCAGTTTCCTTACTCAGGTCTGCCACGGGTTGCAAGCTGGTCCCTCGGACCTGTGTAACGACTCCTAGAGCTATTCTTGCTTTTTCTGTGATATATAAAGAAAAGTCTTGCCCTGTTGGCAAGCTTAACACTGGGGCTTGGGTTAGAGCCTTCTTTAGGGCCTGGAAAGCTGCTTCTGCTTCGGGTATCCATCTTACTAAATGAGTATTGGCTTTCTGAGTTTCCTTAATTAGTGTATATATTGATCTGGCTATTTCGCCATACCTGGGACTCCATATTCGGCAGAAACCTGTTATGCCAAGGAACACTCTTAGTTGCTTTAGGGTTGTGGGATGAGGATAAGCCAGTATAGGCTGGATACTTTCCTCACTAAGGGCCCTGGTGCCTTTGGATAATTTTAGCCCTAAGTATTTAACCTGCTGTGAGCAGAGCTCAGCCTTTGGTTTGGAAACCTTGTAGCCACAGGTGGTGAGGAAATTTAAGAGTGCTTGGGTGGCTTGATGGCACAAGGTTTCTGAACGGGCAGCTAAAAGTAAATCATCCACGTACCAAAGGACAAGAGTGTCCAGGTATGAGAACTGACTCAAGTCTTCAGCTAATGCCTGGCCAAATAGATGGGGGCTATCCCTGAACCCTTGGGGTAAAGCAGTCCAGGTGAGTTGAGACATTGGGTTTGAGGAATCTTCAAAGGCAAACAAGAAATGAGAGTCAAGATGTACAAGGATGCAGAAAAAGGCATTCTTAAGGTCCAGGACTGTAAGCCACTCTGCTTCCCCTGGTATTTGGGAAAGCAGAGTATAAGGGTTAGGTACAACTGGGTATAGAGGGACAACGGCCTCATTGATAATCCTGAGATCTTGCAGTAACCTCCACTGTCTGTTGGGTTTCTGTACTCCTAAAATTGGAGTATTGCAGGGTCTGTTGCATGGTTTTACTAGGCCTTGGGCTTTTAGGTCCTTAACAGTATTTTGGAGTCCTTGTTGGGCCTCGGGTCTAAGGGGGTACTGCCTTTGATAGGGAAAGGAAGTGGAATCCTTTAACTTGAACAGGACGGGCATTCTTTGCTCATCCATGTTATCCTTCTGTTGCCCAGACTTCAGGATTAATTCCTTCCTCAAGCAGGGGACAACAAACGGGTGTTCCTTCTCCTATGTTCAGGTGTATAATGGCCCCTGCTTTTCCTAGAATGTCTCTCCCTAACAAAAGAGTGGGGCTTTCAGGCATAATTAGAAAAGCATGTGAAAAGAGTAAAGTTCCCCAGTCACAACTTAGTGGCTGGGAGAAGTATCTAGCGACTGTCTGTCCTAGGACCCCTCGGATAGTGACAGATATAGAGGACAGTTGTCCGGGACAGGAGAGTAAGACTGAGAAGGCTGCGCCAGTGTCCAGGAGACAGTTAACCTCCTGGCCCTCAATGAGGCGCTCTGCGAGGTGAGGGCATGGCCTGGTGCTTGCCCTGGGCACCCTCACCCTCAGTCCTGCTGCTGGATCATCTGGTTAGTGGCTTCTGACTCAGAGGAACTTAGTCTTTTTGGGCAGTGGGATGTCTAGTGATTCCCTTGACATAAGGGGCATGGACGAAGGGTCAGCTTACTTCTAGTTGGACAATCTTTTTTAAAGTGTCCTCCTTGTAGACCGCATTGGAAGCAAACCCTATTAGGCATTCTATTTGCCCAGCTTTTTCCTTTTCCAGAGCCTCCAAAGTCCGCTTGCCTGAGGGCCATGACTAAAGCAGTGGCCTTTTGTTTATCCCTCTGCCTGCTCCTGCTGATCTCTATTATAAAAAAACAGAGGTTGCCAAGTTCAATAGGGTTTCTAAATTTTGCTCCGGGCCTAAGGCAGACTTTTGAAGTTTTTTTCTAACGTCTGCAGCTGACTGAGTGATAAACTTATCCTTTAAGATGAGTTGGCCTTCAATAGAGTCAGGTGACAGAGAGGTATGCTTTCTCAAGCCTTCCTTAGTCTCTCCAGAAAGGCGGTAGTATTTTCTTCCTTTCCCTGTGTTATAGTGGACATCATTGAATAATTCATAGGCTTCTTCCTAGTTTTCTTTAGTGCTTCTAGCACGTAAGTTAGCAAATGTCTGCAGCACCAATCTCCATGTTCTGATTCTGTGTCCCAATCAGGGTCTGCACTGGGAATTGCCTGCTGGCCTGTGAGGAATCGTTCTCTTTCCTCTGTTGTCACCTTATCATTGACCTGACTGAGATACCTGAGATAGCCAAACTCTCGGGCTGCAGTTTAGGTGGCACTTCTCTCATTTGGGCTTAGTGTCTGAATTAGCAGAAACATTATATCTCTCCATGTCAGATCAAAGGATTGTCCTAACCCTTGTAAAACATCAATATAGCCATCAAGGTTATCTGAGAATTTACCTAGGTCTATTTTAATTTGCTTTAAGTCTGAGAGAGAAAAAGGTACATGCACTCTGGGCCGAATTCTCCTCCTCCCACTGCTTGGAGAGGGCATAATTGGGGAATATTGGCACTCTTTGGTTTATTGTTTACCCCTTTGTCTATCTTCTTTTGGACCATTTGGGTTGAAGGGGGGTCCTTATTAGTTGGGGAAGGAGTCGGGGGAACGTTGGGGTAGGGAGGTAGACTCTGAGGGCTTCCTGTAGGGCATAAATCACACCTTTTACATAATTGCGAGTTGTCTCTTAATGAAAAGAAAGTTTGTACATATGGCACTTCACTCCATTTGCCTTCTTTTCTACAAAAGAGGTCTAGCTGTAAGATGGTGTTATAATTTATCCTTCCTTCAGGAGGCCAGGTTTCTCCCCCTTGAAGAGGGTATCGTGGCCAGGCGGTACTGCAGAAGAATATAAGTCATTTCTTTCTTAGAGTCTGAGGGTCAAATTGGTCCCAATTCTCCAGAATACATCTTAGGGGCGTTTTTGCCTTGGGGGAAAGTGTTTCCCATCTGAAAAAAGAACACAAGGATGCCAGCACCCCTAGTCATTTTCCGAAGAGCATTAGTCCTAAAGTGTCCTCTATGGTCCTAATGCTTATTCCTTTCCAAGGTGCGTCACCACCCATGGAGCTCTGCTTATCGGATTAGTTATGCTCACCAATGTAGCAGTCCTGCACCTCTTTTCCCGCCTTTCCTGACCCCAAAGAAAGGGGTCCGGGCTGCTGGATTCTAGTGCTCCTTTACCAGCGTGCCCAACATTGCCTTTGTGCTCAGATGTGAGTCCTAGGCCTGGGCTGGGTTCCTGAGTATTTCATAACAACCCAGCTGCCCCATCCAGATGCATTCCCATAAACAACAGTTCTTATGCAAATTCATTTCAGAGAGGGTGTAGGTAACCTTTTGAGACAGGATTGAGATAGTCTTTTTTTGATTCTGTAAGTACTTTAAGACTTGGCTGAGTGCAAACAGCTGGCGCGTTTGAGCAGACCAATTATTCGGCAATTTTTTCTAACTCTGCTTCCACAAGAGTCTCCCTAGCACTTACTGAATACCCACTGTGGTTTTTTCCTCAATCGCCTGGGAGGAAGCATCTATTGTCCTGTCCTGAAGGGAATTCCTTCTAGATCTGGTTGGACCTTTGTATGGTAATTAAGATTTAAATCCCCTGTTAGGAAATCTGCTGGGTTACGGGAATTATCAGTGGTTGGTGTTAAATTACCTTTTTCTAACAGAATAGCCCCATACTTTAGATTTTTGAGTTAGTAAGCTACCTTTTTGCTTTTTTGACTTAGAATAATTCTGAACTGGTGAGGTGTGCTCACAATGAGGTTTCCTCTAAAAGTTAGTTTTCTACTTTCTTCTGTTAGCAAAGCAGTTGCCGCTACAGATTGAATGCATCCACAGGTTTCTGGATTAAGGATTTTTGATAGGAAAGCTATGGTTGTCAGTGGTCTGAGTGTTTTCAGACTACACCTTTGTTTACACTGACAACAAGGTAGTATTGGAGTGTTATAGGGTCACAGAGAAGACCTTCAATTATCAATTATAGGGTTTAAATTTACCCTGGCTTTTAAAGGAATAGGGCACACTGTTGTTGTTGTTGTTGTTTTACTATTTCTATCTTTCTCTTTTTTTCTCCCTTTGACTCCGTCTTTGTCTCTCTGCCTCTTTCTCCTGTTTCTCTCTCTCCTCTCTCTGTCTCTCTCCTGTCTCTCTCTCTCTTCTCTGTCTCTCCTCTCTCTGTCAGTCCTGTCTCTCATACCCTAAACCACATGAATGTGACTTGCACATCCAAGATTTACAGTGTACTATAGAGAGAATCTTTTGCAACAGCTCTTGCTGTAATACAGAATCTCAGATGTCTTTGAGAAAGAAAAATGTAATCATTACCAAAAAATTATTCTCATAATGTGTGCAAATTTGTATGAAATCTGTATTGGCCGTGGGACAAGGAGGTATTTCCAGCTAGCTTCTGATAGGAAAGATTCTTCTGATTCTCTCATAAGAATCCAGCTCTTGACATTAGGTGATATCTGCCCAGGTCATCAGATGCCATAGAGAAAGAGGGTTTGCTGAAACTTGTATCAGCAGTACACTGTATGCTCTTTCCCATTTATTTGAACATTCATTTATTGAGTGTCAAGTAACTCACTAGACACTCCAGGGATCTGACACAAACTCTGCCTTGAAGGAGCATATAATCTCATTGGGGAGAAAACAAAACATACGGTAATTTTCAAAATAAGAAACTAGGCAAACTAATTAACACTTCAAAAGCAGGTTGTATTCAAATGCAAAATTGCATGTTACAGGGTAACCTTTCAGTGAGAAGCCAGGAAGAGGAGCTCAGCATGGGTTTGATTAGTTAAGGACTAGTTATTTTGTTTGTGTGTGTGTGTGTGTGTGTGTGTGTGTGTGTGTGTGTGTTTGGGTGGGGAGGTGAACGGAGTCTCACTCTGTCGCCCAGGCTGGAGTGCAGTGGTGCGATCTGGGCTCACTGCAAGCTCCGCCTCCCGGGTTCCTGCCATTCTCCTGCCTCAGCCTCCCAAGTAGCTGGGACTACAGGTGCCTGCCACCAAGCCCGGCTAATTTTTTGTATTTTTAGTAGAGATGGGGTTTCACCGTGTTAGCCAGGGTGGTCTCGATCTCCTGACCTTGTGATCCACCCGCCTCGGCCTCCCAAAGTGCTGGGATTACAGGCCTGAGCCACTGCGCCCGGCCAAGGACTAGTTATAAAAGAAGTCATGGGAGTGAGGGAGGCCTGAGATGAAATTTGAAGAATATGTAGAATCTAGGTAAGTGGATAAGAGGTCTGGGGGCAGGGAAAGGAGAGCATTTAATTCTGAATCAGGAATTTCTCTACCTGTTTTAATTCCTCCACATAACATCAAAGAGATTTCACTTGCGGCTAGCATTTCGGTAATGTTTTCTTACTAATAATATAGTGACAAAAGCATTGACTATAAGAAATAGGAATGGGTCTCATAAAAAGAAACAGCAAAACCCCCAAACTAAAACACAGTGCAGGCTATTTCTCCCTTCTCTCCTTTTGCTTGGCACTCATGAGATGCTAGGTGTGGAAGTCAGCCAACTAAAAAAGAGAAGCGGCTGAAGAAGGTGGGGAGGCTGAAGCCAGTTAAATAGGATGGTCCATTCACAGACGGTGAGGCTACAGTGCAAACAGGACTCTTTCAACTTGAGCAGGACCCCGTTACTTCACTGGAGTTAGAAAGCAAGAAGAGCGTAGACTTTATGAACTTTCTGTAAGACTGTTCTACCTCCACAGGATACAGAAGATGATGAGAAATTTGATCTGCAAGAAAACTGAGTCCATATTCACATATGTGTCAAATTTTCACCGCATTTAGAAGTGTCTGTCATCAAGTACAGCACTGAATTGAAACTGAAAACAAGAGTCAAGAAAGAGCAAAGTCAGCCATCTTTGTATTCCACATTAATCCTTTCCCTTTATGGTCTTATTTGTTTCTCCTCAGAAAAGACAAAAAGCTGAGCCATATAAACACCTGTGGGCTGGGGGTTGAGGGATAAATGAGGGGCAGAATGGAAGCAGAAGGAGCTGTTGGTCAGGTAGAAATCTTTCCAGATGTGCTGAAGGAAACACACTTCATGTTTGATGTAGGAGGTGCCACCATGCAAAACGTTTCATGGAAGGATTTAAAGGATCCCATGATTTTCAGTATTCCAAGAATTTTCTTTCACCGACGGCGATTTAATATGGGTCATCCATACTGAAAGAAAAACAAAAGATAATAAACTTAAGAGTTTAAAAATTGCAAAACTTGGAGTGTTAGTAGAAAAGGTAAATATTCATTAGAGATGAGAAGAGGAGCAGGGAAATGCTTTCAGCTGGAAATCTCAGACAAGAGGCCGGCCTTTAGGAACTTTTGAAGATGAATGAATGTAAGGAAACCCTAGAGGCAGCACTTGTCAGACTTTCATGTGCTTACCATTCAGAGATGGTGTTAAAATGCAGACTCTGATTCAGTAGGTCTGAGTGGAGCCTGAGATTCTGCACCCCTAACAAGCTCTTTAGTGATGCTTATGCCACTGGCCCACAGACCACACTTGGAGAAACTTTTGTGGTGCATATGGTCTTTGTCTCCAGATCTAATGAGTTTGGAGGACAGTGTAGATTGATTTTTTAAATTTATTTTTATTTTATTTTATTTTATTTTTTTGAAACGGAGTCTCACTCTGTTGCCCAGTCTGGAGTGCAGTGGCATGGTTTCAGCTCACTGCAGCCATGGCCTCCTGGGTTCAAGTGATTCTTCCGCCTCAACTTCCTGAGTAGCTGGGACGACAGGCACGTGCCACCACACCCAGCTAATTTTTGTATTTTTAGTAGAGATAGGGTTTCACCATATTGGCCAGGCTAATTTCAAGCTCCTGACATCATGATCCGCCCGCATTGGCCAGGCTAATCTCAAGCTCCTGACCTCATGATCCGCCCGCCTTGGCCTCCCAAAGTGCTGGGAATACAGGCGTGAGCCACCGCGCCCGGCCGTAGATTGATTTTGAGCAGTGGAAAGTCAAGAAATTAGAAGGCATGCTTAAATGGAAAGTGAAATTGGAGAAAATTTAAACTCATGAAGTAGTGGCAGTTATAAACTCCTGATAAATTATATCCTGGGATATAATTTAATGAGATGGTAACACATTTAAAGAAATAAGTGACACTTTTTTTGTGTGACACAACTGTCTTCTTCTTGGAAAGGACAAGGAGAGAATGAAATGTGGTATGTCTTCATGGCACCTTTCAAAGGGAGAACCAGATTCTGAGGTGCTGGTCTCATGATGAACTGTCAGGGTAAACCACAGTTCAGCAGCTGCAAATGTGCTTGCAAAAATAGAGACAAAAAAGTGTTTCTGAAAACAAAATTTCACATATGCCCTCCTCTGAGGTTGGCATCATATCTTCCTGTGTATCTTGGGTGTAGCTTCTACCCTGCCAGAATTTAGACAGCAGAAACCAAATGAGGTGATAAACAGAGTCAGTTTGCAGAAGAGTCAAAATAACCCAGCAAGAAATGAAACCACAAATGCCCAAGGAATCATTCATTCACCACTCAAAAGCTAATAGAAATGAACACAAACTACTATGAAAATTAGCCCAAGAACTTAAAAAAAAAAAGGCTCACAGTGTTTAGTGTGATAGTATTCATCTTACCTTTGACTTGTTCTAAAAACATACCGAACTTCTTCTACCCCACCCTTCCTCAGTGCAATCACACAATGGTTTCAGTGTGAAAAAAAAATCACATTACTGGAAAAGGAGGGTGTCTGGGACTTACCAGTCTAAGCTGGTAATCAAGGGTCTTGAGTTCTAAAAGCATATGTGTTAAGAGCATGATCCCTGGATCCAGATGAGTATGGATCTCAGCCTTGCCATTTGTTGTGACTTCAGGCTATTTTATTTCTCTGTGCCTGTTCCTTTATCAGTAATGAAGATGTTCATAGACCCTTCTCCCGCAGACTTAAAGGCATATTTCATGATTTCAGACATGCAAACCATTCATAATAGTGTACAACATGGAATTAATATTTGATAAAGGCTTATGATTATTGTAACTCTGTCACTTGCTCAAGCCCTATAGAAAAGTTACTTAATTAGTTCAACTACAAAAAGAGTTTGAATGTGATATCCACCAAGATCTTATCCAGACTTAAAATTCTGTGATTCTTATGAATTAATACAGCCTTGGTCAATAAATGAGAGCTGGGCAAATAATTCTTCTTTGCTAGGCCTTTCTAGACCATCTGGTGAAGCATTCAAGACTTATGTTGGTGGGGCCAGCCTTCCTTTCCAACTTCCACTCCACAACTCCTCAATCAGCCATGGGTTCCAGAAAGTTCTGCTCACTGGCTCCTGAACATGCTCTCATAGTCTCACTACCATAGCGCTGCTTACATCTTTTCCTTCCTACAGACTGCCTTCTTTTCCTGCGTTTCTCCAGACACCTAAATCCTATCTATTCTTCAAAAGCAACCTTCTTCATAAGATTTTCTATAAACACCAAGCCAAATGGCTTTTTCCTTCTTAAATATAGCACCCATTGGCCATTACCATGCTCTGCCTTGTATTTTTCTGATTTTTTTCTTTCTATATTCCTATCTTAACCCCCCAGCTAGGTAATAACTTTCCTGAAATCAGGGGCCAGGCTTACTCCTCTTGGCGTCTCAAGCAAGCTTAGCAGTTTCCGACACAAGAATGTTCAATAAACAACTATTAATTGACTGGTTATAAAAAAAATCAGTGAACCATTAAACTTAATATAGCAATTAGCATGGTAATGAGCTTATTGCTAATATTCTTCCAGCCAGTATCTCTTCCTGTGCCTCGAGGACATCTTAAAAAAAAAAAAAATCTAGTTGATCTGCTTCCATCTAGTGGCAATTAAAACAGGTGGTTCCGGTAGCCAGAAAACAGCTCTGGGTAGATTGTGCCAGAAAATACTTTCACTCAGTAGCTGTGAGTTTGAAAGACATCTTCACATCTTGTGGGTTTCCTGCCACAGACAGGGACACCAGCTCAGAGAAAGAAGCCTTTCCTCATTAGACTCCATTTACACTAGTAAAGAGAAGACAGAGTAATTAAAAAGGATAAAAAGAACCTCCACTGATCGCACGTCCTCATCCAGTTACCCCTGCCCCACTTCGCCATCACAGCCAAACATTTTAAAAGAGATGACTGCTTGTTCTGTCTCTACTTTCTCATCCTCAGTGATGCTCAATGCTTGGTCATCTGACCTCTGTCTTGATGTCTGCACTGCAAATAGTCTCCCCATTGACACCCTTGTTGCATCCAGGGAGTACTTACTGGTTCTCCTGGCAATGTTTGAAGCTGTTCCCCTTTCTTTCTTTCCTTGGCATTCATTACCACACACTCTTCCTCCTCTTCCTTCTCCCTGCCTGGCAACCTCTTCTCATTTCTCTTTCCCTTAGCTGACTTATTAGACAATGATGTTCCTCTGGCTCCCATCCTCTATCACAGATCCTCTTCCATTCTCAGAGCACTCATACCCTCCCTGGATGATTGTACCCACTCCTGAGATGGCAGTTACCTCCTGAAATGTGAGGGCCCCAAATCCTCTGCCCCAACATAGCCTCTGTGCTGTGGATAGGTCCAGTGAACCACAGTGAATGAAGAGCAGACACCCAAAGCTCAGTACAAAACCAAACCCATGATCTTTACCTCCAAAACCTCTCATTCTTTTATGTTCCCTTCTCAGAAGTAAACGGTACTACTATCCGCCAGTTTCCAGGTGAGAAAGATGATAATTTGATTCTTCTCTCTCCCTTTTAGCCAATTAACAGACACATTCAGTTAATATCACCTCTTCCTATTTCATGAACCCATTCTTACTACTAGTTCCCTAGACAGTTGCCATCAGTTTTAACCTAATAACTTCAAATGCCTCCAAAACAAGTCTCTTTGCCTCCAGGCTCACCTGTCTCCCACACTTGCCATACTGCTCTGCAGGGTGACCTTATAAGATGCTGGAGGCAAGGCTACTCACTGTTTAAACCCCTTTAGTGATATCCCAAAAGACCTCAAGATAAAACCCATATCACATGGCTTATAAATTACTTTATGATCTGGTTTCTGGTGCCTCATCTTTCCCCACTTTTTCCTTTGCATGCTAAACAATGGCCCATACTAAGTTTGTGGTTGGTAGGATGGTTGCCCAAACCAGCACCCAATCCCTTCAGAAATCATCTCACTTCATTTCTAGCATTTTAAAGGGAGCTCAGTTGTCCAACTGGGTACTGAATATGTCACCAAAGTCTTCCTTTCATAGATTTATTTTACTTACACTCTCCTTCCTAAGATTCCAGAGCAAGTCACTAAACCCTAGACACTGAGAAACATTTTGCCATCTTCATTTCTGCCAGGTGGGCCATCCACTTTCACAGTCTGCATCTCCTCCCACTGTGCTGTTTCTCCAGTACAAGAAATTTGAGCTTCAAGACCAAACTGAAAAATACTTGCCTCCTTGGGGAAGCTATAGGTAGACTTCATGCTCCCTATCTTTCCCACATTTCCAAAGGGCAATGCCTATTAGAGCAATTGAAAGCAAATATTCAATTGAACAAGCATTTATTCATTTCTCAATAAATGCTTGTTCAATTGAATATTTATTAAATAATATATTTAGGGCCTCACGTTCAGCCAGAACAAGAAGAACATACCACAATGTTTTTAACCTTCAGAAAAAATTCTGAGGTCATCAGAAAAATCTCCCTTTACATAAACTGCCCTTTTCTAATAGGGATTACTTGTTCACTCATTCATTCATCCATGCAGCTCCACTAGCACCAAAAAGCACAGGTCTGAAAGGAAGCTAGTAGATTTATTACTTTATCTGGTCATTTGGATGAGGACTCCAGGTAAATAAACTACTATGGCGTTAATGTGTCTAGCTAGAGCAGGAATCAACTTAAGCAAGTAGAGAAGGAATCAGCAGATGTGGAAACTCCCCCCCACTAATAAAACTTACCTTTTCTTGGATTTCTTGCCTGCAAATAGAAAATAGAGAAATGGCATTAGCAAAAATTAGACACTTTAAAGTTTTTCAAATAAGGGAGAAGGAAGACTCCCACTCTCAAAACTGTCTTTTGAAGTATATTAGGTATTTGTTAGGTGGACCCTATCTGTGTCAAAGGGGATTTGAGGAACTGGCTTAATAAACAGTGGTAGACACTCATACAGAACAGACAGGTTGATGCGGATGCCTCTTGAGGTTCCATTCCATTCTCCGTGTACTCAAGAAGACAGAAGTGTGGGCTAAATTGCCTGGTGGTGAGACCCAATATGCCCATTCAAGTGTTTATCCCTTCCCAATCTGCCATCTCGTCCTACCTGCAGATTCTTCCCTTGAGGGACAGCTGCTAATACTGTAAGACTATGTGCCATTACAGCTCACAGCATCATCTCTATGGGAATCCACAAGAGAATTTCACTTTGGCCTTGTTGATAGGAATTGCACAGCCTCATCTGAGTAACTAATGTGTTTTTATCTTACAAACACAAAGAGTATCACATGCCTTTCCTTTGACTGGCTGCAAGGAAACTCAGAGCTAGATCTGAGACCCTCTCCTACCAAGTATATAGAACTTTGTGACATACATTTTCGTGCCATAACTTCACCCTTGGTTCCAAATGATTTTTTTACCCTAAGTTTAAATTTGGTTTTCTTTTACTTTTTAATTAATTTTAATTTGCTATACTGAACACATTTTGCACTCACATTCTTTTTGAAAAAGGAAGAATATAATTAAGTAGATAACTTAAAAAAATCTCTTTGAGCAGAAACAATCATTTGGGAGGCAATATATTTCAGTGGCTATAAACTGGCATTCTAGAATCGTCTCACCCAGGTGCAAGCCCTATTTTGCCACCTGTAGTACAGTGTGTCTTTGAACAGCTAGTTTCTTCTCTAAACTACAATTTCTTCATCTGTTAAAGAGGCGTAATAATTGTATCATCCTCATTGGATTGATAAAATAAAATATATTCCAAGTATTTAGTTCAGGTGCTAGCACTTAGACAGTGTTCCATTACTGTTTTAATCCTTTAAAGTATTAAAGACTACTATTTGAAATTTTCTTCTAAAATTCAGCCTGCTGATGACCAAATGCACTTGAGCAGGGAGAATCAAATCTGAATTAATTTCAGATTCTGTTTAACTTCACATAAATTTTTTTTAGGGACAATGCACCTAACAACAATAGACGAGTAAGAATCTGTTCCTACTGAGAGAGTTTCATTTTGAAGAAAAGGGAACTAAGAGGGCATGTGTTCAGTTTCATGCCCAGGTCTAACCCTGTGTGTTGGTTCTGGTGGGAAATTCTTCCAACCGAGGAAAAAAACAGTTCACGAATCTGAAGACCAGTGATTTTAGAAGATGTATCTGGGGTAGAGTCTAATCTCTAACTCTGGGTCCTGCTGATACAGGATTTTCGAGATTTGGCCTAAAACATCATTGCCTTGGTTTCCTCATTTACCAAACAGGACCAATGGTAGTGAGTAATCAGAGAATGATAATGCCAGGAGCAAAAAATGTGTCTAGATGAGCTCATGCACAAGGACACATGCTTCCGGAGCCCTTCCTTATTCCTTTCCTAAAAGAAAGGAGCGAAAGTCTCGATACTAAGACTACTAGGGCAGGGGACAAAGTGCTAGAGTCAGAAGATTCATTTGAGGACAGAAGAATAGGGGTGAAGTCTCTAGTCACTTCACTGGCTTCCATACTCTAAATAGTTACCTGTGCCCTTTTTCTAGTTATTAGAACCCAAAAAGCCTATAAATTCTCTCTCTCTCTCTCTCTCTCTGTGTATATATACATACACACACACATAGACACACATACACCCCTGAACACACACATACAGATTTATGACTTTTTACTTTTATCCTTGTAAATGCCATGAACTATATTTTGTCTTAGATTTAGCCTGGGAATATAGCCACTAGTTCTACCTTTGTCTCTGTAGGAAAAATATTCTTCATGTCTTTTTTTTTTTTTTTTTTTTTTTTTTTTTTTTTTTTGAGACGGAGTCTTGCTCTGTCGCCCAGGCTGGAGTGCAGTGGCGCGATCTCGGCTCACTGCAAGCTCCGCCTCCCAGGTTCACGCCATTCTCCTGCCTCAGCCTCCGAGTAGCTGGGACTACAGGCGCCCGCCACCACGCCCGGCTAGTTTTTTGTATTTTTAGTAGAGACGGGGTTTCACCATGTTAGCCAGGATGGTCTCGATCTCCTGACCTCGTGATCCACCCGCCTCGGCCTCCCAAAGTGCTGGGATTACAGGCTTGAGCCACCGCGCCCGGCCTCTTCATGTCTTAAAGGACCAACCTACAACCAAAATCATTGGAAAGCAGAATCATTTGTAAGTTGGTGATAATGGAAGATGTTTTACAAATGAAGACTTTTTTTTTTTTTTTTGAGACAGGGCCTCACTCTGTTGCCCAGGCTGGATTGCAGTGGTGCTATCATGGCTTATTGTAGCCTTGACCTCCTGGGTTCAAGTGATCCTCCCACCTCAGTCTCCTGGGTAGCTGGGACTACGTGTGTATGCTACCATGCCTGACTAATTTTTTATATTTTTGTAGAGATGTGGTTTTGCCATGTTGCCCGGGCTGGTCTTGAACTCGTGGGCTCAGGTAATCCTTCTGCCTCAGTCTCCAAAAGTGCTGGGATTACAGGTGAGAGCCACGGTGTCTGGCCCACAGATAAAGACTATTTAATGTTACCTTAAAGATACCCTGAACTTCCTACCAAGCCAGCAATCTTTTGGGGCTTCTGTTTTCTTTGTTGGCATAACTGCAACTACCCTAACTGCCCGTTATCTGTTTCCTGTTTGCCCCACACTGATTCCCACAGCAGTTTTCAAGTTATCGGTTTGAGATCTTGTACAGAAATGACACCAAGGTAAAACATTTAAAAACAACCCCACTGAGTTTTGTACCCTTGTTTATAAAACAGCGTTAGCCAGCTAACCCCTCACTACATACAAGTGACTTTGATTCTATTCTTTTGATTCTACAAACACTTATTAAAAGATTTTAGAATCCTGAAATAAATAGCTTCCTTATTAAGGCGACTTATAGCCCCAAAGTCCTTAAAATTATTTAGATAATAGCCACCTTATCCCAGGGGGCAGTGTGTAATAACCTACCCTGTTCTCTACCCGTCAGTTCTGCCATCATCACCCAAGGTAGGAAGAAAGACAGGATGATTAGGGTCAGGTTTTGAAGTCTTAGTGGAAAGAATAATCAGTGGTTGGAGAAAACTGTCATTCTTCTTTTGCCTTAATGCAGTACTTGGTACTTATACTTAGTACTGTATAGTACTTAGTACTGTATAATACTATAAGATAGTGAGATTCAATGAGCACAGAATTTCTAATAGCAAGGGCAGAGACACTTTAACTGCTCAGTGCTCTCAAATTATACATAGCTAATGAAGTTCTTGCATATCAACAATCCTCCCCCCCCCACTTTGTCTTTCTGGATTGGTTAGAAAACTTACCTCACACCCACCATTCTCAAATTTAAATGAAAGATAAGATCAGAGTGGCACGCAATTAGGGACTGATAAATAATATTTTTGTAATTGCCAGTGTAAATGGACAGGGGGCAACCTTTACATACCATATTCAGCGAACAGAATACATACTAACTAATTTGATGGAAGGAAAATTAAAATGACAACTGATCCCATAGAAAGGCAACACAGAACAGTTGGTTAGCAATTGTTTTGAGATCATCCCTGAACTTGAAACAGGTATATCTTTTTTGTTGTTGTTGTTTTTTTGAGATGAAGTCTCACTCTGTTGCCCAGGCTGGAGTGCAATGGCACAGTCTCTGCTCACTGCAACCTCCGCCTCCTGGGTTCAAGCGATTCTTCTGTCTCAGCCTCCTGAGTAGCTGGGATTACAGGTGCCCACCACCATGCCTGGCTAACTTTTGTATTTTTAGTAGAGACGGGATTTCACCATGTTGGCCAGGCTGGTCTTGAACTGCTGACCTCGTGATCCACCCACCTTGGCCTCCCAAAGTGCTGGGATTACAGGCGTGAGTCACCTCATCTGGCCAAAACAGGTATATCTTAAAAGCTGCCTGATGTCCATGAATGTTACAGCCTTGAATGGTTCTTCCAGGTGAGTTTGGCCAAATGTGGCACCATGCACCCAAGGCCTGCTGCAGGCTGGTGGGTTGCTCACACTTTAAGGCTGAGACACACTCATGCCTTAGGGTAAAGGGAGTGATAATCTGGGCAGCAGATGGTAACTTCTCAAGGCAGTCCTCCTTCTGTTTTCCTGTCCAGTGACGGATGGAGGGAAAGCATATATGGTGCATTTGGTTAGAGCTGTGGCCTTGGTAAATACGTACTCAGGAGAACACATGGGAATTTCTCCCAGGGTTAATGCAATGCCCATGTGACTCTTGAAGAGGTCAGGTATTTGGAAGCAGTGCCTTGAAACCTTAGTGGACATTAGACCCACTTCCTAGTGGAATTGTACCATTGAAATCCAAGGCATGTAGGCTCTTAGAGGACAGAGATTGTGTGTTATCTTTTCAGAATTAATGAAGAGCAGGCCAGGTGTGGTGGCTCACACCTGTAATCCCAGCCCTTTGGGAGACCAAGGCAGGAAGATCACAAGGTCAGGAGATTGAGACCACTCTGGTTAACACAGTGAAACCCCGTCTCTACTAAACATACAAAAAATTAGCCGGGCATGGTGGCAGGCTCCTGTAGTCCCAGCTACTTGGGAGGGTAGGAGAATAGATTGAACCCAGAAGGCGGAGGTTGCAGTGAGCTGAGATTGCGCCACTGCACTCCAGCCTGGTGACAGAGTGAGGCTCCATCTCAAAAAAAAATAAAAAAAAAAAAAAAAGGTATCAAAGAATCAAATAAGAGCAAATAGCAAAGAGCCATTAGAATATTTCACTTACGGCTGGGCACGGTGGCTCATGCCTGTAATCCCAGCACTTTGGGAGGCCAAGGTGGGTGGATCACGAGGTCAGGAGATCGAGACCATCCTGGCTAACACGGTGAAACCCCGTCTCTACTAAAAATGCAAAAAATTAGCCAGGCATGGTGGCGGGCGCCTGTAGTCCCAGCTACTCAGGAGGCTGAGACAGGAGAATGCCGTGAACCCGGGAGGCGGAGCTTGCAGTGAGTTGAAATCCAGCCACTGCACTCCAGCCTGGGTGACAGAGCGAGACTCCGTCTCAAAAAAAAAAAAAAAAGAATATTTCACTTACTTGTTATCAGCCTAGCAAGCTGCCTTGAAGATAATAGACATTTTTTAAAGTTTATCAGATGAAAAGCAAAAATCAGCCAACCTGTTTTAATGAAGGTGTGTCCTGGGCTGATTTACATGCCTCCAGGGACTGATGGCTCTAGAATGTAAAGCTTGGCATCCTGCTTCTGTTGAATCTATCACACTTAATTTCCTGTGGGTTTCTTTTTTTTTATTTTTCACTTTAAAGTTGTATTCTTTTCATATGAAGTTAAACTCACATACCTTTTTTTAATCTCCTTGCCAGCCAAATGATAAATGCCAACCCAGAGAATGCAGTAACCATGACTGCCACTGGAATGAAGAGGGGGTTATAATCACCCTCCTTAATCATTGAGAAACTTCTGTCCAATTCTGAAAGAGAAATCAGTAAGGCACATAGCATGAGACCACCAGCATTATTTCCTTAGTCCATCTCATGATATTTGACTTTTTTCCTCCTTACATCTCCTAGTAGTAGCCCATTTGATGCCATCTGACAGATGAGGAAACTGGCGTGGGAAGGCCTATAATGAGTACAGCATAGGCAAAGACTGGACCAGCCTTGCTAGTCTAATGCCTACAGACTCTCAATGCCCAGATTTGTGGTTCATAGAGTTCCTGGTAATGCACCTAAAAATGTTGGCAAGAATGGTCATCATTGTGTTTAGCTCCATGGACTTGTTCAATGATTGGAACTCTGAAACACAGAGAAGAGCTAAAAGCCTAATACAACTTCAGGAAAAACAAAAGCCAGTGATCTGAACTGGATAATTCATCAGTCAAAGGAAATCATGAATGCTTTTACTTTAAAGCAGTTGTGCAAAAGTCAGCACTTGTTTTTTACATGCCAAGGACCTGCACTAATCTCTTTCCAATGCAGTAGCGCTACCACTTCCCTCTACTTCCTTCACGAATAAGTAAAAGGGTATGTTTAGAGATACTCTTGTAAGTGTAAACTAAGTTCATTTGGGAGCCTCTATTTAAAAATACCGATTCTATCCTTAGTTCTTCCCATTACTCTGATGAACCTTTTCAAGGTGCTTTGATCTCCACACCCAAATATATGATGGAGAGAGGGCTCAAGTTCCCAGGAGCTCCAGACAGAGGGTACCTGTTGGCTTGATGAAGATGAGGAGGAAATGAACACTAGCTAGGCCTTAAAGGGAAATGTCTCTGATAGGCCTAATATACAGTCCTCTGCTAAAGCCTTCCTTGCCTCTCTCTGCTCATCCGCTCTACTCCCTGGCCCTGGGCACACAGCTCACGGAGATCAGCATTTCTGACAGCTTCTGCAGATCCTACCATTTAAAGACTTTTGTCATCTATGTAGATAGTCTCAGGAGCAGACATGGGTAGCTATTCTTTCATGTGCTAACTTAACATGCATTTGCTTTAGCACCTATTGCCAGACACTGTGTCAGGTGGAGGGTATACAAAGATGAAGAAGACATGACATATACAGACAGATTTGGGGGGCATTAGCTTAGTGATAATTCAGGAGTATCCATTATTTGGGGAAGTAGGTGGTCATTAGTTACCTTTTAGAGGCATTTCAATGGGCTAACAGAGATGTTAGATTGTAGTGGAACAGAAGAATGGATAAAAAGTAAATCAATGAGTCCAGATTTTAAGAGTTAAGAAGGCAAGAGGTGAGAATGAAAAAAAGAAATGATTGTCATTAAAGGAGGAGGCAAGACCAACCAAAGATTTTACAGTGACTTAAGTATACAAATTTATTTCTAGGTCACATATACTTTGCAAAACAAAATGTAAATGTTTATGGATGTCTTTCCTCATATCTGCTCATCCATCAGCTCCATCTTTAAGTCTTCAGTTTTCCAGGACAAACTTACTCACTTTGACATATTGGATTAGGATTTGACCAGATTCCAGATGACTCACAAATGGTTTTCTTCTCCCCAATTAGCTCAGTTCCTTCTGAGCAGCTGAAGGTACACGCAGAGGAAAAGCTGAAGCTGGCCAGGGGGTGACTACAGTTCATGATCCCCAAATCTGGTGCTGATAGAGGCTCACACTGAATCACTTCAATGAAAAAAAAAAAAGAAAAAAAAAAGAAAAAACAGTGTTTCTGAGTAGAGACCCTCCCTTGAGCAAAGGATTTTTAGCCAAAGCTGTGTGACTACATTACTTGTGATATTGCTTCCAGGCTTTATTTTCTTGAGAATGATGGAGGGTGGTAAATGAGAGATGAAGGCAAGGAAGCATTGAAAGCCCGTGGGGAGAGGAGTGGCTGCTCCAGGCTGCTGCCCTCGCTAAGGTGACCCTCCACTTCTGCTGGAAGTACCATGCCACATGGCCTGTGCATCAAGGGCTCTTACGGGGTATTCTCAGAGAATCTCCGCCTTTTCACCTGTTCTGATAGCTACCCAAGCGTTTTGAAAAACATCCCAATTCACTGAAGCAAGTCCAAGTTCTGTAACATTCCAGTAGGTGGGTTGATAGTTTTATGATTTCAATAAGGGATTTTGATAGCACTTCTAAGAATGAAACTACTTAAACTAATGCATCAGGAACATACTTGTAGAAAATTTAACCAAAACTTCACAAGTTCAGATGACATTGGTTTTCTCCCATATCCAGATAAGGTTGGCAGTTAAAAACAAAGAAAAAAAAACCTACCTACCATATTTCAAGCTTAAAAAGATCAAGAGACTGTGTTTTTGTTTTTCAGTTGTTATTCTCCTAAAAGTTTATGCACGAGGAAAAGTAAAAGGTGATTTTAAGAATAAGCCAAATTAAAAAACCAAGAAAGACCTCCACTACCCTGAGAAGGAAATTGGTTGGTGTTAAGTAGGACACCACATAAAACAGGTATTATTGAGATGAGAAGAACCAAATTTAACTGAGATTCGGCAAGATGTTATTTATGCAATGGCAATGAGAAAACTAAAAAACATAATAATAACCATGCTGTATTGCTATAAATCACGTTACATACTGGGCAGTGGCTTCAGGGGTATTTGGTTTTTACTTTTTGTTTGGGAGGTTTTTCAAAAAAATTTAGTAAGAATAAGTCCTTTGAAAAACATCACAGTAGGTTAAACTAAGTTAGGTTAAATTAGACTACTAAGTTTGACTTCTCAGCAAACTTCTACTAAATATTCTGACTGTAAGCCCAGGATCACCATGACACAGACTCTAGTCTGAAGTTACTCACCTTGACAGGTTGGTTCTGGAGATGACCAGTTTCCAAATGGTCCACAAGTGGTTTCTTCAATCCCAGTTAAGTTTGTTCCCTCAGAGCAGTTGAAGGCACACTGTGAGCTGAAGCTGAAGTCTCCCAAAGGGTGAGTACAGTCCATGGTACCCAGCTTCGGGGGCTCCAAAGGCTCACACTGAATCACTTCAACAGGGAAAGAAACAGTATGGGGAAGAGTTAAGAGGACCTGATGCCTGGATTTGAATCCTAGCTCTGCCACTTGATAACCATGAGCCTTTAAATAAGGTTACTTGAACCCTCCAACTTCAGTTTCTTCATCTATATAAGAAGAATAATGAAATTGTGTTATCTTTATCAAATTGGTATGGATACTAAATGTAATTCAATTGGCATAAGTCAGGGACCTTAGAACAAAGCCTGACTCATAAGAAATTCTAATTAAACATTAGCCAGTCTTCATATCATTATCTTCAGCATTATCTGGAGGAAGAATCCTTAAATCCAAATAAGTGTAACTGGGAATGACCAGCTTAGTTGGGAAATAACTATCGCATCAGAGCCCCTGAGTCTACTAGAGTATTGGGAGCAAGACGTTCAGAGAAAGAGGGGGTCTCCATAATAAGCCTTCTTTGCAAGGAGAGAATATAAGTCTGGGAAGCATTTTGACCTCAATTCTGTCTTCATCTGTTCTAGCTCAGTTCCAGAATTTTAACTCTTTTGATTTTGACAACCCTCTCCAGAAACTCGATCTATTTCCCTGTTCTGATTGGTGGTATGATAGGTAAATTTAAGACTTGGAAATTAAAGTCTTCACGTTTTAGACCCTGCCATGCCCTTTAGTAAACAGTACAACTTTCATGTCTTATTCCTCATCTGTCAAATTTAAGCCATTATTGTTACCTTGCTCTAGAGACTTCAATGAAGAATGGACTCAAGCAATCAAGAATTTTTGTATTTGGAAACTATATGAGATGAGATTAGGGAGAAAGATGGGAACTAAGAGAAAATGTTACTATCTTTTTTCATTGATTTAATGATTATCTATTGTACATCAAGCATTACTCTGGGACTTGAAGAGCTTAGATTTCACCCTGTAGAATAAAATGGTAGGTAGAAATTAATGGTGGATTGTCATGTATGTGTGATGTGTTTTAATTGCTTTTAATTGATCAGTCTGCCTGTAGTATGAATAATATATTTGAAGGGAGCTAATTTAAAATGGTGGAACTCATCTAATAAGCTATTGCAAGAATCTAGGAGAAAGATAATGAGGGCAATGGTAGTAGAGTTGACAAGTGGAAGACAAATTAGAAAAACACTAAGTTGTAAAAACTGGTAGAATGTTACCCTGCATAAATGTTAGGGGAGTAAAGAGAGTCTCATACCAGGGTGCCCATGTACATGGTGATTCCATATACTGAGATAAGAAATACAGAAAGGAAAGCTGACTGGGAACAAATGGGGTTTTTTTTTTTTTTTGGTTTTTTTTTTTTTTGAGACGGAGTCTCGCTCTGTCGTCCAGGCTGGAGTGCAGTGGCCGGATCTCAGCTCACAGCAAGCTCCGCCTCCCGGGTTTACGCCATTCTCCCGCCTCAGCCTCCCGAGTAGCTGGGACTACAGGCGCCTGTCACCTCGCCTGGCTAGTTTTTTTGTATTCTTTAGTAGAGACGGGGTTTCACCGGGTTAGCCAGGATGGTCTCGATCTCCTGACCTCGTGATCTGCCAGTCTCGGCCTCCCAAAGTGCTGGGATTACAGGCTTGAGCCACCGCGCCCGGCCAACAAACGGTTTCATAGTCTTTCAAACATCCCAAAGGACATCCTTAAGCATATTTGAGTTCAGAGCTGAAGACAGGCTTATCGGTCCCAAGATCACATAGATTTGTGAGTCCGCAAAAGTCAGTAAGTTTGACCAAAGGACACATGTAGATTAGAGTCAGAAGAGCAATATACAAAAGATGAAAGCTGAGAAATTATAATAGTTTATGGTCCTGGATAAGTGCTCATGAAGGATCCCAGGAGAATTAATCACAGGTAGAAAGAGAATGAGGAAAGACTGATATGACAGAAACCAAGACAAAAAAAAGTAAAGTGTTAAAAATGGGTGAAATAGACATACCAATAATCAAAAACCAGTAAAAAAGGGCATACCAATAACATAAGGGTTAAAAAATACAGTTCAAAAGTGGGGCGAGGGTAAAGTATTAGGAAGGAGTCATAGACCAGGGATCAAGTGAAATGAGTTAGATCTGTAGATCTATTTCAGTTGGTTGACATTAAAATTTATTTGGGTTTTAATTCTTTATTCTTTACAAACATTGCTTTTTTAAAAAATTAAATTGTCTACTTCAATTCAGGCTTGCAAGCAAGTGCCTGATATATACCAGGCATTTTGTGAATCCCAAAGATGCAATGATAAATAGGACACTTACTGATCTCAAGAAGCTTTCGGCACCAGAGGAGATGGACAAGTGAACAGATGACTTCAACATAGGTGGGAGAAATGAGGAAGAAATATGCGGAGCTATCAGAACTAAGAAAGCTTCCTAGAAGAAATTGTCTTTGAATTATGTTTTAAAGATGACATGTTTGTTGGCCATGTGCAAAATGAGAGAGAAGGCCATGAACAAAGTCAGTGTGCTACAGAGCACATGTGTTAAGTGTGGAGAACTGCAAGAAGGAAAGGAACTACTAGAAGGAAAAAGCAAGATTAACTTCTGGGTAACTCAGCCTCCTAATGATAAATGGCATAGTTTCTTCCAGACCTTAGAGTTCTAATTAACCTAACAAGCTCATTAGATTGTGAGCTTCTTGAGAGCAGGAATCTACCATGCTAATTCCTTATTATAACCCTGACAGCTTTTATTCCAACACTGTGCTCCTTGTGGCACTCAAAAAGACTTGTTGAGAAGTGAATTGAAACGTCATGCTGACTTATGAAATATTTACAGAAAGGTAACAATATTGTGAAAGCAGAGCTTTCTGATCAAAACTTCCCATTTCTCAGAATGGCTAGTATCATTTTGTTCCAACCAGCTTCCATTATAAGCTATAATGATTCCTGTGACTTTACCTAAGAAGAAGCAAAGAAAGGAAAGAGACTTACCAAACTGACACTGGGGCCCATAGTACCCCACATCACAGTTGCAGGTGTAATTATTGATGATTTCTACACATTCTCCATGGCCACTGCATGACCAGGGCTGGCAAGAAGCTTTAAGGAGGTCAGAAAAAAATATTTTAATGTGATTACATTTTAGTACTCAAAGTCATTTCTTTAGACATAGATAACCTTTTGTCTGAGATGATTTAAATAATCAGGAAAGGTTTATTTGTAAATTCATAGCATAAAAATCATATGCTAAAATTTTTACTTATAAAATACACTAAGCATATAGCCATAGTCATTTATTTGCTTTTGGAATGAAACTACCAATACTAATATTCTTTAACACTTATGAGAAACTTAGTGGCATACCTTGAAACTGTTGAAATTACTTGTTTTTAATGAGTGAGAAGGTTAAATGATGACCTGACCTCAGTCATTTCTGCATGCAATTATTTCTTGGCAATCCCTTTCTTTATAGAAATCACAAAGATTAAAAAGTCCAAATTTGCGAAAACAGTAGAGTCCAATTTACAAGAGACCAAATTAACTATGGTTCACTATTAAAACATCACTTGGAAAATCCTGGCTATTTTGGAATTGTAAAAGATTTTACAGAAATATTCATACACCAAAGATAGTGCAATTTTTATATAAAATTATATAAGGTTAGACCAAGAAGGAAGCATGCAGCAGCACACTGTCTACTTCACAATGTGAAAACCGAGGTGGTGTGAGCCTGAGTTTCCAACTGGCCCCAGCTGTCAGCTTCTCCTCCCCTGCCTTATTATCAAAGGCACTGACTGTCTAATTCTTCCTCTGTACTTCCTACGTACACCTATCATTTTGATGTCACTTGATTTAGGGGTATAGCTTTTGTGCACAGGGACACATCTTGTACACCAAAAATTCTTAGAAGTGACATGATGCAAGATTATATAGAAGGCTAGATGTAATTTAGAATGAACTGGCAGCTGTTCTCATCCTCCAACCTTTCCATGGGGTAAATCTGATTATTCTCTTCACCGTGGTCCTTCCTGAGTCTGAGGTAGATAGCCGTCTTGTCACTCCCTACCTGTGTAACAGAGGGCTGCCTTTGGTTTGTGGCAGGCGTCATCATTCCATTTGCCCGCATCTTTCTTTCTCTTGATATAGATCTCCACGCAGTCCTCCTTGTTTTTCTTGTTGTTGGGCTCCCCATCTCCCCAGTTCTCTGCTTCTTGAGTGAGAGATTTGTTGGTTCCCACCCACGTCCATATGCCTCCTATCTTCCGGATTCCTATCCAGTAGTAAGAAGGACTGAAAGGCAGAGTCTTCTCCAGATACTCAATTTCTGCCTTGTTTTGTATGGCAACTAAATCTGTGTAATTCTCTCGGCAGAATCTTCTAGCCTTTTGCCAGTTCATGGGATTTTCAGAATAATGGTAAGTCCAGCAGTCGGTTCCATGATGTGCCAGGAAATCTGCAAGACATCAGTGTGATCTATGCAGACTTACATAATGTTACAGCTAAAAAGTACCTAGCACTACTCCAGGCTGAACCAGACACTTAGAGATGAGGAAACAGAGCCTAAGAGTGTGTGTGACCATCTCAGGATCACAGAATAGTTGTTTGCAGATGTGAAGTAGAACCTAGGCCTTCTGGCTTGAATATAAAATGCTTTCACCTAAGGTTCTATTTTAAACAAATTTAGTGGCTTTCTAGGTTTATTTTCTTATTAATTTTTTTCTCAAAATTATTTCAGGTGAAATTTAACCAACATATTTTAGACATTCATATTCCTTTTTCTTTGTAGCTGTTAATGATTTACAACTAATTACAGTGTAATATCATATAACTATATAATTTACAGTATACTTTTTAAATCCTGGAATAATTTCTTGAAGGCCAACACATGTGTACCTATGGGAGAAGCATAATAAGGACAGGAAAAACAGTGACATTCTTTTAAGTAATCTCTTTTATATAAAAAATATTTTATTTTTACCATAGGAAGAACTGCTTCTGGGAAAGCCCAATATACCACTCACCTCTTACATATCTAACTGTATAATTTTAAATAAGAACAATTTACAAAGCCAAATGATATAGGGATTATGAAATTGATTAGATCATGTTCTATACACAGACTGAACTGATGATGTTTAATAAACATATGGACCCATCAAATATGAGGGCTTTAAAGATATCTAATTAAACACATAATTACACAATGACTTCATAATAATATATGGCATTCTAAGCATGGTATGATCTACGTGCATCACTATTTAATACAGTAAAGAAACAGATATAATTGATGGTAAAGAGCACCATAAAATAAACATTTTGAACAGAGTTTTGAATGAGCATTCCACTAGAATGCAAGTTCTAAGAGGGAAAAAACAGTCGTGTCCACTGCTGTAATCTTAGTGCCTAGCATAAATTTCACACATTGTAGGGACTCAGATAATACCTGTTGTATGAAAAGAGCATTAAGTTTCCATGTGACACAGTGCGGACATGGTATAAGAAATGTGTGAAGGGGAGAGTTAGCATGTTTGCTTGGCTACAGCTGAAAATCCAGGCTAGGCAGTAAGAAGACATTAGTTTACTTAGGAAATGAAAAACCAAGTTCAAAGCTATTGCTGGAGAGTCTTCAAGAATCAGATATAAAATTTGTCACCACAATGGGAGAAGGACCAAAAAATGATAAGGCCCCATCCCTTAATGAGCTCATATTGTAACTGTAGAAGTGACATTAATGTACACTGAACTATGAATAAAAAATAGAAAATGAGGTGCTAAATATTTGGTACAGATTGAAAGTGCCTTAACAGAGATTTCTTAATTAACATTATTCCTTTATAATTGAAGGATTTGTGGGGTTATTGGGATTTGAACCCTACAGCATGGGCTATTATAGGTTAAAAATAGTGTTCAGGAGTTTCTGGGGAAGAACTAAAGGTAAGAAGAAAAGAGATGTTCATAGAAGGGATAGAACTAACAGCTCTCTGAAATAATTTCCCCTTAGACTATGTATAGCCAGTGGATATTTAAGAAAAATGAATATAAGTAAAATAGACTTAGCGATATATAAATATCATAACATACCACAACAGAGCATTGTCCACCCCCACAACTTGAAGATGTTCCATAAGTCCCTCTGGGTACTCTGACATTTCCATGGAAATATCTGCAAATGAAATACAAAATTGTATTTAGATTTATACTCTTAAACCACACATTTACAGCCTTTGAGGTGGTGCTTACAACTTTCTTAATATTCAAAATAAAACACACATGTCTACTAACCCTGTCTGAGGTAACAGGTTTCTCAGACATAGATGAAAAAGTACTTCAAATTTACATCAGAACTGATGCATAGTTTTGTTTTGTTCTGTTTTATTTTCACGCTTTAGTCTCAAGCTGCTAATCAGTACTGCCCTGAAATTTTTCTGTGGTTCAGTAATTTTTGTACCTGCTTTTCTGCTGAGCTATTAGATAAAACTATTTAATATTTAGTATGTATATTGTTTAAAGTATTGTTGGTGCTTAATTAACTATTGATGCTTATATTTAATGTTATAGCCTCACTCTTGATCTTAACGAGTCAATGCCTCAAATACCTAAAAAAAATTTAGATAGCTAGATACCAGGAAAGAAAAATATTTCTTTTTTTAATAAAAAGAAATATCTTTTTGAGCAACTGAAATGACAAAGTCACAGATTTCCTGCATACCTTAGAATATACCTAATGTAAATGATGAGTTAATGGGTGCAGCATGCCAGCATGGCACACGTATACATACGTAACAAACCTGCACGTTGCGCACATGTACCCTAGAACTTAAAGTATAATTTTAAAAAAATTCTATCTTCTGAAGCACATCACTTCTCAATAAACAGTGTTTATTGCAAAAGATCTGATTTCTTCAAGAGTCTCCCCAGAGACAAAGTCAAGAAGAGGAAATCAGCATATCTGAGAAGAAAGATTTCAGGATCACTTTTTTTGAGGATCTGAGAAAATTTTTAGTTTCTATATTTTTTAAAACCATAATTGAAATGGGGGTGCTTCCTATCCTTGCCACCTGCCTCTACAACCCCAGGAATTTCTATCTGAGCATCTAAAAGTCTTTTAGGCTGAAAGGCTCACCATGGCTTTGCTTGGTCCTTCTCTAGTTCTTCTGCAGCCCATTGAGCCTCTTGACTTAGCACAATGGGTCTCAGGTCCTTGCCCAAGGGGAGTGTGCTGTGATGCAGGGAGACTGCACTGAATGTCAACAGAAAGCCTTGCTTTCTTTCATTTCTCTAACCCAGTCTCACATCCTCCTCCTCCCCTTTTCCCTCCCCTTCCTCCTCTACTTCTCTTTCCTCTTTCCCCACCCCTTTCCTAGACTGGCCTCTATTGCCTCCCACTGAGAAAAAAATGAACTGCTGATCAGAAAAGTAATGTCACTAGATTCTCTCTTCCTTCCCTCCTGTTTTTCTATCCTTCTTTCCATTCTCCTATGCACCTTTCCTTCCCCTCCTCCTCTTCTTTCTTTTTCTCTTTCTCCTCCTCCTTCCCTCGTTGTTGTTGTTCTTTTTCCTCTTCTTTATCCTCCTCTTCCTCTTCTTCTACTTGTTCTTGTTTTTGTTTGGTTCTTGTTCTCCTCTTCCTTCTTCTTCTCTCTCTCCTCCTCCTCCTCCTTCTTTTCCACCACCCTCCTCTATCTTTTTTATAAACACTAAGCTAACTCTTGGCTACCTGCGGTAAATGGCCCTTGGAAATTGCAAATACTATAAATCAAAACTGCATTTCAGACAAATTTATGATGTTTGTGAATCTTCAGTAGAGCTAAGTGGTGGACTTGACTCATTTTGGTTCCCTCACCTCCGTCTTTCCTTGCTCACCACCTAGTGGAGGTCCTTGTTAGTGGCACTTCCTGAAGTTAACCTTTGAAGAGAGCCATGCTCTCTAGCTTTTCACCTTGTAGGTGTAGGAGCCTACAAGTACCTTTAATATTCTTGGACTATAAAATGAGACGGTGATAAGACTGCATGTGAAATTAGGACCCATGTGATGAAGGACAATAAAAAGGAAGACCCACTGATGTGAGTCAATGAGTCAAATGCAAATCAGATTTGCATTTTTAGGAAAATAATTACAGCAACAACAAAAGCTCTGAAGTTCAGCACCCCATATGTATATTATTTAATCTTTATAACAGCTCTCTGCTATAGATATGATTATTATGCCCATTCTAAAGAGTCTCAAAGAGGTTAAGAAACAAATTCAAAAACTAGCAGAAGATAAGAAATAACTAAGATCAGAACAGAACTGTAGGAGATAGAGACACTTAAAACCCTTCAAAAAATCAATGAATCCAAGAGCTGGATTTTGAAAAAATCAACAAAATAGGTGGACCACTAGCTAGGCTAATAAGAAAAGAGAGAATAATCAAATAGACACAATAAAAATGATAAAGGGGATATCACCACTGAACCCACAGAAATACAAATTACCATCAGAGATTACTATAAACACCTTTATGCAAATAAACTAGAAAATCTAGAAGAAATGGATAAATTCCTGGACACATACACCCTCCTAAGGCTAAACCAGGAAGAAGTCAAATCCCTGAATAGACCAATAACAAGTTCTGAAATTAAGGCAGTAATTAATAGCCTACCAACTAAAAAAGTCCAGGACCAGACGGGTTCACAGCCAAATTCTACCAGAAGTACAAAGAGGAGCTGGTACCATTCCTTCTGAAACTATTCCAATCAATAGAAAAAGAGGGACTCCTCCCTAACTCATTTTATGAGGCCAGCATCATCCTGATACCAAAACCTGGCAGAGACACAACAGAAAAAGAAAATTTCAGGCCAGTATCCTTGATGAACATCAACGTGAAAATCCTCAATAAAATACTGGCAAACCAAATCCAGCAGCACATCAAAAAGCTTATTGACCACAATCAAGTTGGCTTCAACCCTGGGATGCAAAACTGGTTCAACATACACAAATCGATAAACGGAATCCATCACATAAACAGAACCAATGACAAAAACCACATGATTATCTCAATAGATGCAGAAAAGGCCTTTGATAAAATTCAACATCCATTCATGCTAAAAGCTCTCAATAAAATAAGTATTGATGGGATGTATCTCAAAATAATAAGAGCTATTTATGACAAACCCATGGTAAAAATTGAAAGCATTCCCTTTGAAAACTGGCACAAGACAAGAATGCCCTCTCTCACCACTCCTGTTCAACATAGTATTGGAAGTTCTGGCCAGGGCAATCAGGCAAGAGAAAGAAATAAAGGGTATTTAAATAGAAGAGAGGAAGTCAAATTGTGTCTGTTTGCAGATGACATGATTGTATATTTAGAAAATCCCATCGTCTCAGCCCAAAATTTCCTTAAGCTTATAAGCAACTTCAGGAAAGTCTCAGATTACAAAATCAATGTGCAAAAATCACAAGCATTCCTATACAGCAGTAATAGACAAACAGAGAGCCAAATTATGAGTGAACTCCCATTCACAATTGCTACAAAAAGAATAAAATACCTAGGAATACAACTTACAAGGAATGTGAAGGACCTCTTCAAGGAGAACTACAAACCACTGCTCAAGGAAATAAGAGAGGACACATTCCATAGAATGGAAAAACATTCTATGCTCATGGATAGGAAGTCTCAATATTGTGAAAATGGCCATACTGCCCAAAGTAATTTATAGATTCAATGCTGTCCCCATCAAGCTACCATTGACTTTCTTCACAGAATTAGAGAAAACTACTTTAAATTTCACATGGAACCAAAAAAGAGCTTATATAGCCAAGGAAATCCTAAGCAAAAAGAACAAAGATGGAGGCATCATGCTACCTGTCTTTAAACTATACTACAAGGCAATAGTAACCAAAACAGCATGGTACTGGTACCAAACCAGATATATACACCAGTGGAACAGAACAGAGGCATCAGAAATAACACCACACATCTACAACCATCTGATCTTTGACAAGCCTGACAAAAACAAGCAATGGGGAAAGGATTCCATATTTAATAAAAGATGTTGTGAAAACTGGCTAGCCATATTCAGAAAACTGAAACTGGATCCCTTCCTTACACCTTATACAAAAATTAACTCAAGATGGATTAAAGACTTAAACAAAAGACCTAAAACCATAAAAACCCTAAAAGAAAACCTAGGCAATACCATTCAGGACATAGATATGGGCAAAGACTTCATAACTAAAACAGCAAAAGCAACGGCAACAAAAGTCAAAATTGACAAAAGGGATCTAATTAAACTAAAGAGCTTCTGCACAGAAAAAAAAAAAAGAAAAAAAAAAAACTATCATCAGAATGAACAGGCAACCTACAGAATGCGAGAAAATTTTTGCAATCTATCCATCTGATAAAGGGCCAATATCCAAAATCTACAAGGAACTTAAACAAATTTACAAGAAAAACAAACAACCCCATTGAAAAGTGAGCAAAGGATATGAACAGATACTTCTCAAAAGAAGACATTTATGTGGTCAACAAACATGAAAAAATGCTCATCATCACTGGTCATTAGAGTAATGCAAATCAAACCCACAATGAGATACCATCTCATGCCAGTTAGAAAGGTGATTATTAAAAAGTCAGGAAACAACAGATGTTGGAGAGGATGTGGAGAAATAGGAACGCTTTTTACAGTGTTGGTGGGAGTGTAAATTAGTTCAATCATTGTGGAAGACAGTGTGGTGATTTCTCAAGGATCTATAACCAGAAATACCATTTGACCCAGCAATCCCATTACTGGATGTAGACCCAAAGGATTATAAATCATTCTACTATAAAGACACATGCACACATATGTTTATTGAGGCACTATTCACAATAGCAAAGACTTGGAACCAACCCAAATGCCCATCAATGATAAACTGGATAAAGACAATGTGGCACATATACATCATGGAATACTATGCAGCTCTAAAAAAGGATGAGTTCATGTCCTTTGCAGGGACATGGATGAAGTTGGAAACCGTCATTCTCAGCAAACTAACACTGGAACAGAAAACCAAACATTGCCCGTTCTCACTCATAAGTGGGAGTTAAACAATGAGAACACATGGACACAGGGAGGGGAACATCACACACTGGGGCATGTCAGGGGATGGGGGGCAAGGCTAGGAACAGCATTAGGAGAGATACCTAATGTAGATGACAGGTTGATGAGTGCAGCAAACCACTGTGGCACATGCATACCTATGTAACAAACCTGCACGTTCTGCACATGTATCCCAGAAGTTAAAGTATAATTAAAAAAAAAAAAAAGAATAAAAAGAAAGTTGCCTTAGTCACATAACTAGTAAGAGACACAGTTGGGAATTTGAACAGAGGCCAGTCAGTTCCAAATCCCCTGCTCTTGATCATTAAGCTGAACTTATGGCAGGAGCTTGGAAGACATGGTAAAATGGGGACAAATGTGGAGCCAGGGAGACTTGTGAAAGTTCCAAATGCTCCTACTATACCCTGAAAGAAATATCTAGATTTGCTTTTTTCTAAGTCCTCTCCTCTAATTCTCTCAATCTCTCTATCTCTTTCTCTAAGAGATGGGAATGCTGCTTTGTCACTCAGACTAGAGTGCAGTGGTAGGATCATAGCTCATTGCACTCAAGTAATTCTAGGGTCTAGTGCCTCTTCTCCCTCAGCCTTCCATGTAGCTAGGACTACAGGTGCATGCCCCAACCCTCGGCTAATTTTTTTATTTTTATTTTTTTGTAGAGACAGGATCTCACTATGTTGCTCAGGCTGTAATTCTCTCTTGAAGCTTGTCCAATCAGGCTTTCAGCCACACCAATTCCCTAAGACTGCTCTCACCAAGGTCCTACACTTCACTAACACCAACAGTCTATTCTCCATCCTCATCTTACTTCACCAGGGAGCCCCTGGTTTTTCTTCTACTTCACTGGCTATTTCTTCTGTATCATGTTGATTCTCCTCATCTCCCCAACCTCCAAACCCTTGGAGTACTCCAGAGATCACCGCTTTGCTCTTCTGTGTCTAACCTCACTAACTTGGTAATCCAATTCACTCCCTTGACTTTGAATACCATTTAAATGCTAATGATTTCTAAATTCTGTACAGCCAGAACCATTCTCCTGCAGCCAAATGCCTACTCAACATCTCCATCCCCAAATTTAGTTGTTCAATAAGCCTCTTATATTTTACATCTCCCAAACTGAACTTCTGAATTTTTCCTCCAATCTGTAGGGCTCTTTCCACAGCCTTTCCATCTCAGTAGATTATAACTCCATCCTTCCAGTTACTCAGACCAAAACTTTTGGAGTTAACTGAGACACCTCTCTTTTTTTCACAACTCATATCCAATGTGTCAACAAATTTTGCTAGTGGAAATATTGTGGGATTTTTTAAGGAATCAGAGACAAATGGGGTTCAGGAGGATATTTATTTTTTAGGTGCACTGGCCAAGTCAGATTAACATCCAAAGGACTGAGCCCTGAACAAAGAGTTAAGTTACCTTTTTAGCATTTTGTGGGGTGGGGGAGAGGGGGATCTGTGCAGGAGGAAGCATACTACAGAAGTGAGAAACAAAGACAGTTATTCAATTAATTGAGACATGCATTACATCATTTCTTACTTTTCAAGGAGAAATATGTTTTGCAACTTGAGTTTATCTGTCTAGTGACCTTGCAGCTGCACAGCTAGGGAATCAGTGTCTTAATAATGCCTGGGAAAGGGGGAGAGATAAGGCTCACTAGCCCCAGAAAAACAGGCAGTTTATTTTTAAAGGACTCCAGCTCTTTCTCTTTCTCACGGGGAATTGGGTTTTTTACATACAACTGAGTTTCTGCTTACACATTATTTAATTTCTTTTAATTCCTGTTCCAAAAGAAGCCAGATACAAAAGGTTATATGTTGTCTGATTCCATTTATATGAAATATATAGAAGAGGTAAATCCATAGAGACAGAAAGTAGATTAGAGGTTCCCAGGGGGTGAGGAGGAAATGGGGACTAACTGCTTATAGGGTACAGAGTTTTCTTCTGATAAAAATATTTTGGAACTAGATAGAGATTTTGTTAGGCCATTCTTGCATTGTTATAAAGAATTACCTGAGACTTGGTAATTTATAAAGAAAAGATGTTTAATTGGCTTACACTTCTGCAAGCTTTACAGGAAGCATGGTGCCAATATCTGCTGTTTCTGGTGAGGCCTCAGGAAGCTTACAATCATGGCAGAAGGTGAAAGGGGAGCAGGCATATTACATGGCAAAAGCAGGAGCAAGAGCGGGATGTGGGGAGGTGACAGTCACTTTTAAACAGTCAGATCTCGTGAGAACTCATTCACTATCATGAGGACAGTACTAAGAGGATGGTACTACTAAATCATTCATGAGAAACCCCACCCTCATGATCCAATCACCTCCTACCAGGCCCCACCTCCAACATTGGGGATTACAATTTGACATGAGATTTGAGTGAGAACATGGATCCAAACCATATCAGAGATGGTTATACAATGTGATAAATGTCACTGGATTGTACACTTTAAGATGGCTGTTTTATGTTATGTGAACTTCACTTCAATAAAAAAAAAAATTTAATGTACATTCAGCCAAAAGAAGATTTGGAATAGGAAAGGTCATGGAGATATATTAACAGCCATTTGATGGGTGGTAACGAAGAGTGGTTATTAGACTGTTTTGTGGCCCTCAAAACATAGAACTAGATTGAGTTGGTGAGCATTGTAAAACCATCACAAAACCCTGGAGAGAGGACCCAATGCTGAAGAACCACTTGCCTGTCAAGAGACATGAGGGAAGTACCAGTGAATGCTATTGAAAGCAGCATCACTGGGTCCAAGGGATGGTTAAAGGACAACTACCCAACCGTTCCCTAGCCTACACCTCCATTACAGATGACCGAAGGTTTATTCGCTCTTTGCTGCCAACCAAGGCTGCACTCACTGCAGTTGCTATCAGTTTATTATGGGTAGAAGGAATGTGACTAACTGCCCACCTACCTCCACAATCCTATCAGGACAAAACACCACTGCTCACGTTTTCTTACATTTGGCATGTAAGCCACTCTTATTGTCTGTCATCTATCTCCTAGACTGTTCACCTAAACTGCTCTCTCCTGACCCAACCTTGATTTTCATCCCAAATGCTTCCTAGCCATCCCTGGGATTCCTGTCTTCACCATCACTAAACTCCCCTCAATCTTCCAGTCTCCTTTTCAAATTTTTCTCCTACCTTGTTGCTTTGTCATCAGCCCGACTGCCTCCCAAGGACATCACTTCCCCTGCAGATCTCTCAAGATGACAATATTTATTCTCCACACAGCGAACACTTCAGGGTTGGAAGGCAGGGGCAATCTTCTCCTTTATAATGAGGGCCTCCTGTATATCTTTGTTCATCTGCCCTCTTGTAAAAAAAAAAAAAAAAAAAAAAAAAAAACAAAAAAAACAAAGAATAAATAAAATAACTCTGCTTCTTTGAAGCTTGTGACACTGAGATAAACCATCTCACTGTCCTCATTGTAGTGACCTCCCAACTCCCAACTGCTCATGCAAGGATGGCTTTGGCACCTGGCTCCTGATCTTCCTTCCCCTGTAAGCACTTCTCATAGTCTTATGGGACTTCACCATCCATGGCACAATCCATACCACAGCCCACATCCTCAGCTCTCCAATGACATTTTCCTCCACTAGACTTGAGCTACCTCCTTCTCTAGGCACAGCCTCAATCTCAACATCACCTAAGACTGTACCATCTCTAAAGTCACACAATCAAACACTTCACTCTTTTTTTTTGTGAGATGGAGTTTCGCTCTGTTTGCCCAGGCTGGAGTGCAATGGCGCAATCTCGGCTCACTGCAACCTCTGCCTCCCGGGTTCAAGCGATTCTCCTGCCTCAGCCTCTCGAGTAGTTGGGATTACAGGCATGCGCCACCATGCCTGGCTAATTTTGTATTTTTTTTAGTAGAGACAGGGTTTCTCCATGTTGGTCAGGCTGGTCTTGAACTCCCGACCTCAGGTGATCCACCCGCCTCGGCCTCCCAAAGTGCTGGGGTTACAGGCGTGAGCCACCGCACCTGGCCCAACACTTCACTCTTTAACTACTGTCTCCTATTCTCCCAAGTGTATTGCTCAAGTATCTCATTGCAATGCTTTTTACTCCTACCTCATTGAACCTCCAGGCCATTAAACATTTCCTTATTTCTAACCATCAGATTTCTTCTTATTTGTTGTTGCTGTTTTTGTTTTTGTTTTTGTTTTTTTGTTTGTTTGATTTTAGACAGGGTCTCACTCTGTTGCCCAGGCTGGAGTGCAGTGGCGTGATCTTGGCTCACTGCAGCCTCCGTCTCCCTGGTTCAAGTGATTCTCGTGCCTCAGCCTCCCAAGCAGCTGGGACTACAGGCATGTGCCACCATACCCGGCTACGTTTTTTGTATTTTTAGTAGAGATGGGGTTTTGCCATGTTGGCCAGGCTGGTCTCAAACTCCTAACCTCAGGTGATTCACCTGCCTCGACCTCCCAAAGTGCTGGGATTACAGGCGTGAGCCCCCACTCCCCTTCTGGTTTCTCCTCATTTGTTTCAAGTCTATGCTGCACTATTAAAACTGCCTTCACAAAAATTATAATAGTGAAAAAATTATGACAGTGAAAGACATCTGATATAACCAACCCCTATCTTGCCTGTAGCTTCCAGACTGCCCTTAATAATTCCTGGGCTTGAGCCAAGCTATCTTTGGCAGAAATTTAGTTTATAGTTTAAATGATAATAGCCCTTCTCCTAAACTGAACTGCCTTTGTAAAGCTAATAAAAGACCACCAATGAAAGGTTAGGAGGATGAGAGAAGCCTGAATTCTGCTAAGGTGTAGAGGTAAACAATTACCAACTGTTATTCCAGGGGTGACAAGATTCACAACATCCCCAATTACTCCTGCAGATAACAGCACTATCATAGAACCTGATTGGGCTTTTAAGATGTCTTTTCAGATTCTTACATTTCAACTGGTGGCTCTACCTGGACCCACCAACAAGTCCTGTGGCTCCACCCAGAAACAGACTTAGCATGCACAAGGACCATTTTCCACACCACTATGATTGCATAGCACCCATTCCTCTGCCTGCCAAACTATCCTTGAAAAATCCTAGCCTTAGAATTTTGGGAGAGGCTGATTTCAGTAATAACAAAACCCTGGTCTCCCATTTGGCCAGCTCTGCATGAATTAAATTTTTTCTCTATTGCAATTCCCATCTTGATAAATCAGCTTTATCTGGGCAGCAAACAAAATGAACCCATTGGACAGTTACACTGCTGGCAGATATATCTTGCTTCCAAAATTAGATGTTTGTTAAACAAATTTACTCTATTTTCTTGATATTTACAACTGTGAATGTTGTGTCTGAATTCTCTTGCATTGATTTATTCATTCTATAAATATTTGTTGGATGTCCACTCTGCACCAGGAATGTGCTAGGCTCTGAGAATACAGCAATGAACAAGGTAATTTTTCTCTACCCCTGAGGAACTTAGAATTTAGTGGGGAAGACAGATATTAAACAAACAATTATGCAAGTAATAATGTATAGTTATTTATTACAGTTAAAGGAAGGAAGAGAAATATGGGTTACGAGGGCATTAAAGAGGAGACCTAGTCTAAGTAGCCAATTCTCATGAAGGGACATGTGTTAGTTGGAGTTCTCCAGAGAAATAGAACCAATAGGGTGTGTGTGTGTGTGTGTGTGTGTGTGTGTGTGTGTGTGTTGGGGTGTGGGGGTGTGGTATTTTGTTATAGAAATTGTCTCACACAATTATGGAAGCTGAGAAGTCCCTTGGCCTGCTGTCTACAAGCTGAGAACCAGGAAAGCCAGTGGAATACTTCAAAGTCCAAAGGCCCTAGAACCAAGAGTACCAGTGTTGGAGGGTAGGAGAAGATGGGTGTCCCAGCTTAGAAAGAGAGTGAATTCACTCTGTTTGCTCTACACAGGCCCTCAGTGGGTTGGATCATGACCACCCACCTTGGTGAAGGCAATCCTCTTAGTCTACCAATTAAATACTAATCTCTTCAGAAATACTCTCACAGACACACTGAGAAATAATGCTTTATCAAGGTGATAGAAATCTTCTGGAGTTAAACAATGGTGATAGCTGTACAATCACATACATTTTTAAAGGGTGGATTTTATGGAATGTGAGTCTTATCTAAATAAAATTTTTAAGAAAGAGCCTTAACACAGAGATAAACATAAGCATATTTATTGTCAACCTTTATAGTGTCATGTCAAATAGGTCTGACATAAGCTTAAATAAATATATACTTTAAAAATTATAAAATATTTTAAGTTATAATTTAAAATTCTCAATAAAACTCAAACACAAACCACACTGGTATTTCACACAGCTAATTTCTAATGGAGTTTACATAAATATGTACAACACTTAAACAATTTCAAAGAAAATAACAATTTATTCCATGCATAGCCTGATCACAGTAGTTGTTCTCTCTTATTTCCCAGAGTTTTTCTGCCCCTTTAAAAGAACCTCTGCTGTTCTGATCCTTATCACATCTCTGTTTTGACTGTTGGCTTTGCCATTGCCAGTGTTCAGCCAGAACTTCTCTGAAACTTTTTTTTTCAACACATGCTAAGCTAATGGAAGTGTAGGAGAGTTTTGGTTCTCACACTCTGCAAGGCTAGAGCAGCTTTGGCAATTACTGACTGAGAATTTCTCATTGCCAGTGATCAACTGAAAACTGGAGATTCCTTTGGAATTGTTAAATCTGCTTATAAATAAACATAAATTCTTGCTCACACAGGCATTCCTCTCTTCCAGAGCACCCTAACATACAGAAGAAAACAAATAGGGAATAACTATTAGACATCTTCATTCGTTAAAAATCTACCAGATGACTCTTTTACATGGTGAGTTTCTATTGTGAATTTAAAATCGTCCATAATGTACAAGAATTATGTTTACATATCACATCTGACAAACATCTTTGTAGGAATGCGAAGCACATCCATCTTTCTGCATTCTTTTCCAACAAAGACATTCATAAAATTATACCTTCGTGTGTTTGCACTTATGCTTTTATTAGTTCCAAACATTTGGCCTCGTGGAAGTTTTTCATCATGGAAATCCCTTATTTCTGAAAAAATACCTGACAACATACAAACCTTCCATTCAGTTTTTACTCTCCAATTCTACCATGTTTTCAAAAAACAACTGTAGTAAAAACATTCAGAACTTTATTCTGGTTAACATCATGCCTTGCTAGGGGACAATAGTTTCCCTTTTTGAAATAAATTTATAACAGATGTAACATAATTTATTAATAAACAGCGAGGGGGTAATCTAGAATAAGTAACTTTTACCAGATCATAGTTTACAACATTTACAAGTTTTTTAAGTCCCTACAACACTTGTATTGAATGAAGAATTATGGAAGATTATAATATATTCAATGCAAGTAAAAAGATCACAATCTTTAAGAACTCTTTAAGAAACACTGAATCCCATAGGGATGAAAGTGATTAAACTGTACATAGCAACCCTCACACAGAGTCTTCAGTAGGATTTGCACCATTAACAACCCTCCATGCATTTGCCTGTGGGCATTCAACATCTGTTATTTTTTTAAGTTATAATATTTTAAGCCATTTTTTCCTCTAAACTCTTGTTAATTATTATTCATTCTTGTGACAGCAACTGTGTAATCAGCTGTCGAAACACTGTGAAGGGCAAAAGAAAGAAAGTCACAAAATATTGTGTTTCTGTGCCAAGATTTTATAGCGAGCAAGGGAGAGTTAGAAAAGGAATTCTGAGATTTCAGAGTCTTGGTCTCTTCACCTTTTCTTGGAAGAAAATATCCTTTCCCTTCATTAGCCAACACTCTTAATCCTGAGAACTGGAAAGAGAACACTGAGTCTTTTCAGTTGAAGGCTGACCTTGCCCACTGGACTTTGATCTATTGAAGTGGTGGTGGGTGTTGCGATTTCAGCCATAAAGACATCTGGCATAGTAGGCAAGAAGGGCCAGAGACCCGAGGAGAGTTATCTGTCTCTGTTAACTTCAATGTATCCCTCTAGTTCCCCAGACGCACCTGTGTTTCTGCAAATATAAACATGCATGTCATCAGAACACTTAATATTCTGCATACTGATCATGACAACAAAATGTACCTTCTAACACAGACTACTGTATACACTCTGACTGGGATAGACCATGTAGGAACATCGAATTCTATTCAGTTAGGACAGTGACGATGGATACATATTATACATCTGTCAAAACCTACAGAATATACAACATAGAGTGAATTCTACTGTAGCCTGTGGACATTAATGAATAATAATGTATCAATGTTGGCCCATCCAGTTGTAACACTAATATAAGATGTTAATAACAGGCGTAATTGGAGGGGGTGGTGAGGAGATATGTTGGAACTCTTTGTGCTTTCTGCTCAGTTTTTCTGTAAACTTAAAACCGCACACACAAAAAAAGTTATTTTAATTTTTTAAAAAGTATTCAGAGGGACTTGACCCTTCCAAATTCTCTCAAAGCAGGTCAGAGTAGTTAAGAACACAAATTTTAGAACCAGACTGCCTGGGTTTGGATCCTGGCTACACCACTTACTCGCTGTGAGATTTCAGGCAATTTACTTAACTTCTCTCTGTCTTATTTTCTTCATCTGTGTGATAAGAAATATAGCAACAGGCCAGGCCCGGTGGCTCACGCCTATAATCCCAGCACTTTGGGAGGCCAAGGCAGGTGGACCAGGAGTTCGAGACCAGCCTGGCCAACATGACGAAACCCTGTCTCTACTAAAACTACAAAAATTAGCTGGGTGTGGCTGGCAGGCACCTGTAATCCCAGCTACTCGGGAGGCTGAGGCAGGAGAATCACCTGAACCCAGGAGGCGGAGGTTGCAGTGAGCCAAGAGCATGCCACTGCACTCCAGTCTGGGCAACAGAATGAGACTCCATTTCAAAATTTAAAAAAAAAAAAAAAAAGGAAAAAGAAAAGATAAGAAATATAAGAACAGCCCATATGTCAGAGTTCCTAGCTTAGAAGTTCCTAAAATATAGTAAGTGTGATATAAGGGTCAGCTATCTTCATTATTATTATCTATCATAAATGAAATTACACAATAAAGCTAGATCTCAGTTTCTTTCCTCTCCTTCTATAAAAAAATGAAACAACTTTCCAGAACAATACCCAGGTGATGATTTCTCCCCTGCTCCCTCCCTAAGATATTGGCAAGTTTGGAGGGTTCAAAGAGAAACAGAGCACGCAGAGAAGATACCTCTCTCATAACCATTTTTGAATTACAAGTCTTACCTGATTCTTTTGAACTTAAAGGATGTAAGAAGGCTTTTGGTAGCTTCCATCTGATTCAAGACTTTGGCAGCTGCTGTGGAATACATGAGAACACTAGGTAAAGCACTGTCTTCCAACATGAAGAGAGAAAAATACGTGGAATGTTCAATGGCATGCTTTGTATAAGAATGCAACTTACCTGGCAGGAACAAATTTCTTTGCTGCAAAAGAAAAGACAAACAACCATTAATTCAGACTAAATGACTTTTAAGGATATATTAAATCCAGATATAATGTGACTTAATTCATCAAGGGTTGCAAACTCGATGCTTCAGGGCCTCTGTAATAATCAGAGCACAAGCATGGCTCCGTGGCATCTGGGATAAAATGCAAAGTGCACAGCCATCCAAAGGGCATAGCAGCTTCCTAATGCCAGCAAATAGCTACGGGGTCATCTTGCCTGATTCAGCTCCCAATTTTTCATGAGAAGTCCAAAGTCTGAATTTAAACGTGAGATTTCCTTTTTGTAAATATCAGAACTTAACTCAAAAATGTTTTAAGTATTCTTAAACATGTAAGCCAAACAAACTATGAGTGTAGTCAGATGTGCTTGCATATTCCTTATGAGATACTCCCAAATTTAAGCCTGTATTCCAAATAAATCTCCTTAGGAAGAATTTTATCCATTTTCCTGAGAGCGCTCATCATGGCAGTCTCATTGCACAATTGCTGGAGGCATCGTATAATTCAGCATGCGTAGCACACCCTGGAGTTGTACAATATTAGGCATAACTAACATTTTTATTTCCTAAAACTCTTCCCACACTGAGTTGTACTACTCACTCTTTTCTTAAGACTTCTGCTTAATTATACTGCATTTATTAGTGTTTATCCAGATTCTAATTATTGTTTAAATTAGTAAGCAAGACCATGACTTATCAATGAGAAAGAAATGTATTTTCAAACACATTTTTGAAGAACATTCATAAACTTCCTCACCTTTCCGAAAGCATTTCCGAAGCCAGAGGAGAAATGGAGCTAATGTCAGGAGGGAGAGTCCAGCAGCAGAAAGTCCAGCTACCAAGGGAGTGTTGGACTCAGTGGGAGCTAAGGAAACAAGAGAGGAAGAAATGTCACGAGGAGGAACTGACATTAAAGTTTCTCTGTCCTGTCCCGTTGGCCTTTTTTCTGTACATTCATTACTAGGAGCAGAAGAACTATCTAGTTTAATATGAGAAGCAGAGATGTGGCGTTAAAGGCCTTTGAGATCTGCTCCAAGCCACCTTTGAAGCTATTTCTACCATTGGCAGGCAGAACTCTAACTTGCCAAGCTCGTTCACAATACCACACCACACCTTGGTTAGTAAACACTGCACTTGCTTGCTCTCTTGCTCTCACTCCCTCTTATTTTCCATTTCCCCTTTCTCCTCTCCTCTCTCTGTCTCCTTTCTCCAGTTGTCAGAATTCTACCTATTTCATCAACATGCAACTTCTGTTTTTTCTCTATCCCCATACAACTTAATATTCACAACTTGTCAACCTGGGCGACCTTTCTGGTTTGGATATAATGGATAGTTGATTACTGCAACAAGATAGCTCCCCCTTTTTCTCTTTAATCCCCAGACAACCACCATCAATCAGTGCATCACCTTCACAGGTAGGCAGCATCCCAGACCAGTGTCCTGTGGCACCACATGTCATTGCTGCAGAGCCATTGAGCCTCCATCCTTCAGGACATGCAAAGTTGCACACAGTGCCAAACACGGGCTCCCCACTGCAGCTCGTGTTGATCTTTTCCAGAACTGCCAGGCTTGAACATTTTACCACTGCAAATATTAGGTACACAGGTAGAGTTTCAGAAAAATCTACTGGAAAATTTCTAAAACTTGCTTAAAAGTCAAAAATAAATGTAACGTATAAGCACTACTTAGTTTTCAGCGTTTAGGAAATTAGGATCAAACCCCCTTGGGGCAATCCAGGTTCAGAAACTTAGGAAGTATTTGACCTGTACCCTAAAAAAGTCTGCACTCAATTCTACCTTGGCAGGAAGGAACCTCTTCTGTCCATTGTCCCTGAGATGTGCACTCAAGTTGAGTTGATCCATGTAATTCAAATCCTTCCTCACAGCTGAAGGCACAAGAGGACTTGTAGGTGAATTCTCCAATAGGAGAATGAGCACACCTCACCAAGCCCCTCTGGGGCTGGTGGACAGCATCACATCTCACAGCTGGAACACATGAGAGAGCACTTCAGAAGTTTGTTTGCATCTCCAGCAATACATTTCCCAAGGTAACCAAGTTCCTAAGCTCTTCAATAGTTTTTTATCTTAAAATAAAATAAAAACAAAGACTATACCTTCACATGTGGGCTTCTCGTTGTCCCACTCCCCTGTGGGGCCACATTGGAGCCTTTTGGATCCCTTCAACACAAATCCTTGCTCACAGGAAAACTCACAGCTGGACCCATTACGGAAACTGCCAGAAGCACTAGGAAGACAATTCATGTAGCCGCGCTCGGGGTTGGACAAGGCTGTGCACTGGAAAGCTGAGACATCAAAATGATGGTCAGAAAATATTGCAGTGGAACTAGAGAGTACTTGGCATTTGTTGAGTGCACCCAGTTCATTCAAGCAACACTTGGAGAACTGAAGATTCTTTATAATTCCCTGGACAAGTGGGAAGATGGCTGTTTTCTTTGAATTTCAGCCCCCTCACTGATCATGGCACTAATTAAAAGACTAATTAACCAGAACATTAGTTCCTGAGCACTGTTCTTCTAACATACAAAATAAATTATGGTCAAGGCAAAGATTTCACACAGTCCGAGGACAACATATGGGTCATGGATGTTTATAGATGGTGCCAAAAAGAAAGAGAAGAAAGCACCCCTATAAAATTTGTCTGTTTTGCAGTTTGGTTTTTGTGTTATAATGTTTTGCTACTGGAAATCATTCTGTGCTGGCTTTGGCTAGGAGAAGGCCAGTGCCTGATAGTAAAAACTGCTTGTTTTCAATATCCTTGCTCTCACTTAAAAGTGAATTAAAGTTTACTGCTTTTATATGTATCAATACTATCTCTGTAGCTGACCCAATGCTTGAAACAGTCTCCTCACTGCTAATTATGAGCCATTTCAGAAGACAGATGTGATGAGAGTTTTATATTCAAATCATGTTCTCATTATTCCGCTTTCTGAATTTTCTAATAAGATTCCTTTAGATTAAGAATTCTGTCTATTCCATGCTAATGTCTATAAAGTTATATTAGCACATCATGGTAAAAATAAGCCAGCAAAAGATTCGTGCTTAACACATATGATCCTTTCCCTGGCCAAACATTAGTTCTTTTAAATGAATCTCAAAGATATGAGTGTTGCTCATCAAAGCTGATTTCTATAGTTAAAGTGGGTATTGGTTTTTTTTTTCACTGTCCAAGTTTGAAGATGGTTGTTCTTTAAGAAAGTATAAATCAAAGGATCTTAAGCTTACCTTCGCAAACTGGGACTTGCTGTGTCCACTGCCCTTGAGTGGTGCATTCAACCTGGGCTGCTCCTTGCAACATGAAGCCTTCTTCACAGGTGAAGCTGCAGGATGATTTGAAGGTGAACTCTCCAGCAGGGGAATGGCTGCACCTCACAGAGCCATTCTGAGGCTGGCGGATGGCCCTGCATGTCACGGCTGTAACAAATATACCCATTGATATTAGCAGGGCCTAGAATTAGCTTGCCCATTTCCAGTATGGGTTTAGGAAAAGAATGTTAACAGTAAGTCTCCATGTGGAGCAACTCTACCTTTACACGTTGGCTTCTCGTTGTCCCAATTCCCAGATGAGATACACTGAAGGCTCTGGGCTCCCATTAGTTCAAATCCTTCTTCACAGTCAAATGTACAGGTTGTGTTCCATGGGAAACTTCCAGGGTTTTGGAAACATTCCACAAACCCATTGGCTGGATTTGTCACAGCATCACACTCAACCACTGGGGATTTGAAAGAGCACCATGAATTTTACAGAAGAGTGATCTTTTCACTTCCTATTGAGCTGGGTGCATAGCAGAGTGAGGAAGCTGCCTTCAAAGGGTAGATCCCAAAGTCCTGTAGATCCCAAAGTCCTATGTCAATTCTTAGGGACATGCACAGCCAGAATAAAAGCTTTTATTCTTTTTCATGGATGTTTTGTCTTGTCTGATTTTCACTTTGCCTATGCTGAGTGGTCTCTAATCTATGTTATCATTTACGTGAGGTCCAAAATTTTTTTAAAAAAGATTCCAGATTAGGAGTTATGACCAGTACTGACATACATAGGTATTCATTTATTTTAGCCCATCAGAACATGAAGAACTGTTTTATTGTTGTTGTTTTTTTTTTTTTGTTTTTTTCTTTTGGCCTCTGGTTTAGAAAGATAAAATTAAGAGAGAAAAAGAGATACTAAGACTGCTTGACTATCATGGTCTTAAGTTAGTCCCATGGCATGGAAAAGTTAAACAGGGAAAGAAGATGAGAAAGCCACTGAGATTTCTAGAGCTTTACTGTTTTGTGATCTCCCTTACAAATCACCAGAGCCTCAGAAATACCCATTTCAAGCAGAGAATAAAAAAACCTCTTTCAACCCAGGCAGGTACTGGGCTGGCAATATACATTGGCTGAGAGAACAAGTTGTATTAAAAACAAAAACGAAAGAAGACTTTCCCTGAAGTTTTGAAGATGTTGTAAGTTGGATTAAAAAACAGAAGCAATGAGGCATGAGTTAGAGAACGTTCTGTGCATTCTGAGAGGGATTTACCCTTGCAGGCTGGAATAGGAGCACTCCATTCTCCAGAGGACATACACTGCGTGGTCTCCACGCTGCTTGGCAGGTAGCCCCTATCACAGCTGACAGAGCAGGAAGAACTGTAGCTGAAGTTTCCCAGTGGGTGACTGCAAACCAGGCTTCCATGCTCCGGGGATTCTAGGGCTGTACAGTTCACAACTGAAAAAGAAACCCAAATCAGTTCTGCTCATCTCTCACCTTTAACAGAGAAGAACACTGGAAACTAGAACTACAGTTTGTTTGTTTGTTTGTTTGTTTTTTAGTTTAAAAATTTATAAAATTTCTAATGGAATATGTAAAATTGACTGTAATTGTACCCCTTTTCTTTTATTCAAGAAAACATTGATCTATAACAACAACAACAAAAAAGCAGTGACGACCACCATAAAGAAGAAATATTGAGTGATATGGGGAGAGTAGTGTAACTGTGTTTACCTCAGAACTGTTCAAATTATATGAACAAACACGCAAACTTACAACAAATTTCTTGTTACTTTTCTCACAACTACTAAAAATACTAAGGTAAGCTTCCACCCGGGGTGAGAACCATCCACAAACCTATATTTCAAATTTAAGTACTAGAATACATCACAAATTTTAAAACTCCAATGCTGCACTGTCTAATATAGTAGCAACTCTCTATGTGTGGCTGCTTAAATTTAAACTTGAATTCGTTGAAATCAAATGATATTTAAAATTCAGTTCCTCAGTGTCACCAGCCACATTTCAAGTACTTAATAACCACATGTGGCTCGTAGCTACACACTGGACAGCACAGCTATGGAACATTTCCATTATCACAAAAAGCTCTACTGCACAATGCTATGCTAAGAAATTTTGGAGAGAAGCTAATCTAACTCTCTTAATTTACAAATTTAGGAACTGAGACCTCATTTCATTCAATCGACTTGCTCCATGCAACACAGCTAGTCATTACAGAGCCACAGCATGAACCAAGATACCCTGGACTCTGTAACTCACTCATTTCTACTGCAACGTCTTGTTACCACCTAGATGATGTGAGCACCTGTTCCTTGCAGGGACACAGAACTACAGTTTATTGAATGTATCCTGTGAGCCAGGCACTATGTAACCATGAGCCTATAAAGTTCACACTATTATCCTCATTTTACAATGAGAAAACTGTGACCTAGAGAGTTAAACTATCTTGTCAAGGTGCCATAATAAACAACTGGTGAATCTAGGACTCAAACCCAGAAGGGTCTGACTTCATAGTCTCAACTCACGATCACCATATGACACCATCTGCACCAGGGAAGGGAAGGCATGCAGACCTGACTCTAATGCCAGCTAGGACATGAGATCGTGCTACCATCTCAAGTGAAGAAAGAGGTGAGAACCAGACTTACTTTGCTCACACTCGAGTCCACTGAAGCCAGGGTCACACTTGCAAGTGTAATTATTGATGGTCTCTACACATTCACCGTGGCCACTGCAGGAGGTATTGGTGCAGGCAGCTGCAGAAAACACAAAGCATGATGAGGAGGACTATTGCTGTGCTTATACTGAGTGCCTTTGATTTGAGAATCAACAGTGTGCAACGGAGACATCAGCAGTGCTACAGAGTGCCATAGACTTTAACTGAAGTGTTTTACGAAGTTCCAAATCTGAGCTTCAGGCCCACCTATCCTAAACCTTGATGCTAATGTATAGCTGTGGCTGGCACCTACCACAGAAAATTTACTTCTTCACAACCTCTGAAGACAGTTCCCCTACCACAATAAACAAGTAATTAAAATATGTATTGTGTGTGTGCAATGTAAAGAACTACATATTTGCCTACAGTATTTAGATACATTTTATATATGCACTCACACATATGTGTGTGTGTATATATATGTGTGTGTATATATACATATATACATACATATATACACATACCCACATTTTCTTGCCCACATTCACACAAAACAGCAAAAGAGAGAAACTTTAGTAGTTAAACAGAATCTTTTAGAACATAAAATGACCAAAATAGAGAGCAATTTTTGCATGCCATAAATTTGCCAAGATGCCCACACACTGAAACTACCTCCCACTGTGGCCGCAAACTCCCTACCTGTGTAGCACAGGGCAAGCTTCTTCTTGCTGCACCGCTCGTCATTCCACATGCCCACATCTTTGTCTCTCTTGATGTAGATCTCCACGCAGTCCTCATCTTTTTGCCTATTGTTGGGTTCACCTGGAGCCCAGTTCTTGGCTTCTTCCGTCAGAGGTTTCTGGGTTCCTACCCAGACCCACACATTGTTGACTTTTCTGATTCCAATCCAGTAATAACTTGGTGAATAGCTCAATATGGAGTTTAGGTACTCAATCTCTTCTTTGTTTTGAATTGCAACCAGATGCGTGTACCTTTGCTGGCAATAAGCACTGGCCTCATCATAAGTCATAGCTTCCGTGGAGGTGTTGTAAGACCAGGCTCCACTCTCTTTAATGAGAAGCACTAGTGGGAGAAAAAGAAAAGACATGGTAGAGTTTGGTGCTGTTGTGGTTTAACTCTGATAACTGTGCTTTTTATTGTCTTATTTTTGGCAATGTTTGTGACATGGCCCAGACTTTTCTCATCTTTTCAAAAGTAAAAGGTACGTATGAAGAAACAGTGACTTATCGTTTATCTCTTTTGTGACTGGCCACCCACTAGGTGCTTTACCCGCACTCACTCACAACATTATAGTAAACCCATTTTGCAGTAGAATAATAATCAGAATAACTAAGCTTTATCGAGCACTTAGTAGGCACCAAGTAGCACTGTATGAGGTACTTTCCATGAACCATGCTATTGAATCCTCACAACGCATCTGGGAAATAGGTCATTTATGATCCACACTTTACACTTAAGGAAAGGGAGACACTAAGAGGTAAAGTAAATGGCCCCAAGCCCAGGGAAGAACACATTGCAGGTAGAGGTCAAGGATGCTGCCAGATACCCTGCACAGGACGGCCCCAGACAAGCAAGGATATTTCAGTCTGAAATATCTATAGTGCGTGAATGAGAAATCCTGTTCTAATGACACTGACTTACCCAAAGTGAGAGCCGAGAGAAACTGTGAAGCAATCATGACTTCAAGAGTTCTTTTCACCCAAAGGTTTAGGCTTGAAATACTTTACTGAGGAGATAAAACACAAAATGAATTAGGGAAGGAAATTCTGAGTAGCCAGTTACATTATTCTACCATGATGTTTAAGGCAGCATCCTAAGATTTTGGGTAAAGGATTCTAGTGCCATAATCTTTATTTCAGAGTTTAATCAAATAAATTAACAAATTTTAAGATTTTCATCATTTAGGTCAAAGAGAAAAGACAGGTTTTAACTACAATTCAATAAGAGCTTGTACAGATGTGGTTTTTACTAAAAGGCTCTTTGCATATCTGTGTTTCATGGCCCAAGGCTGCCCTTATAAAGCATTCTGCACTTACTCTTTTGGGAAGCAGTTGTTCAAACTCAGGATCTCTCAGATGGGTATCACTGCTGCTTCTGTCTCAGGTCAGTATAGTAGTTTTGATGTGAAGTCAGCCAAGAACAGCTGAACACTACTGCGGCTGAGGCCCTTTTATAGGAGGGATTGCTTCCTGTGAATAATAGGAGGATATTGTCCACATCCAGTAAAGAGGAAATCCCCAATGGCATCCAAAAAGTTTCCCGGGAATATCCACGATGCTTAAAATCACAATGATGTCAGAAACTCTGTCTCTTGAAGCTACTTCATCTTTGTCCATGCCTTTATATTATATATGCAATTTTATTAATATGACACAAATGCATGATTTTTAATTCTGATAACGTAAAGTCTATGTCTTTAAAAAGTTGTAAAACTTTGCGTGTTAGTAGTATCTCTCATGTAGTTGTGGTAGAATTTCAGAAACATAAGGAAACCAAGAATAGGTTTGTCATCCGTAGTCTACTACCTTCAATTTCTCATTCATGGCTGTTGATAACCAATCACTACTCATTTTTTCTTCCTTTTTCACCTGCCAATTCAACATATTTAACATGCACTGTCTCACAGAGGAATGAATGACTCACAAGGTAGATACTAATCTTCAGATTTTGCATAGCAGTTATGCCTAAATTAAAATATTATCTAAAAATAATATCTACCACTCAAATGATTAAAGTGATGTCTTATTTTTTAAAAATAAGAAAAATGGGAAATAGATATTTACATCTGGGAAAGTTTCATGGTTTGTTCAGTGTAAAAAAATAAAAAGGAGGCTGGCGTGGTGGCTCATGCCTTTTATCCCAGCATTTTGGGAGGCCGAGGTGGGCAGATCACCTGAGGCCAGGAGCTCAAGACCAGCCTGACCAACATGGAGAAACACTGTCTCTACTAAAAATACAAAATTAGCCGGGCATGGTGGTGCATGCCTGTAATCCCAGCTACTCAGAAGACTGAGGCAGGAGAATTGCTTGAACCTGGGAGGCAGGGGTTGCAGTGAGCCAAGATCACGCCATTGCACTCCAGCCTGGGAAACAAGAGTGAAACTCTGTCTTAAAAAATAATAATAAATAAAATAAAAATAAAAAGGAACACTATATACCCATATTTAATTGCTCCAAATTTTGTTTAAATTTTTTGAAATGTTAATGTGCAAAGAATAAAAACTCTTCCACAATGTTAACGGTGACTATCTCTGGATGGCAGGATTTGGGATAATTTTTATATCCTTCATTATTATTTTCAGAATCTTCTAATTTTTTCAATTTCCCTTTTTTCCACCTTTATCATAACAAGAATACAGTTTAAAGAAACTTGTCTCTAGGCCAGGTGTGGTGTCTCATGCCTGTAATCCCAGCACTTTGGGAGGCTGAGGTGGGTGGATCACCTGAGGTCAGGAGTTCCAGACCAGCCTGATCAATATGGTGAAATGCTGTGTCTACTAAAAATGCAAAAATTAGCTGGGTTGTAGTGGCGCATGCCTGTAATCCCAGCTACTGGGGAGCCTAAAGCAAGAGAATCGCTTGAACCCAGGAGGCGGAGGTTGCAGTGAGCTGAATCGCACCATTGCACTCCAGCCTGGGTGACAGAGCAAGACTCCATCTCAAAAAAAGAGGAAAAGAAAAGAAACTTGTTTCCAAATGCAACAGAAGGAGATGTATGTGGTATCCTACATTCCTGCTCTGCATTTTGACATTTCTTCTGGATGATTGTATATACATTCCCCATCTCTGCATCTTATCCAATCTCAATGATGGTAACAGTAAATGGGGATCATTTTAATTTCCATATTCGGTAGGTTTTCAGAGCTCAAGTCAAGCTAATATTCTATATCTACTGCTTTTTAAAATAGGAGGTCGATCTAAAAATGTACCATCAGCAGACCTGAACGAGTAGTGGTAACAGCCTCGTTTTTCTCTTTACTTGTTAGCACTGGTCTTTCTGTGTTCGCAAAGATGTCAAGACCCAAGACAAACAAGAAAAGAGAAGAAAAATGCCAAAAAATACAACTGATTAGAAAAAATAACTTAATTAATGAATTTAATTCAACTCCTATTAAAAAGCATAGAATTTATTCCCTCCACCTTCCCACTCTCTTACAGGATCCAGATAGTGACATTATTCCAATTCTTTATCCCACTTTACTTAGCTCAATGTGGTTGTTGCTTCAGTAAATTCAGAAGAGTGATCACTCACACAATGTTTATTTAGATTTTAGGGCAGAATGTCAAGCTGGGTTAATACATTATCTGTATGTATTTTATTTTTAATAAAGTATGAATACATAATCTGCTATTTTTAAAAAGCATGGTCAAATGTATAGTGTAGGCAAATCTTAAAAAACACTTTATCTTCGATATCAAAAAAGTACCTAATATTTTGCAAATAGAAATTAGTCGTAAACATCCCTAGATAACTACCTTTATTATTGTGAATTTTTCATAACTAAGTTTACAGTTTATCTCTTTCCCTGTTTAAAATTAGTTCAAAGATATCTAAAAATAGCCCCAGTGGTGATGCAGTTTCTATTTTACTTACATATATATGTCCTGGACCCCCGATTGTAATCTCTAACATTTATTGAGTGCTTACTATGTGCCAGGCGATGTTCGGAGCATTTTGTATGTTCACCTATTGATTATTTAATCCTTACAACAGCCTATGAATAGGTACTCTTATCATCCCCATTTTACAGATGAGAAAATTGAGAATCTGGGGATTTTATCTCATTCAAAAGCACAGAGCTAAGGGTTGAAACCAGGTAGTTGATATCCAGAGCCCACTTCCTTACTTGCTACTCCAAACCATGATTTCTTTTGTTGTTATGCTCCAAGATTCCTTGTTCTACCCAAGTTTCCTGTACTCTTCTTGCCCACTTCTTCCTGAGACCTCCTTGACCATCACAACTCTCCACTGAGAGGGCTGTGTCCTGGGTTCTGAGACATGGGGGCTGGAAGGGACCCCAGGGGCAGTGAGCAGTAGGGAGAGGATGCAGTGAGAACAGATCCTGGATCCCCAGTGTGTAGGTAGAAAGTGGACAAAGGAAAAAACAAGCAAGGCAAGCGGAGCCATGCCTAGGTAAAGTTGATCCCTAAGCCACACTTCCCAGAAGTTCCTGATTCAAAAGCAAATTTTCTCTCAGGTAAAAGGGCAAAATGATTATTCTAAATTTACATTAAGAAAGCTTCAGGGAGAGAACCCAATATTGGAAGGATAAGAGAAATAAGGAGTGGAAGAGATAGGTGAATAACAGTAACTTATATGTGGAATATATGTAATATATATAATATATATGTAAAAAGTATATATATATAAAAATATATAAAATACTGTGAAACGATAGAATCTCGAGACCTCAAATTCACTATGCCAAAGGGAAAGTTAAGCTTGGGAAATGAGTCATGCAAAAACTGCCTTCCTTTTGTTCCCAAATACCTGTAATTTCACATGCTTACTTTATCGTATATAAAATGTAGATGTACTGAGCATGAGATCAATGCATAATTTCCCTCTACTCCCTTCTTTTTACATGTAAAGTGTAGACTTAGTGAGTGTTAATCAGAGCCTTGTAACAATATGAACACTTGCCTCATTGCCAACCCATCTTTCGTTTTTCTTCTTCCCCTCCTGCTTGCTCTTTCCCCTCTAAGGATGGACGTTCCCAAAACCCTCTTTGGAAAGAGCACAGGTCACAGATCCTACAGTGATTTGTGTTTCTTTTACCTGGGACAAAATAAATCTCCGATCTATTGAGATATGCTTCAGTTACTTTTTGGTTTACAATATGTACATATTTTTATATATCGTGTATATAATTTATATGTATACTATATATATACTTGTTTTAACCAGAGGTATGTTATTCAAAATCCACTTATCCTTACAATTACCTGCATTCTCCCACAATATTTTCTATGTCCTGCCCCTGAGGTTGGGACTGCAAATCAGGTACACGGGTACTGGGAGCTGATGGGCTCCCTTCTGGCTGCCTGGGCTGCTGAAGAGGCCATAGACAGACCCGGCTTTTCTCTCATGGAGAGGCCCTGGGCCAGCACAGGGTGGGAGTGGGATTACAGCAGACTATAGCTTCTTCACCTGCTTTTTCCTATCAGGATCTCATAAGAGGCAATTGCTTGTTTTTTGGGGTTGGGGGCAAATCGGGGGAGTTGAAGAGGAAATTGGGTGAGATTTGAATAGTTGGGCATGTTGAATATTATGAATATTATCTCCCTCTTCAAATAATCCAAAATATACCCCCAAGAAACAGGCTGATTAGAGGTGCTTCAAGTCTCCACTGAATCTCCCAAACTCTGAAGATGTAGCTGGCTGTTACCGGACGGCCGATTTTCAAGCCTGGCCTCACAGGGACCCTCCTGGCAATTTCCTACATGGGGGAAGCATCCGCTACATGGATGAGAATGAAAAGAGGAAAGAAGACGGTGCAAACACAGGCACACCCCAGTGTCTGCCACCAGGGCTATTTCATCTCTGAGGTGTCACACTTCCTGGCTTTATTGTCTCTTTTCCTGGAAGTCTCTTGTCCTCTCCTCCACACCCTTTAATCAGGCATCAAAGACTTTAACCACTTTTGCTGTGTGCCCAGGCCCAATCATTCTCACTTTTATGGCAAAGGGAGTGAGAGACAGAGAGACAGCCAGAAAGTAGAGATTGGGGACCCCAAGACAAATGTTAGAATTTTAACCACCCTGTGGACAGGAGATTATTGGGTTTAGTGGAAGGCAGCACTGGCCACAACCACACATGGCAAAAGCATCTATCGAGAAGTGAAGTTATGTTTGGGTCCTCAGGGCTGAATGTGACCGAAAAGCAGGGGCAGTGGTGTCCTCCTGCCTTCCTGAGGCTGTCTGATCCCTTACTTCTGGGAAGGTTTATTTTACCCCTGAGTGCTTAGTTTTGAAAGCCTTAGTTCCCTCTCTTCCATAAAAAATCTCTACTCTGCTAACATCTAAGTTACCTTTGCAGTCCTAGGTAGAGGGAGGAAATCCCAATAAACATTCCACACTATTTGCAAAATACAAACATGATATTTCCCAAAATTGTAAAAGAAAATGTTCATGTATCACCACAGTAGAGAATGGCATTTTTTGTGTGATCAAAACCTAAAAATATTTGATGAAAATGTGTCTGGTTCTAAGTTTATTTCCCAGAAAGCCATGTTTACTCACTTGGAATTTATAGACATCTTATATGAGTCGAGTAGGAGCTCCGGGCTCTATCTCACTCTTCTCTTCCACACCCAGGGGGAAGTGTAGGGTTCTCAGACTTTAGAATAAAGAAGAATCACCTGGACAACTCACCTAAAATGCACATCTTCAGGTCCCATACTCAGAGGCTCTGACTCAACAGGTCTGGGTAGAGTCCAGGAATTTGGGCTTTAAATGAGTATCTCCGGTGATTCTAATACAGAATGTGTAAGATGACCAGATCCTATCACACTTAGATATATTGGCCTAGGGTCATCTAACTTGGAGAAAATGTTAGTAAGATCCCATGGTTGGTGCTCAGCTATAGGTACCAGAATTTTTATCAAAATTTACTATCATTATGACACCTCTCTGGAACGGGAAGGCTAGAACCCCACTTGTAAAGTGCTGGGGAAATACATGGAAAATTTAGGGTGCGTAGTGTTTTGAATTCTTACACATGGAAAGTGAATATGTAAGAATTCTTACCAACAACAACAACAAAAAGAGCGAGAGAGACTAGCTGCTAAAGAATTAACACAAATACGTATATATTAATTTATTATCTTTTCTCCTCTGATTCCAGAGGACGTTGTAATTCCACTAATTCTCCTTGAGCTTCCAGGATGATCTGAGACTTAAATTTTTCATGTGCTTTTTGCTTCCTATTTGGCAACACCTTATCTTGAAGTTTCCGCCTTCTGCTTGGGGACCTAAAAACTAACTAATGGGAATTTTTTCAATATGAGCCAACTCTGGTGAATTCCCAAAGCGGAAGAAACAAGTGAGGATGGGCTGGTTAATTAAGAGAACTTTTCCTGAATGTAGCCAGACTGTTTGCCGACTGTTAACACGAGGGAAGAAATACCCCTGGATTTTAGAGGAGCCCCTTGTTTGTTTTCCTTGGCCATTTGTGCTGCTTGTTTTGTAAGTCAGAAATTTCCTGAAGGACTATTATTAGCTTTGATCTCAGTGCTTCACGTCAGAAAAATTCTGCTCTGGCCACTTTGAAACATATAATTTGGATTTTACTGTATTAGAAAATGTAACAATTACAGACAGCTCTAAAAGGACACCAAAGGGCAAAGAAAATGGGTAACCTTGTTAACCAAATCTAAAATGGGTGATTTTGGAGAAGTAGGAGAAAAACCTGAATTTTCTAGATCTCTTTAGACCTCAACAACTGATACGTTAATTTTGTAGGTCTTTGATATTTGGAAATGATTGGATTAACCTGATAACAATGAATATTTAAACACAGTGATTTGGCCAGGAGCAGTGGCTCATGCCTATAATCCTAGCACTTGGGGAGGCCGAGGCGGGTGGATCACCTGAGGCCAGAGTTCGAGACCAGCCTTGCCAACATGGTGAAACCCCCATCTCTACTAAAAGTACAAAATTAGCCACACATGGTGGCGTATGCCTATAATCCCAGCAACTCGGGAGGCTGAGGCAGGAGAATCGCTTGAACCCGGGAGGCAGAGGTTGCAGTGAGCCAAGATCGCGCCATTGCACTCTAGCCTGGGCAACAAAAGCAAAATTCTGTCTTAATAAATAAACAAATAAATAAATACAGTGATTTAACACAAGAGATTTCTATTTCACACTAATGAGGTCTGTGACTGGGGCAAGCTTCTTTGCCTCATTAAGTCTCAGATTTCCCGAGAACTTATTTATTTATACCAAGAGTGCTTGACTACCATCTCTGCTAGCTGTGACATAATATGACAAAAGGTATAAATATGGGAAAAGGCACTAATTTATATCAAAGCATTCTTTATTTTTCCTTGCTGTGAAGTTTTTAGCTAATATTTCATAAGAATATACCGTATTTAGAGTGTTTACTATGGGCCTAGCACTTCACATACATTGCCTCTTATAAACTTTACAAAGTAAAGGTAGATATTAGTCTCATTTTACAGAGGACAAAACAGAGACCTGGAGAGGTTACATAATTTGCTAGTGTTTTTTCCGCTAATAAATGGTAGAGTGGAGATTCAATCTCTGTTCCTCTAAAATCCATGTCCTTTTTATTGACTCCATGCCTACTCAGATTTAAATCTCAGCAGGAAAGTAAACCTTAGTTTTTTACATGAGAAAATGTTATAGCAACCTTCTTGGCTTCCTTTACCCCCACCCCAGTTTCGTGAGCTTAGTGTCTTAGATCGGGTTCCTTTAGAAGCAGAATCTGAAATAAGGATATGGGTGCCAGTCATTTACTGAGAAGGTGATCCCAAGAAAGCCTAGTAGGGAAGTGAGGAAGTGAGATGGGGAAAGGAAGAAATTCAACAAAATTGTGTTAATAAGCAGGTTACTGCTGTAGGCAACCATGGGGCTCAGTTGCACTAAGGAACTCTCTCTCTTACAGAAAACCTCAGAGTCTCCCCAAGGAGGGGCAAGAAGCCTGCCTAGGGTATGTATCCACCAATTCAATCACTGGCTGAGGGCTGATCCTGGGAGGGCATGGTTAATTCCTCTGCACTTTCAAGTGGATTCCTGTGGTCAGAAAAAGTCCTCTACAATGAATTCCAGATGCTTGTATTTAAATCTGACATGATTGGAATGCTGCGTTGGGACAGGGTGGGCGTTATTAGTTTTCTGTCACTACTGTAACAGATTACTACAAACTTGATGGCTGCGAACAACACATATTTATTATGTCATAGTTTCTGTGGGTCAGAAGTACAGGTTAGCTCAACTAGATTCTCTGCTCTAGGTTTCACATTGCCAATATCAAGGTGTCATCCAGTTGGGCTCTTTTTGGGAGGCTTGGGGATGAATCCACTTCCCAGCTCATTCAGATTGTTGGCAGAATCCAGTTCCTTGTGATTGCAGGACCAAGGTCTCTGTTCCTTTGCTGGCTGTTGGCCAGGAGTGATTCTTAGCTTCTAGAGACTACCTGTACTCTCTCTTTTTCTTTTTTTTTTTTTTTTTTTTTTTTTTTTGAGACGGAGTCTTACTCTGTCACCCAGGCTGGAGTGCAGTGGCCGGATCTCAGCTCACTGCAAGCTCCTCCTCTCGGGTTCACGCCATTCTCCTGCCTCAGCCTCCGGAGTAGCTGGGACTACAGGCAACCGCCACCTCGCCCGGATAGTTTTTTGTTTTTTTTAGTAGAGACGGGGTTTCACCGTGTTAGCCAGGATGATCTCGATCTCCTGACCTCGTGATCCGCCCGTCTCGGCCCCCCAAAGTGCTGGGATTACAGGCTTGAGCCACCGCGCCCGGCCAACTACCTGTACTCTCTGATTCGTGTCTCCACTTCACCTTTCTTTTTTTTTTTTTTTTTTGGATTGCAAAAATTTATTAAAATTGGAGACACTGTTTTAATCTTCTTGTGCCATGAGACTCCATCAGGCTGTCTACAAAGACCATTGGGAGGCTGAGGATCACTTGAGCCCAGAAGTCTGAGGCTGTAGTAAGCCTCAAAGGGCCACTGCACTCCAGCTTGGGTGAGGCAAGACCCTGTCTCAAAAAATAAGACAGACTTTTAGCCACATTTCCAGACTTCAATTAAAATGCTACATGGGAATGCAGTGGCTAGTCAAGTCCCTCTCTTCAAATGTCTCCAACTGTGCCTTCACTTCATTTCTCCTCTGTATACCACGTCTGCCTCTACTGCTTGTAAGAGCTCGTGGGATTACATTGGGTTTACTCATTCCAGGATAATCTCCATATTTTAAGGCTAGCTGACTAGTGATCTTAATTCCATCTACAAAGCGCCTTCTAATAGAACTGTATTAGTCCATTTTCATGCTACTGATAAAGACATACCCAAGACTTGGCAATTCACAAAAGAAAGAGGTTTAATTAGATTTACAGTTCCACATGGCTGGGGAAGCCTCACAATCATGGCAGAAGGCAAGGAGGAGCAAGTCATGTCTTACATGGATGGCAGCAGGCAAAGAGAGAGAGATTGTGCAGGGGAACTCTTCTTTTTAAAGCCATCGGACCTCATAATACTTACTCACTATCACAAGAACAGCATGGGAAAGTCCTGCCCCCATGATTCAATTACTTCCCACCAGGTCCCTCCCACAACATGCAGGAATTCAAGATGGGATTTGTGTGGGGACACAGCAAAACCATATCAAGTACCTAGATTCATGTTTGATTACATAACCAGGGAGCAGAAATCTTCAGGAGTGGAAGGCATCTTTAGAATTCTGCCCACCAAGGCTGGGTGCTGTGGCTCATGCCTGTAATCGCGGCACTTTGGGAAGCTGAGGCAGGTGGATCATGAGGTCAAGAGATCGAGACCATCCTGGCCAACATGGTGAAATCCCATTTCTACTAAAAATAAAAAAAATTAGCCAGACATGGTGGTGGGTGCCTGTAGTCACAGCTACTTAGGAGGCTGAGGCAGGAGAATCACTTGAACCCGGGAGGTAGAGGTTGCAGTGAGCCAAGATCATGCCACTGCACTCCAGCCTGGGAAACAAAGTGAGACTCTCTGGGGAAAAAAAAAAAAAAAGAGAGAATTCTGCCCACCATGGTAGGCTGTCCTACAGAGACATAACCCAGGAATTAGGTGAATGGCTAACCTAAATTAGCACTGTGATGTGTTTTCTGACTTGGTCCTTATAGCTCCTCTGCTTAGATGTGGAACTAATCCATGAATGCAAGGGTTTGTCTAGACTTTTAAGTGGGAGTTAAATATACAAAGCACTGGAGATATTATGGGCACCTCATCCGTGTCCCCTTGACATTTATCTTTCTTGGATAACCCAACTCTATTAGCTTTTATATCTCATTTGTTCCTATACTCTGTGAACTGATGTCCCATAAATAGACATTTCATTTTGCCAGTCTTCTTGAACAATAATTATGATTATTATTCTAGCAGCTATCATTAATTGACCACTTACTTCACATTAGACACAGCACTTAGGACTTAAGAATATCATGTCATTTGATCATCATAACATGGTCAGGAATTACGTATTTTTATCCCAATTTTACAAAGAAGGCACTGAGGGTTAGAGTTTAAATAACTTGCTTAAGATGTCATAGCCTGTAAGTGACAAAACTAGGACTCAAACCCAAGTTCATCTAACTCCAAAGTCTATGTTCTTGGCTACCACACTGCCTCTCCTATAAGTGACCTGTGGTTTTATTGCTACATTCACACTCTACTAACTTTACCATCTCCCATGAGTCTGTCTAGAGGAGGGCACACACAGCACAGAAAACACATGAGTGCAAAATAAGGAAGGGCCTACTTACTACACATAACCATTCTAATACCTGATGTTTGCTCTAATCCAGTTTTACTATTAATTAGTTGCTGGTGCCCAAATCTTTACTGAGAAATGGGAATAATTTTGGAAGTCATAATGATGCCTTCTTCTCATAGGGTATTGTATTTGTTGTGTCTCCAGGCCCCAACACAGCCTGGCTTTTAGTAAATTATCAAAAATATCTGTTGAATGAATAAATGTAGTCACCTGAAACATGTTAAACATTTGTCCATGTGTCCTAATCGTGGATTTCAGGATAGTAAGCATTCTAAAAGGAAAGCATGCACACTGTTCTTGCGACATTAATTTCTCACAATATAAAAAAAGAAAAGCATCTGAAAAAAGCTGCCAACCCCTATATCTCCTAATACCAAACTGAGCACAGATATGGAGGAGCTAAAGGAGAGGGATGATGGGCCATGCCTCTATCCTCACCATGGCAAGAGTCCTGGAGGGGGTCAGACCTGAGGAGAGCAGGAAGCGTCTTTTGAGGGACACATTACTTAAATATTACATACACAGTTCAACTGTTTTTATGTGTAAAGGTAGTGGGTTTTCCCAATAAGGAAGCACTTCTTTTTTCTTTTCTTTTTTTTTTTTTTTTTTTTGTGACAGAGTCTCACTCTGTCTCCCAGCCTGGAGTACAATGGTGCTATCTCGGCTCACTGCAACCTCCACCTCCTGAATTCAAGTGATTCTCCTGCCTCAGCCTCCTGAGTAGCTGGGATAACAGGTGTGTGCCATTACACCTGGCTAATTTTTGTACTTTTAGCAGAGATGCGGTTTCACCCTGTTGGCCAGGCTGGTCTTGAACTTCTGACCTCAGGTGTTCTGCCCGCCTCGGCCTCCCAATGTGCTGGGATTACAGGAATGAGCCACTGTGCTTGCCAAGTACTTCTACTTATAGCATTTACAAACCCTTCTTAGAATATTTTAAAATTCTAAGAGAAGAGTAAATTGAGCCTTCCCAACTAATTCTAGGAGGTTATAACCTTCATATCAAAACTGGGCAATGCTTGCACAAAAGAAGGAAGACTGGGCATTGGGCCCAGTGAGTCTTGGAAACCTCATCTGTGCCAGCCACCCCGGCACAGCCTGTATGAGTGGATGAGAGTTTTGTCCACAGACAATAGCCATCTAACTGTGATAAAGGAGTCAAGGTGGTCAGCTGCATCTCTTTCACCTGTTTGCCAATGTTACACAGGTTGGAAAGCTAATGTTTATGTGAAGCAAAGCTTCAAAGATGATGAAATGATCAACCTGACAATGAGTACCATGCCTGCACTGTCCAGAAAGGGAACTGTGGAAGATTTTGGGCTGAATTTCAAAACAGAATTTCCTCACTCTCTAGATGTTGGCTTACTTGGCCTTTGATGTTCAGAGGTGGTGCCTTTGGGTTGTTGAACAATGTTGATTTTGGAGAGAAAACAGAGTTTAAAAAAAACCCACAGGTCATTCCCTAGGGAGTATTACCGGAATACAGAGGATAATTTCAGCAAGCCAGCAAGGCCTCATCTCTGCTTCTAGTAGATAGGAAGAAAGGAAGAGAGGAACAATACTTTTTTAAGAAGCTCAGCTTTATCGCTTAATCTCATAGAAAGATGCCTCCAGTCTGTCTGGCTAAAGGTAATTGGCATGGGAAAGTCTTTATCTGTGATTCTAACAAGTGGAATGTTTCCCTTCATTTAGAGAGCCTTGTCTGGCTTGGGGAAATGAAACACTTTCTCCGATATGAGTGGGCTCTAACCCCTGCTACTAAATACTCAGAAGAAACAAGGCGGTTGTGGAGCAGTCGGGAATGAGTCACTTGCCTCCCTGGAATATTCGGAAAACTGAATCAAAAGTACATTCTTCAGGGTTTTCTTAGTCTAACAGACTAAGGGTCTCCACTTTGTTAAATTTCTGGGAAACAGCATAGAATGGGAGAAAAAAACTGGTCACTGTAGTCATGCAAATGGGTATTGCTGCTATCTAGCTGTGTGACCTTAAGCAAGGTATTAACTCTCTCTGAACTTCAGATTTTTCATCTGTAAAATAGTATATCTGTAAAATGGGAATTCTTTTCATATCATAATGCTGTAGCTTTTAAAAAAATTAAAATGGATGAGATAATCAGAATAAAGAGCCTGGGATATATAGTCACTCAATATATAGCAGCATGTAAAGATCCTGTTAGAAATGCTAATTTTACAGTTAGCCATTTGGAGATGATCCACCAAAGCTGCTTATGTAGAGGCAACTGAGAATTTACCTGTCCTTTAGAATATGAATCAATAACTGCCAATGATGTCTCAAGCCTAGAAAAACCTATCAACCTGGATGGGTGGGAAATTTCTAGGGTAGTATTGAGAAGCCAATTTCTTGAGAAATAGGTCCTGGACTGAGTGAAGGAAAAGAAACAGTAAAACCCATGGTAAAGCAGCAAGGCTCTCTAGACGCTCTGGAGAGGATGAATTGAATTCTAGAAGATGAAGTAGGGAAGACACTTTACCTTCTTGTGAAATGAATTCAAAGACCTTCAGGAATCTCCAACTGTATAAATGGCACCATAGCTGTATGTTCCACGGAACACTACTTCCCAGAGACGCTCAGTGAAAAAAGAATACCATGGTCAAATAAGTTTGGAAACACTCCATAATGTGGCCACCTCCTTGAAGACTCTAATGCACATTAGCATGTTAAACACTCTGAGAAGTCCTGCGGAGCAGAAATGTGCTTCACATCTGCTAAGCCAGCAGTTTCCCAATATACTTGATTTTGGATACTTTTTTCCCTACAACACCATTCTCTGATATGCTTCCAATGACATGAAATAAACATATATGCATGAGGTTCTTCATTAGGGAATAATTTTTAATAGAAAATATTGAGAATAATTTTTAATAGAAAATATTGGGAATAATTTCTAATAGAAAATATTGAGAATTTTTAATAGAAAATACTGTGGGTTTGGTTCCCACAATATCTCCAAAACCACATTTGGTTTTATGACCACTGCCATAAAACCAGCCACATGAATTTTTTGGTTTCCCAGTGTATATCAAAGTTACATTTTAACTATACCGTAGTCTATTAAATATGCAATAGCATTATATCTAAAAAACAATGTAAACACCTTAATTTAAGGCTGTGGCTGGTTTGATTTTCTGTCCAGACCACTAAAACTTTCTTCATATCAGCAATAAGGCTGTTTCACTTTCTTACTATTTTTGTGATAGCACTTTTCCTTTCCTTCAAGAATTTTTCCTTTCTATTCACAATTTGACTGTTTGATACAAGAGGCCTAAATTTTAGCCTATCTCAATTTAAGGTGTTTACACTGTTAGCTAAAAATGCTAATGATCATCTGAGACTTCAGCAAGTCATAATCTTTTGCTGGTAGAAGGTCTTGCCTCAATGTTGATGTCTGCTGACTGGGTGGCTTTGGCAATTTCTTAAAGTAAGACAACAATCAAGTTTGACATATCAATTGACCCTTCCTGTCATGAAAGATTTTTTTCTCTGTAGCCTACAATGCTGTTTGATAGCATTTTACCCACAGTAGAATTTTCAAAATTGGAGTCAATCCTTTCAAATTCTGGTGCTGTTTTATCAACTAGGTTTATGGAATATTAGAAATCCCTTGTCATTTCAACAATGTTCACACCATCTTCCCCAGAGTATATTCTATCTCAAGAAATCACTTTCTTTGCTCATCTATAAGAAGCAGTTCCTCATCTACTAAAGTTTTATCCTGAGGTTGCAACAATTCAGTTACGTCTTCAGGCTCTACTTCTAATTCTAGTTCTCGTGCTATTTCTATCTCATTTGTACGTACTTTCTCCACTGAAGTCTTGAACCCCTTAAAGTCACTCGTGAGGGTTGGAATCAACTTCTTACAAACTCCTGTTCATGTTGATATTTTGCCCTGCTCCCATGATTCATGGATATTCTTAATGGCATCTAGAATGGTGAATGTTTTCCAGAAGGTTTTCAATTGGCTTTGCCCGAATCCATCAGATGAATTGCTATCTATGGAAACTATAGATTTATAAAATGTATTTCTTTTTTGTGGGGGCATAGGGTCTCACCCTGTCACCCAACCTAGAATGCAGTGGTGCAATCATAACTCACTGAAGACCCAAACTCCTGAGCTCAAGTAATTCTCCCACCTTGGCCTCCCAAAACACTGGATTACAAGCTTGAGCCACTGTGTCTAGCCCAAAATGTATATCATAACTAATGAGACTTGAAAGTCAAAGTGACTCCTTGATTCATGGGCTGCAGAATGGACACTGTGTTACCAGACATGAAAACAATGCTCATCTCCTCATACATCTCCTTCAGAGCTCCTGGGTGAGCAGGTGCGTTGGTAAATGAGCAGTAGTATCTTGAAAGAAATTTTTTTTTTTCCTGAGCAGTAGATCTCCACAGTGGACTTAAAATAGTCAGTAAACTATGCTGTAAACAGATGTGCTGTCATCCAAGCTCTGTTTTTCCACTGATAGGGCACAGGCAAAGCAGATTTAGCATAATTCTCAAGGGCCTTAGAATTTTTGGAATGGCAAATTGAGCATTGGCTTCAACTTTTTTTTTTTTTTTTTTTTGAAACGGAATCTCGCTCTGTCACCCAGGCTGGAGCACAGTGGCACAATCTTGGCTCACTACAAGCTCCACCTCCCGGGTTCACACCATTCTCCTGCCTCAGGTTCCCAAGTAGCTGGGACTACAGGCGCCCGCCACCATGCCCGACTAATTTTTTGTATTTTAGTAGAGATCGGGTTTCACCGCGTTAGCCAGGATGGTCTCGATCTTCTGACTTCGTGATCCCCCCACCTCAGCCTCCCAAAGTGCTGGGATTACAGGCGTGAGCCACCGCGCCCGGCCTGCCTTCAACTTAGTCACCAGCTGTGTTAGCCTCTAATAAGAGAATCTGCCTCTCCTTTCAAGCTTTGAAGCCAGGCATCATTCTCTTCTCTAGCTACGAAAATCTTAGGTAGCATATTCTCCCAATAGAAAGCCGTTTTTTTATACCCTAAAAATCCGTCATTTAGTGTAGCCACCTTCATCAGTGATCTTACCTAGGTCCGCTGGATAACTTACCACAGCGTCTACATCAGTACTTCTGCTTCACCACACTTTTATGTTATGGGGATGGCTCCTTTCCTCTAACCTCATGAACCAACCTCTGCTAGCCCCACATTCTTCTTTTACAGCTTCCTCGCCTCTCTCAGACCTCACAGAATTGAAGAGTGTTGGGCCTTGGATTACACTTTGGTTTAAGAGAATGCTGTGGCTGGTTTGATTTTCTATCCAGACCACTAAAACTTTCTTCATATCAGCGATAAGACTGTTTCACTTTCTTACTATTTTTGTGATAGCACTTTTCCTTTCCTGCAAGAAGTTTTCCTTTCTATTCACAATTTGACTGCTTGATACAAGAGGCCTAGATTTTAGCCTATCTCAGTTTACACCATGGCTTTTTTACTAAGCTTGCAACTCTCTTATTAGGGTCTAACACAGCTGGCAACTTTAAGTTGAAGCCAATGCTCAATTTGCCATTAGAGGCCATTGTAGGGTTATTAATTGTCCTAATTTTAATATTATGGTGTCTCAGGGAATAAGGAGGTCTGAGTAGAGGGAGGGAGATGGGGAAACAGTCAGTCAGCGGAGCACACACGATATTTATCGATTAACTTTATCACCTTGCATGGGCACAGGTCATGATGCTCCAAAACAATTACAATAATAAAATAAAAAAATCATTGATCACAGATCACCATAACAGATATCATGATAATGAAAAATTTGGAGTATTGTGAGAATTACCAAAATGTGACACAGAGACACAAAGTGAGCACATGTCATTGGAAAAATGGCGCTAATAGACACTTCATGCAGGGTTGCCACAAACCTTCAATTTGTAAAACATTCAATTATCTACATCGTACAATAAAACAAGGAATACCTGTTCATATAATCAAGACCAACAGAACCCTAGAGAAAATAGCTCACTCCCTAGCTCAGAGACAGTCCAACCAACATACACTTACCTTTCTTTGTGCTGTGTACAGAATTCAAATCCCTGTCTCAGCAAAATTGCAAAGTATCAACTGTCATATCCATCTAATACTCAAAACTGCAAATGTTAAGTCTTGTAAGCCCAGAGGCCACTGTATATACAAGTGTTGCTATAAGCATTAGTTCTCCTCCAAAGAAAATAGTCCTGTTGGTAGAAATACAGAAAAAAAAAAAACATTTTTTTACAAGAAGAAGATTCAGTCTCTTACCTACATAGGCAAAAATATGAGATGTTTTCTTATCATTTTTCCATCTGTCTTATAATCTTTGGTGCTGGCTTAGAAACTCATTTTCCTTTTTGTACATGGCCATGTGAAAGTTCAAGGTAAGAAAAACTTGTTTTGACATTTGTTTTGCTGAGTGCTGGGTCCCTAAAAGAAATCTGGCTTTGCTTTTGCAAAGTTCAGCATGATATTGTGTGAATTTTTCATGGCTAATCATTTTTAGAACAGTTGTTATGTGTTTAGGTGTTTTAAGAATATGAAGCGTTCAGCTACTCAGGAGGCTGAGGCAGGAGAATGGCGTGAACCCGGGAGGCGGAGCTTGCAGTGAGCCGAGATCGCGCCACTGTACTCCAGCCTGGGCGACAGCGCGAGACTCCGTCTCAAAAAAAAAAAAAAAAAAAAAAAAAAAAAAAGAATATGAAGCGTTCACGGTTTAAGTTGGTTGTTGTAAAATGAAAGAATATGAAGGAAAGCCTTCTTGTCTTAGAACACACAGATTTACAAATAAGCAGCTTCTCTCAAAATGTAATTACAAAAATTGCAAGGCAAATATAATAAACTCCTTGTCTGTGCTGTGTCTAAAAACTTAACAGGCCCAGAGAAAGTCCTGACAAGGCAAAAAAATAAAATAAAATAAATAATGCAAATTATGGAAGCAGGGGGTTGAAAGAAGAATAAAGACCATGTAAGGACAAACTGTTTAAAAGGGAGGGTGTCCTTGAAAGCTTGACACTTGACTCTTTTGATGAGGCTGAGGGAAAACACTCAGTTTCATAGATTGCTGGTACGGATGTAAAATACTGACATCCCTATAGGGAGGAATTTGGCAATATCTAGCAAAAGTGCATATGCATTTATTCTTTGACCTAGTAATCCCGCTTCTAGGATTAGTGGTGAAGATACCCCTCAACAATAAAAATATATGTACAATAGGTTATTAGTTATGGTACAATTTTTAATAGCAAAATATTTAAAACAACCTATATGAACAAATAGGAGACTTACTGAATAAACTATGGTATATCTATACAATAAAGTGCAATTCACTTATGTTGTTAATTTTTTCCAAAAATCCAGAGCAAAAGAGTATTTGTTATGCTCTCTTTAGTATAAGAAAGGGGAAATAAGATATGTGTGCATCTGTTTATTTTTGTGAAAATAAGTACAGAAAGGATAAATGAGAAACTAGTAAAACTAGTTATCTCTTGATAACTTAGTAGAAATAGAGTGAAAGTGAATGAGGCTTCCTTGAGTATATATTTATATATAGTTTTGACTTGTGAATTATGTTTATGTTTACATAGTCAAAAATACAAATAAATCAACAGAAATAACAAAAAAAGAAGAAATGACAAGCTTTAAAATTTAATACAGGCCGGGCGCAGTGGCTCACGCCTGTAATCTCAGCACTTTGGGAGGCCGAGGCGGGTGGATCACCTGAGGTTGGGAGTTCAAGACCAGCCTGACCAACATGGAGAAACCCATCTCTACTAAAAATACAAAAAATTAGCCGGGCGTGGTGGTGCATGCCTGTAATCCCAGCTACTAGGGAGGCTGAGGCAAGAGAATCGCTTGAACCCCAGAGGCAGAGGTTGCAGTGAGCCAAGATCATGCCACTGCACTCCAACCTGGGCAACAAGAGAGAGACTCTGTCTCAAAAAAATAAAAGAAAATAAAAAAATAAATAAATAAAATAAAATTTAATACAAACAAATAATTGAATCTAACAGTATATCAAAGTGATAACATAAACTCAGAAGAAAAAACACAATCCAGCATACCAGTGGAACACAGTATTCTAGCTGTATACATTTAGTGGTTATATTCTAAGGACAAGAAAAATTGCAAAAATATCTTGAACTTTAGCTTGTAGGATTTTTATTGGTAGCGATATTAATGTACTAAATCTGAAATTAATTTTCATGTATTATAGAATTGAGTAAATGAATAAATATGTTGATGTTATTGGGAACTAAAATTATCATTCTGGGAGTAGAGAAATATAAATATGGACTTGGCAAATGAAACAAAGACCTGCAGAGACATAACCATTTAAACTCATTATTTTAAAAATTATAAATGTCCTAGCTCTGTTGCTGAACAGGCCTAGTTTCAATCTTATCTTAATAGACAGGAGGGCACCCCTTTCTCAGAACATGGTTTCCAAATGCCATTCTCCATTAAAAGGAACAAGGTCTTCTTGCAGAAGACTGATTCTAGGTCTGGATTAGGTAAAGTACAACGTTAGCCTGGAATTTCTTGCTGCATCAGAAGTAAGAAAGTGCTCAAAAACATGGGAACATGTCACAAACACACACAAGGCAACTTGAATCCTCACTGGCCACATTTAGGACAATCAAGCATCAAAAAAAAATGTTGAGAATATGGATTCTAACACTTAAAACAAAAAATAATCCATAGCCCACAGAAGGGGAAGAGAGGGGAAGCTCTTATTTACAGAAGAATATAAAGAATATAATATAAAGAATATTATAGAATTCTTTATAGAATATAAAGAATATAAAATAGCAAATACAGAAGAAATGACAGAATTAGAGAAACATCATTTTGCAAAACATCACTGTAATAATCAATTCAGGCAAGTATTATTAATGGATGTATTACTATTGTGTAAAACCAGTTGGGGAACATGATAGTCATATAGTCTGAAGGTGTTGCCCTAAAGATAACTTATTACAAGTTATCTTTGGTGCCTTTACAATGAAGAAATCTAGCAGAAACCATCTTAATCTAGTGATCAAACTTAGTATCACCAATAATGGATCATACTGAGTCATGTGTCTCCAAATATGATGCACCAGGAAGGATGTAACATCATGAATGTTGTATTCTTTTGTATTCAACGGGCCACCCAGGGTAAAGGCAGATTTCTCACTTACTAATCAGAATTGTTGGTTTTAATTCATTTTGGATTTTAAGATTTGTTACTTTCTTGTCAGCTCAGAAATTTATTTAAGATGATTTTTATATTTTATTCAATATTTTAGCTTGGAGAACCATTCAGAGTTTCTAACTGATTATATTGCCAGAAATAGACAACAGCATGGTTCTTTTGAAAATGTCTAACTCTAAAGTTACTTGTGTGTGTCACTCAGATTCACATAGCTTTTTTTGCCTAGTAACGTGGTATCATGTGGCAAGGCTATAAAAATGTTTACAATCTTTTATTTAATAATATTACTCTTGAGAGTTTATTCTAAGGAAATAATTTAATAGTAACAAAACACTATTAACACAAAGCATAGCAATTTGATTTGGGCAATCAAACACTGGAAATAACCTAAATGTCCATTACAGGAATCATTTATGAAGCAAACACTAAAATATTTATTGTGAAGATTATGAGAACATAGAAGACAGTTATGAGATTAAATTTGAAAATCTGAACACAAAACTTACATATACTCTAATTGCAACTTATAAAAAAAATCCATGCATATAAGGATAAAATGGAACACAAAAAAATAGTTGCATTAGATTGGTAGAATCATGGCTCCTTTTGCTGTTTTAATTTTTCCTTTTACATTTTGATACATTATTTTAATTTTAAAATTCAAAAGAATTTGCCACTCATCTTTGCCACTTCAAGGAAAAAAGACATGTGTTCGGTTATTCTGTTCTTAGTATAGTTTTGGCAATTTTCTCATGTGTAAAAAGGGAATACTATTAATAATTTCAGTATCAATGAGACAATATAAAATTAAAGAATCTAGCCCAGTAACTGGCACATGGAACGTAATTAATAAATCATTATGGACTTTTTTTCTCACACTCAAGTAGGGAGGAATCAGTGCTCCCCTAGAGGTCCAGTGTAGAGGTTGCAGCACCAATCCCTAGGAGAGAAGATCTTGGGGATGATAATTCCTGAGCAGACAGTTAACTGAGAATTCAAGAGCAGAAAAGTAAGAAACAACTTCTTGCTAACACCTTTCCACTCACGTTTCCCTGTTCTGTTGTACTCTGCTAATCCTTACATGGATGGAGGCAGAGGATAGAGAACCATAGTCATTCACTATGCTGTTTAATCTGCCCTCCGTCTTTCTTATCAGTTCAAATTAGAATGTAGACCTGAATTTAAGTCCCCCTTCTGTCAGGTATAATGTGACCCTAGACAAAACAGTTGTATTCTCTGAACCTCAGACAACATTCTTCATTTGTAGAATTGGAAGATTAATCTATATTCCACTTGGGTGGCAAGTCTTTTATAAACTTTATAACCTAAACATGTGTGAGTTGCTAGTATCATAATGTTGGTAAAGTTATTCTGAGATATGACAACAGAACTGTTTTGTCTAACACCACTGGCATGGTTCAGGTTTAGGGAGTGTGGAATTAAAAGGCTTTATCCTCAAATATGACTTAAATCCTATTTTTTCTCATCACTTTCCTCCACAAACAAATCCTCAGGAAATGACAAATTTTACATGGTTAAACATCAGTTTTGTTTAGTCTTTGCAATTCACAAGTTTAAATCATATATTTGCAAACTGCTTATATTTGTGTTGTCTATATCTAAATTGAAGAGACTTATTGAGGAATAGAAGCCTATACATTTTTCAGAAAATACTGCACGTTTTACAGAATTTCCCCAGGCAACCGACAGTCTCCAGGAGTTTATTGGCTACTAACAGTACTAACATATGGATAAATGAGGAAATTAAAATGGAGATCTTGCAAGTTTTGTGAGAATGGGTGAATGGTCCAAATGAAGAGAAAAGTTGTGAAATGTTAGTACAAGTAAAAATTATTTACAATGAAAGAAATTTTGTCAATAGCTATGAGAATTTTACCATTGACCCAGCAGTTCCATTTCTTTCTTCAGAAATACCCACATAGGTATACATATAAAAATTATTCATTACAGTATCATTTTCCATAACAAAAAATTTTAAAAATCAGGAACTATCTAAACTATGGTGTATCTAGGTTATAGAATCAAAAGACTAAAAATGTTGGTATAAGCATTTTTTTTTTATTAACTTGGCTTAGGTCTTCAGCAAAATTGGCTTAACATTGCACTCCAGAGTTAGACTTACCCACTCAGTCTACTTATCATGCAGGATCAGACTCCTAATACCACATATCATAGAGCAGAGTAGGACATAGGTTCTGTGCAGGCAGTCAAGCCCCAAAGAGAAGGGAGGAGAGGGCTGAGACACTGCATGGTCAATTTCTTCTGAACTCTGCAATGTAAGGAGGTGGATAGTGTCCACAAAGGTTGCTCCCCTGGACCCACCATCATAATAACACAACGGCCTGTTGTTTACATCTCTAGTGCAGCACTCATTTCATGTTCTTTCAAGAAGAATACATATTTCATCTTTTTATTTTATACAGCAATTAGCACAGTGCCTAGCACAAGGAAAATGATCATTAAAAGCTGGGTGAAAAACCTAATAAAGCTACTGAGGATAGGAACTGCAGACCTCATGGAAAGAAAACTGTGAGCCAGATATTGACATCATCCTGAAAGGCAGAAGATTTAGTATAGGCAAGAAGTGTGCTTTTGGAATATAGAAAATGTGGATTATGGGAAAGAAAAGAATCGTATTTGTCTTATCTTACCTACTCACTTCTCAGTTCCACATGTTTCTGAGGCTCTTTGTCCTTACTTTCTTTTCTGTTTTATCCAACCTTTCTGTTCTTTGGATTGGATCATTGCTGTTGAGCTGACATCAAGTTAACTGACCTTTCATTTTTGTCCAAACTGCTGTTAAGTGCATCCAGTGAATTTTTAACTTTATATACTATCTCTTTTAGTTCTGGAATTTCCACATGAATTTTTTAATAGTTTCCATTTCTCTGCTGAGATCTCCTATTGGTTCATTCATTATGACCATATTTTTCTCTACATTATTGAGCATAATTATAACAGCTCTTCTAAAATTCTTGTCTGCACATTCTAACACCTGAATTATTCTGGGGTCAGTCTCTGTTACATTGCCTTATTGCAAAAACAGTATGAGTCACATTGCCTTGTTTCTTAATATGCAAAATGATTTTTGATTGCATACTAGACATTTTGAATTAAACATTATAGAGATTCTGGATTCTCGAGAGAGTATTGACTTTTTTTTTCTATCAGGCAGGTAACTTGACTGGACTCAAACTCCAAATTCTAGGTCCTCTGTAATGGGAAGCTGTAGTAATCTTTGTTTAGTTCTTTAAGACTTACTGGCCAGCCACAGGGGCTCATGCCTGCAATCCCAGCACTGTGGGAGGCCAAGGTGGGCGGATCACCTGAGGTCAGGAGTTCAAGATCAGCCTGGCCAACATGGTGTAACCCCATCTCTACTAAAAATACAAAAGTTAGCTGGGTGTGGTGGTGGGCACCTGTAGTCCCAGCTACTCAGAAGGCTGAGGTAGGAGAATCACTTGAACCTGGGAGGCAGAGGTTGCAGTGAGCTGAGAGTACAGAGTGCCACTGTACTCCAGCCTGGGTGACAAGACTGAGACTCCCTCTCAAAAAAAAAAAAAAAAAAAGATTTATTGGCACTGCTTGGCATCGGCTATGAACAGATTTGGGCACATTATACACAGAATTTGGGTGTCCCTTTCTCTGGATTTCTCCTTTTCTGGATTTCTTTTTTTATTTTCCAGCAACTATGGTTGCCCAAACTCGGTCCTCTGTTCCTTTAGGGCAGTAAGATCTGGGAACTTTCAAGTTTTACCTGCCTCTCAGACAAAATAAAAAATAGCTCTTTCATCTTAACGCTACTCCTTTCTTCGACGTGTAGACACCTCCCTAATTTCCACTTGCTTTTTATTGCTCTCCAGAGTCTAAAGATTATCATTGGTTTCTGTGGGAGAGTTGGTCTGATAAAGACTACTCCCCCAAAACTGGAAGCTGGAAGCCTGTAATTATAAATAGACTTTGAGTAGTATTCTTCTTTGGAAAGGGGTTTTAACTACTCCCTATGTATTTCTTTATTTCCTGTTTTTCTCATCCATAATCTTTTTATTTTCATATTTCCTAAGTCAGACAATTTTCCTACTTGAAGATTCAATGACTGTTATAAAATGTCCCATATTATTAAATACAATATCCCCAACTGCATTTATAAAAAGAAAATTTATTGTTTATTAGTAAACAATATTGTAGAATAGTAAAATACTGCTGGGCTTTGGAGCCAGATAATCAATATTAGAATCCCAGATTCTAAATTACTAGCTGGTAATTTCTCATGCTGCTAATAAAGGCATACCCAAGACTGGGAGACTGGATAACTTACAAAGAAAAGAGGTTTAATTGACTCACAGTTCAGCATGGCTGGGAAGGCCTTAGGAAACTTACAGTCATGGTGGCAGCAAGGCGAAGTTCCAAGCAAAGAGGGAAAAGCCCCTTATAAAACCATCTGTTCTTATGAGAACTCACTCACTATCACGAGAACAGCATGAGGGTAACTGCCCTCATGTTTAAATTACCTTCTACCACATCCCCCACATGACACATGGGGATTATGAAAACTATAATTCAAGATGAGATTTGGATGGAGACACAGCCAAACCATATAATTCCACCCCTGGCCCCTCTCAAATCTCATGTCCTCACATTTCAAAACACAATCACGTCCTTCCAACTGTCCTCCAAGGTCTTAACTCATTCCAGCATTAAGTTAAAAATCCAAGTTCAAAGTCTCACCTGAGACAAGGCAAGTCCCTTCCACCTATGAGCCTGTAAAATCAAAAGCAAGTTAGTTACTTCCTAGATACCATGGGCATACAGGTATTGGTTAGATACACCGATTCCAAATGGGAGAAACTGCCAAAACAAAGGAGCTATAGACACCATGCAAGTCCAAAACCCAATAGCGCAATCATTAATGTTAAAGTTCCAAAATGATCTCCTTTGACTGCATGTCTCACTTCCGGGTCACACTGCTGCAAGAGGTGGACTCCCACGGCCTTGGGCAGCTCTGCCCCTGTGGCTTTGCAGAGTATAGCTTGCCTCCTGGTTGCTTTTTCACAGGCTGGCATTGAGTGTCTGTGGCTTTTCCATGAGCATAGTGCAAGCTGTTGGTGGATTTACCATTCTGGGGTCTGGGCCGGGTGCGGTGGCTCATGCCTGTAATCCCAGCACTTTGGGAGGCCAAGGCGGGTGGATAACAAGGTCAGGAGATTGAGACCATCCTGGCTAACATGGTGAAACCCCATATCTGCTTAAAAAATACAAAAAGTTAGCCGGGCATGGTGGTGGGCGCCTGTAGTCCCAGATACTCGGGAGACTGAGGCAGGAGAATGGCGTGAACCCGGGAGGTGGAGGTTGCAGTGAGCTGAGATTGTGCCACTGCACTGCAGCCTGGGTGACAGAATGAGACTCTGTAAAAAAAAAACAAACAAACAAAAAAAAACCCAACCAACAAACAAACAAACAAAAAACCATTCTGGGGGTCTGGAGAACAGTAGCCCTCATTTTACAGCACCACCAGGCAGTGCCCCAGTGGGGACTCTGTGTGGGGGCTCTGACCCCACATTTCCCTACTGCACGGCCCTATCAGAGATTCTCCATGAGAGTTCTGCCCCTGCAGCAAATTTCTGCCTGGACATCCAGGCGTTTTCATACACCCTCTGAAATCTAAGCAGCAGAGGTTCCCAAACCCCAATTCTTGACTCCTGTACACCCACAGGCTCAATACCAAATGTAAGCCACCAAGGCTTGATCAGGGCTTGAACCCTCTGAAGCAATGGCTTGAGCTGTACGTTGACACCTTTTAGCCATGGCTGGAGCTGCAGCATCTAGGACACAGGGCACCATGACCTGAGGCTGCATAAAGCAGGAGGGCCTTGGGAGTAGCTGAGGAGACCATTTTTCCATCCTAGGCCTCCAGACCTGTGATGGGAAGGGCAGCCATGAAGGTGTCTGACATGCCCTGGAAACATTTTCCCCATTATCTTAGTAATTAACATTCAACTCCTCCTGCAGTACTAACTTACTTATGAAAATTTCTGTCACTGGCTTGAATTTCTCCCCAGAAAATGGGATTTTTCTTTTCTATTGCATCATCATGCTGCAAATTTTCAAACTTTTATGCTATGCTTCCTATTGAAGACTTTGTGGCTTAGAAATTTCTTCCCCCAGATATCCAAAATCATCTCTCTCAAGTTCAAAGTTCCACAGATGATTAGGGGAGGGGCAAAATGTCGCCAGTCTCTTTGCATAGCAAGAGTGACCTTTACTCCAGGTTCCAACAAGTTCCTCATCTCCATATGAGACCATCTCAGCTTGGACTTAGTTGTCCATATTACTATCAACATTTTGGTCAAAGTCATTCAACAAGTCTCTACAAAGTTTCAAACTTCCCTACATTTTCCTGTCTTCTAATAGCCCTCCAAATGGTTCCAACCTCTGTCTGTTACCCAGTTCCAAAGTCACTTCCACATTTTTGGGTATCTTTACAGCAGTGACACTCCCCACGGTACTAATTTACTGTATTAGTCTGTTCTCACGCTGCTAATAAAGGCATACTTGAGACTGGGTAATTTATAGAGAATGGAGGTTCAATTGACTCACAGTTCAGCATGGCTGGGAGTCCTCAGGAAACTTACAAACATGGTGGCAGCAAAGAGAAGTTCCAAGCAAAGAGGGAAAAGTCCCTTATAAAACCATCAGATCTTGTGATAAACGCACTAACTATCGTGAAAACACCATGAGGGTAACTGCCCCCTTGATTAAATTACCTCCCACAGGGTCTCTCCCATGACAGGTGGGATTATGGGAACTACAATTCAAGATGAGATTTGGGTGGGAGCACAGTCATACCATACCAGCTAGGTAGCCTTAAGAAAGTCACATAATCTCCACAAATAAAAGGTTTCCCATTTGTACAACAAAAATAATGACACCCCTTTTATGGGATTTCTGTGAGGACAAATGATAACTAACATAGCCTTGCTTAGTGTCTGGCACAAAATAGCTACTCAAAAAATAGTAGAAACAACATTTTAAAAATGTAGACTTTATTTTTTAGAGTTTTATACACAAAGCAAAATTGAGCAGAATGTACAGAGAGTTTCCATATAGCACTCCCTACCCCCAAGCACAGTCTCCCCCAGTATCAGTATCCTGCACCAGAGTGGTGCATTTATTATAACTGATGAATCTACATTGATGTGTCATTATCATCCAAAATCCATAGTTTATATTAGGGATGTATCTTGGTGTTGTACTTTCTATGGGTTTTGACAAATATATAATGACATGTATTCACCATTATAGTATCATAAAGAATAGTTTCACTGCCCTAAAAATCTTTGGTCTTCTTCCTATTCATCACTCCCTCCCCATTAATCCCTGACAACTGCTGCTAATTTTCCTGTCTCCATTGTTTTGCCTTTTCCTGAATGTCATATAGTTTCAATATACAGTATGTAGGATTTTCAAACTGGTTTCTTTCACTTAGTAATATGTATTTAATGTTCTTCCATGTCTTTTCAAGGCTTCATAGCTCGGTATTTATAGCATTGAATAATATTCCATTGTCTGGATATACAACAGTTTATTTATTCACCCACCTATCAAAGAACACCTTGGTTGCTTCCAAGTTTCAGCAATCATGAGTAAAGCTGCTATAAACATCTATATGCATGTTTTTGTGTGAATTGAACATTTTCAGCTTTATTTGGCTCCTTTCCTAGAAGTGCAATTGCTGGAGTGTATGGTAAGGGTATGTTCAGTGTTGTAAGAAACTGCCACACTCTTCCTAAGTGGATGTGCTGTTTTGCATTCTCACCAGCAATGAAAGAGTTCCTGTTGCTCCACATACTCACCAGCATTTGGTGTCGTCAATGTTTTGAGTAATAGCATATTGATCTAACTTTTCCTAGGTATTCTTTTTGAAGGAAATAATATGACAGATAATAGAGAAAGGATACATATACAAGGACAGTTCTGTCCTTTATTTATAGTCCATCATTTAATGAAGGACTCTGTCCACACTTGATATTTTTAACTCTGATCCTCCTCTCCCATGAACTCTGATAATCTCCTAAATCCCTGTTGCTGGCACACATGGTTGTGCGCCTGTGGTCTGAAGCGTGACATTTTTTTTGAGATGGAGTCTGTCACTCTGTCACCCAGGCTGGCGCAGTGATGCAATCTTGGCTCACTACAGTTTCCACCTTTCAGGTTCAAGTAATTCTCCCACCTCAGCCTCCCAAGTACCTGGGATTACAGGTGCCCACCACCACGCCCAGCTAATTTTTTGTATTTGTAGTAGAGATGGGGTTTTGCCATGTTGTCCAGGCTGGTCTCATTCCTGACCTCGAGTGATCCACCCGCCTCGGCCTCCCAAAGTGCTGGGATTACAGCATGGGTCATCACATGTGGCCTGAAGCATGACTGTTGCTTTAATCATATGAAATATTGCTCTGTATTGTTATTTATTTGAAAGGCCACACCTCCTGAGCTAAATTGCAAGCTTTTATGGAGCACAAACCATATTTATATATATTAGCATGATACCATGACACATATCAAAAGCCATTATATATTGTTACATGAATTTATTCTTTCTCAGTTAAGAGAACCTCTACAATAGCATTTTCATACCATTAATTTTTCATTTTGTGCCCAGCCCCTAATCTGTGAAAAATGAAATGAAACCTATTATCATGTCCCTCCCAGGCCTTTTCTCCTTGTGGACAATGTGTGGCTCAAGAGAAAATTCAGTCAGTAAATTTGTTCAGTGCACAAACTCTTTATCACCTCTCACTATTCTCAAGTGAGATACAACAGAATATCCATCCAGTGCCTTACAAATTGTCTGGTATATAGTAGGCACTCAATAAATGTTTGTTGAATAAATGCATACATGAATCCTATTCCTACATATAGTATGGTAGACAGATCATGGATACCCAAAGATGCCCAAATGCTGATCCCCAGAACTTGTAAATATGTTACATTTCATGTCAAAAGGAACTTTGCTAATGTGATTAAGGATTCAGACCGTTAGATTGTAAGATTATCCTGGATTAACCACATGGGCCAATCTAATCACATGAGACCTTAAAAGCAGAAAACTTTTCCCAGCTGGGTTAGAGAGAGATGAGACAGAGAAAAAAGGAAAGAGATTCCAAGCATGAAAATGACTCTACCCACTGTTGCTGGCTTCTAAGATAGAGGAACTAGGTCACCAAACAATGAGTATGGGTGGCCTTAAGAAATAGGAAAAAGTCCTCATCTGACAGCCAGCTAGAAAGCAGTCCTCCAACCACTCAAATGAGCAAGGAAATGGATTCTCCCCTAGAACCTCCAGAAAGGAACACAGCTCTGTAATGCCTTGATTTTAGCCAGGTGAGACCTGTTTGGGACTTCTGACCTATGGAAATATAAGATAATAAATTTTTATTATATGCTGCTAAATTTGCGATAATTTATTACAGAAGCAATGGAAAGACAATACAGACAGAATATACAGAGGGAAAGAGAATGAGTTATTTCCTGATAATTTTGTAAATATCTGGGTCTTCACTGGACAAGCTTCACAGAGGATTAGCTGGTTCTCTAGCAAACTGGCACATCCAGTCCTGCAGCCTCCCTTTCTTAGGCCCAGCATATGTCAGCTGTGTGCATAGAAAAATCAAAGCAGGGCTCTGAGTAGTTGTAAAGAAAAGACGGTTGGAAATGGGTTGCACTTCAAGTGAGGAAACAAGAGGTAGGAGACTGGCATCTCTTTCTCATATGTCCCAAGCTGACTCTTGTGAGTTTTTTTCCCTTGGAGGCTATTGATGACAGTCACAGTAACCTGATGGAACCTGGATCATAATGAAAGAAATAAGTGTCAATGGCTCTGACTTCCAAGGACTCTGATGTCCCACAGCACTAGCTAAACAAAGCCAGCTGGAAATGAGCTTAAATGGGGAATTTCCTGAATATATTCCCTATTGTTAGGAAGCCAGATTGGCTTCCTTGCCTACAATTATGCCAAGCAGTCACACTACAGAGTCCCCAGGGACATGATATTAGTGATTCTTTTAACACAAACAACTTAATAATCATTTATACTAATAGCAAAACGGCCAACGGCTGATATTCTACTTGAAGTAGAATTGGCTATCCAACTGGAAGAGAAGACAGGAAGAGGTGATCTCCAGGGAGCCACTAAAAGGATTGGCACCTGCCTCTGGATTGCCCATTTCCTTACATTACCTCTCAGCCCTGGCAGGGCCTTTATTTCAGGATACAGTTTCACAAGTATTATGTCACATCTCTGAGAATTATTTTGGTAGATAATTTGTTCCGGCCACCAGAAAGACCTAGTTTGGGGTCTGGAGTCATGAAGGTGACATACCTAGTTAAGTGTAGCTAGTAACAACAGTGAGTAATGGCCCTCAAATTCTATTGAATGGCCAAAGTGCTGACCAGGAACAAGCATGCTCTAGCTTATCTCACAAGGAACTTGAAAATTTTCTTCAAAAATCCTAGTAGCTAAGATTTCTTAGTAACAAAGCCACTAAGGCACAATTATGATTAACTTGACCCTTACATGACTTTTAAGGACTGTTCTATAAAATATTACAACTAATAGTGGATCCAAGCCAGCACACTCTGCTATATAAGATTAATTGACAGGGTCCACACTGGTAAAATAAGTTGTTTCATAAATACATTAGAATTCATTTGCACTTTCTACACAGACCCAAGGCCAAAACTTTCCCCAGAATAGGTCTGTGTTTTGCAATCTGCTACTCTGTACAGAGATTTGAGTTCACTTGGCAATTTAGGGCTGCTTATATGTGACCTACTAGTCTGTTTTACTTCTCTCTGCCTTAAACATTACTACACTTACTAACTCCAAAATGCCTGGTCTCAACTTGACAAAAATACCCCAAGTTGGGAAATCCTTATGTGAATATGTGGATAGTCACAATTGCTGGTTGATGATGATCTGTCTTTTCCTCTATTTGAGAAAAAGGAGATAAAATGGACCAATCCAAATGATGGATTAAACATGGGAATAGGTGAGAGAGACAGGGAATACATGGTGGATCACAGTGTCTGGCTCAGGTAGTAAACACTTCTATTAATAAAGACAGAAATAAAAGAGAAATAATTGGTGTCTAGGGGAAAATAATGAGCTCAAGTTTTAACAACCTGAGTTCCTGGATGTGAGACATCCAGGCACATTTACCCAAGAGGCAGTGGGAAGCAAAGTTCCGGAGCTTAGGAGAGAGGCATGACCAAAAGCTGGTGGGACTGTGAAAAGGTATGGCCATTCTGGAAAACTGTTGGGCAGTTTCTTACAGAATTAAACATGTACTGACAACCCAGCAATTGTACTCTTGAGCATTTGTCCCAGATAAATGAAAAAAAGAATTTTTTTTTTTTACACAAAACCTATACATGAACATTCATAGAAGCGTTATTCATAAAAAACTGGAAACAACTGAGATGTCTTTATTGGGCGAATGTTTAGGCAAACTGTGGTGTATCCATACAATGCAATGCTACTTAGCAATAAAGAGAAAAGAACTATTTGATACATGCAGAAACACAGATGGAACTCAAAGGAATTAATGGTGAGTGGGAAAAAAAGTGCATCTCAAAATGGTATATACTGTACTATTTTATTTACTTAACATTTTAAAAATAGCAAAATCATACAGATGGAGAACAGATTAGTGGGTACTGTGTTTTGGGATGGGGAATGAGAAAAGGGTAAGGTGTAAATTTAAAGGGGTAGCACAAAAGAGCCTTGTAGTTGAAGGATTCTATATCTTGGTTGTGGTCATGATTACAGGAATCTACATGTGATAAAATTGTACAGGTCTACATATGCATACACACAAGAGTATATAAAAGTGGTGACATGTGAAGAAGCTCTGCACATTGTGCCAACATCAATTATCCTAGTTTCTATATCAGACTACATTTACACAAAACATTGCCATTGAGGGAAACTGGGTAAAGGGAACACAGGACATTTGGCATATATTTTTGCAATTTCCTGTGAATCCGTAATTATTTAAAAATAAAATGTTTGAAAAATAATGATATACTACATATCAAAAAGTTAATGTCATAAAGTTGATGAGTTTACTTAGTGAATAGCTTTGTTAATATCTGATGTAAGACTACTGAAAACGATAGTTATACAAGTATAAGCTCAGAGAACTCTCCCCCTTCCTAAATGAAATGAACAAAAGAAATGAAACAGGAAAGGCAAGCAGCACTGAAAACAGGGAAGGGTTCTTCTGCATATAACTATATCAGCAACATCAACAGCTGTTCATCCAGAAACACAGCCTCTTGCACCAGCTAAGAGGAAACTTTGGATAACAATATGTTTTCACTCTCCAAGACAGAAAATGGATAGATTAATTTTTGAGAACAAATAACCCCACCAATTTCATGCTGTGGCTTGCACCTTTAATCCCAGCTACCTACAAGGCTGAGATGAGAGGCTTACTTGAGCCCAGGAGTTCAAGGCTGCAATGAGCTATGATTGATTGTGCTATTGCACTCCAACCTAGAGTGCTAAGCTAAGAGCTAAGAACACAGCTGAGAGCAGAGAAGAAACAAACAAACCTGAACAATAACCCCCACTCCCCTCATTTTACTGGAGTGAGCTGAGACTGCTGGCAAACATGGCCTTTGCCCTATCCTGAACTGTAACAAAAGTCATCAGATATTTTTCCACCAATCAATAGACAGAAGTGGGGAGAAAACAATCCTAGTTCATAACTACAACAAGCATAAACAAAGGCCATAGTGAGGGATGGAAGACATTGTGATATACCGAAGCCAGGTTCATTTAAAACTCAACCCAAATTCCAAACAAAATACATTATGTTGTTGCCAAAGGAGCTTGAGTGAGCTTTAGCACCAATCCCTGGCCTCCAGTACCCGCCCAAAAAAATCACTCTCTGTTCTCTCCCCATTCTTTGATAGGCACACTTGCTGTTTTCTCAAAGCCAAGGTATAGAGGGGACTTAGAGGAACTAGAACTCTAATACACTGCTAGCAGAAATGTAAAATGAAGCATCTACTTTAGAAAACCATTTTATCAGTTTCTAGAAAGTTAAACATAGACCCACCATGCAGCCCAGCCACTCTACTCCTAAGTATTTACACAAGAGAAATGAAAATGTGTGCACACAGAGTTGTATTTAAAGGTAATGGTTAGCCTTGTATGTCAACTTGGCTAGGCTATAATACCCAGTTGTGGAATCAAACAGTAGTCTAGGTGCATCTGTGAAGGTATTTTGTAGATGTGGTTAACAGCTACAATCTGTTGACTTGAAATAAAGGAGATTGCTCTTGACAGTGTGGGTGGACTTCATCCAATCAGTTGAAGGCCTTAAGAGCAAAAAGTAAGGATTCCCAGAGAGAAAGAAATTCTGCCTCAAGACTGCAACCTCAACTCCGGCCTGAGTTTCCAGTCGGCCAGCCTGCCTAAAGATTTGCTAGGCCTTATAATCACCTGAGCTAATTTCTTAAAATAAACTTCTTTATATATATTGATACAATGAATGGTTATAGCAGCCTTATTTGTAAGAGCCACAAACTGGAAACAACCTAAATGTCCTTCAGTAAGTGAATACATAAACAAATTGTGGTGTATCCGCAAAATGAAATAGTACACAGCAGTAGAAAAAGGAGTAAATGGTTGAATAAGGAATAAACACATAACAAGGATGAACCTCAAAACAGTAAGGCTGAATGAAAAAAGTCAGACAAAAGTAATACATACTGAATGATTCCATTTATATTGAAATTCTAGAAAATGAGGACTAACCTATAGTAACAAAAAGCAGAACAATTTTGTCTACTGGTGGTGGGGGGACAGGTATAGTACAGTGTGTGAGAAAGGACAACTGGATTAAAAAGGGGGCACAAGAAAACTTTTGAGGGTGATTGATAGGTTCATTATCTTGTGGCATGGTTTCATAGGTGCACACATATGTCAAAACATCAAGTTATACACCTTTAAAATGTTCAGTTTACTGTATATCTATTACACTTCAGTAGAGAGGAAGGAAGGAAGTGGGGAGGGGAGAAGAAAGGAAACGAGAGAGGGAAGGCCCTAATAGGAAGGATTTTGGACTTTTGATTTTAAAATGATAAAGAATGTTTGACACTCTAGGCATATGACGAATATAGGATTAGGAGTCCACAAAAACCACCAGGAAGTCACGTGTGTTTATACTTTTTAAGTGAAGGATCAGTGGATTATCAACTCCTAATGCTTTGCATCTCTATGACTGGCTGCTGTCTTTCTCATGCCAATACTCCTTCCAAAGCCCCTTGCTTAAATGTAAGCCTTCCTTCCTCCTTCCAACACATTCTGCATTCCATGACAAAATAAGTTTTCCTTAAATAGAATGTACAGCATATTATTTGTACAATTAAAAATTTTTGGTCAGGTGTGGTGGCTCATGCCTGTAATCCCAGCAATTTGGGAGGCTGAGGTGGGTGGATTACCCGAGGTCAGGAGTTCGAGACCAGCCTGGCCAACATGGTGAAACCCCGTCTCTACTAAAAATACAAAAATTAGCTGGGTGTAGTGTGACAGGTACCTGTAATCCCAGCTACTCAGGAAGCTGAAGCAGGAGAATCTCTTGAACCCAGGAGGTGGAAGTTGCCATGAGCAGAGATCACACTACTGCACTCTAGGCTGGGAGACAGAGTGAGACTCGGTCTCAAAAAAAATAATAATTTTTTTTTTAATGTTTCCTCCTTGCCTATAGGAAAAAGGCTCTGACTCCTTAGCCTGGGCATCAGAGCTCTGCCTAAATGGACTTTAACCTGATTTTGTGGCACTAATTCCACTGCAGTACTTGTCCACTCACTGGTCTGTGCCTCTCTGCCACTATTTTTGGAATAATGTCCTCTCTCCATCTTGTTTGTCCAATATATCCAACCTCTAAGGCTGTGCTCCTACATAGCCTCCCCTGGCTACCTCAGCCCACAGGGATATTTAACTACTCTGCAGTTCAGGACATTCTTCTGACTCTGTAAATCACATTTACTTACATATGATCTTGTGATTTTTTTTTTACATGTTTACTTTAATTTTCTTCCATAACTTATTCAACAAACTCAACAAATACTTCTTAAATGCCAAGTTAGAAAAGGATTATTGATTTTATATAGATTATAGATATATTTGAAACTTTATTTGGTAATCTGCAAGTGGAAAGATAATTATCATGTGGTAAATTTGTGATGGAAGTGTTAGTGCAGAGGCCATGGGGAACATAATCCAGCCTGGAAGTTCAGGAGAGATACATGGAAGAAAGGAAGTTGGAGCCTTTTTCCTACAGGCAAGGAGGAAACATTAAAAAAATTTTTTTTTTTTTTTTTGAGACAGAGTCTCACTCTGTCTCCCAGTCTAGACTGCAGTGGTGTGATCTCTGCTCACTGCAACCTCCACCTCCCGGGTTCAAGCAATTCTCTTGCCTCAGCTTCCCAAGTAGCTGGGATTACGGGTATCTGCCACACATGGATGATAAATATGATCATATTTGCTTGTTCTTTTCCTCCTCAGTTGTCTTCCCCGAAGAAAAGAATGCCTTTTATAGATGACAAACTCCCATTCTTAAGCGCAAGGATTTTTTACCAATTTAATTTAATCAGATGTCTGGCTTTGACCTAGAAATACAGTCACGAAATGGTGATTAGAGACCAATTCCCAAACATGAACATTTGTTAGGAAACACAGTAAAGATCTGAAAGGCCCAAGAGCAGAAGGGCGAGAAACCAAAAGCCATCAGTTTGCATAGGAAACACCTTGTTTAACCTAATCTTTTTATTTTTATTACTGTATTAGTCACTACAACTATTTTCTGATTGCTATGGTGATAGATGGTTTAAAACAAGCCTTCATTGAGAATTGTCACACCATTGTCTCAGTCAAAACCACCAACATTTTTATTGGTATTGATATTTATGGGAATACCCAATTCCAAGAAGACAAGGAGACCTCTGAACTTTCTAAATGAGGACTCCAATCTTCCTGGTCTGATGGGAAGCAGCTTGGCAAGATTACCAACCACCACCACCACAGAGAGTGGACACTAAGCTAAGACTTAAAAGGTAAGTGGAAATTAATTATCCAGGCAAAGATGGATACAGAGAAGGAAGTGCATCCAGGGGAAAAGAACAATACGTGCGAAAGTCCAGAAATTGTAAAAAGTAATACTACATAGTCAAAGCCAAGCAGAGTTCAGAAGTGATCTGGTGGTAAAAAAAATAAGGCTAGAGAAAGCAGCAAGGATTGGCTTCTAAAACCTATGAAGTATTTTGAACCTTACCCTAAACGTAATGAGGAGCTGCTAAAGAATCTTTCATTTATTCATTCATTGAACAAATATTTTGAGCCTTTCTGTGCAGAACATCATTCTAAGTAGTAAAGATACAGATGTGAACAGGACACATACAATCCCAGATCTCACAGAATTGACATTCCAGAGAGGGAGAGGTAGACAATAAATACATAAACACATCATTTAACGAGATGATTTCAGACAATGGTACCTACTGTGAAGAAAATGAAACAAGGTAATGGACAGTGAAAAGGCACTGGAAGGAAGGCTGCTTACCTTTGCATGGTTAGAAAAGGTCTCTCTAAGAAAGAGACCACATGTGAGCTGTGACCTGAAGGATACTGAGAAGCTAGGTGTGTAAAGATGTGGGGACAGAACTTTTGGACTGAATAGCAAGTATAAATGCCCTTGGGTGCAAGCTTTGCCTGTTCAAGGACCAAAAAGAAGGCCAGTGTGCTGGTAGCGTACTAAGCAAAGAGGAAAAAACTGTTATATGCTGAGATTGGAATTATAAGCAGAGCCAGATAATATAGTCTCTTACAGGTCATAATAAGGCAACCAGATTTTATTCCAAGAGGATTTAAAAATCACTGGAGGTTTTGCACTAGGGTGAGAGGTGTGATTTGTATTTTTAAAAGATAATTCTGGAGAATTAATTATAATGAGGTAGGAGTAAACTAAGTTAGGGGCTATTTCAGTGGCTCAGACAAGAGATAATGGTAGCTTAGACTAGGATAGAGGATAGCAGTTGTGGAAATAAATAAAAGTAGCACTCTACTTTGGGGGTAGAGTCTGTAATAGGATCATAATATGAGAGTAATAATGGATCATATATGAGAGTAAAAAAAAGAAAATAAATTAATAATGGTTCCTAGGTTTGTACCTGAGCAACTGAATAAATAGGTGGTGTGAATTGAGATAAAGGAGATTGAGAATCACACGCTTTGTTTTGCAAATTAGTTTTGAAAGGCTTATTAGACATCCCAGTGGAGATTTCGGGTGAGTAGAGCTCATTGAAAGGTAAGGGACAGGGTCAGGTGTGGTAGGTCAGACCTGTGATCCCAGGACTTTGGAAGGCCAAGGCAGATCAGTTGAGTTCAGGAGTTCAAGATCAGCTTGGACAATATGGCAAAATCCTGTCTCTACAAAATATGCAAAATATTACCTGGGCCTGGTGGCGCATGCCTGTGGTCCAAGATACTTGGGGGACTGAGATGGGAGGATCACTTGAGCACGGGAGGTGGAGGTTGCAGTGAGCTGAGATCTCACTACTGCAAACCAGCTTAGGTGACAGAGTGAGACCCTGTCTCAATGAATAAATCAGAAAGGCAAGGGAGAAGGAAATTAATCAGATCATTGGCATATGCATAGTATTTAAAGCCAGGGGAGTAGATGAGATACTCAAAGTAGGTGAAGAGAAGAAGGCAATGAAGGCCTAGGACTCTGGTGTACATTTAGATGGTTATAAGAGGAATAGAAACTGGCAAAATAAGTAACACTGAGCACCCAATGAGTTGGAGAGGAAAGCCAGGAGATGAAGCATCATAGAAGACAAGAGAAGAAGGGTGTCAAAGAGGCAAGGCAGTCATCAACTTCTGGGCAGTCAAATAATATAAGGACAGAAAAGTGACCATTGGATTTGGAAATATCATGAGCACTCTGGTGGAGTGGTGAGACAGAAGACCAATTAGAGTAGATTGAGGAGATAATGAAAAATGAGAAAATGTAACCTGCAAGCACAGACAATTCTTGAGAGACTTTTCTGTGAAAGGAAACAGACACAGAGTCTTAGCATGTCTTGTCTTTCTATGGGAAATGTAAATAGTTCGAGATCAGGGATAGTATTTTATTCTGCTTTTTGTACCTCTACATTACCCAGCATAGAACTAGGTAATGTGCATTTAAGTATGCTCTTAAGTATGTTCTCAATTCTATCTCCTGAATGACTGGATGGGTGGATGGATGGATGGATGGATGGATGGATGGATGGATGGATGGATGCAAGACTTCTGATTTGCCAAGAAGAGGACGCTGGTAGCAGAAATAAAACAATACTAGAGAAACAAGAGTTTAGATTTTTATTCTGTAGTGTCAGTGAGACAGGAAAGTAAGACATTAGAAGAGTCCTTAGGTAATTGATGTAATTATTCACTTAGGATTTTTAAATGTGATCATTGATATTGGACATGTTCCTAGTGAAGCATTTTTGGTGTTTCATTGGTTGAAGTTAATAACCTTGTAAAATTAATCTCCATTCAGGACAGAAAAACAGAAAACCTGAAGCTCCTGTAGAAAGTTCAAGATTCTCTGGGGTTCTTAGGATTTACTGTTTCCAAAACTCTGTCGATAACAAGAAAATGACCAGTATACTTAACTGGTCTAGACAGCAGTGGAAAGACAATTCTCAGAGATTTGTTTTAAGAAGACACTTACCATAGGAATCAAACAATAGCTTTCAGTGACTAACACGGTAAGACACAGGGTGTTAGCTCTTTCCTTCCAACCTCATGGCTGTTGTACCTTACCTCTCGACCCCTTGTTCCTGAAATTGTTAAATTCATAAACTTACCAACGACTAACCAGCCTTTGGGGAATTGCTGTATACTTAGCAAACTTACAATGGGCATATTTATAAGCCATAATGATAACCGACTAATAGGAAATACCCTGAACTGAAAATAAGAGCTTATCATTTGCAAATGAGTTTTCTTACCCAGGGCAACTACTGGGAAAAATGTCGTGTCAGCAAAACTAATCTTTGAAATCCTCCTTTTCCATATTTTGTGTCTTCACTTTCCTTTTTTTTTTTTTTTTTTTTTGAGATGGAGTCTCACTTTGTCGCCAGGCTGGAGTATAGTGGCACAATCTCAGCTCACTGCAACCTCCACCTCCCAGGTTCAAGCGATTCTCCTGCCTCAGCCTCCCGAGTATCTGGGACTACCGGCGCACACCACCACGCCCAGCTAATTTTTATGTTTTTAGTTGAGATGGGGTTTCACCATGTTGGCCAGGATGGTCTCGATCTCTTGGCCTTGTGATCTGCCCGCCTCAGCCTCCCAGAGAGCTGGGATTACAGGCATGAGCCACCACGCCTGGCCTGTCTCTTCTCTTTCCATAGGCACCAGAAATATCACGGTCCCTGGATCTCATCTCTACAGAAAAAAAAAAAAAAGTGATTTCATAAACTGATTTATATCAGTGTCCAAAAACGATTGTATTTTCAAAGAGAACCCAAGGGGAGACTGCTGTCTGGCCCAACAGCAGGCTCTCGACTTCATTTCAGACACTGTGGCCAAGGGCTGGGAAACAGGTATGAACAGTCGGTTTCTGAGTCCCCTGGAATTATTCCATTTATGTAGCCACCTCCATCACAGGAAGTCTCCCTACTCTTATTTCCCAGTTTGTTCATGCATGGCACCAGGTTGCAGATTAAAAATTGCTCAGTGACCTTTTATCTAATAATGTGTTACCTTCTTCTCTTAAAAAGTACAAGGGGCAAATGCTCATGGTGTACTTTTAGGAGATTGTGGCTCTCTATTAACAGTATTTATCCAACAGACATTTATTGAGCATTTATACGTGCATCATGCTAGGGACTGGAACCTAGTAAGAGTGTAGCACATATAATTTCATTTAATCCTCACAGCAAATCCATGAGGCTGGTTTTATGATCCCTATTTTACAGAAGAAGAAACTGACATTCAGAACCAGTTAACTAACTGGTTCAAGGTCATGCAATTACTAAGTACAGAACCAAGAGTCAAAGACATGATTTTAAACCAAAGTTTTTTCTGTTACTCCGCACTGCTTCCCTAGGTGAGATCTGAGGCATTCCAGGAAAGAGAAGAGTCATAAAGCCAAGGGAAGACAAGCTTAGGAAAAAAAGGGAAATGTCCTAAATCAACAGCTTTCCTTTTTACCAGAAACCAGTAGTTTAAAAATATAATGGGAAATATCCTATTCACTTTAACAATGTAAAAAAAAAAAAAAAAAAATAGAAGAAACATAAGGATAAACTTAACACCTTTGTAGGATATGTGAAGAAACTAAAAGATGTTAACAATGGCCTTAAGAAAAACAATTTACATGTATGGAGTGATAGACCATATTATTGGATTCTAATATTTAATATTCTAGGTGTTCCATTTTTCACCAAATCAATGTATACATTTAATACAATGTCAGATGAAATATCTTAGGAATTGTTTACAAATTATCAGATAATTATAAAGTTTACCTGGTAAAAATCAGCAGGTATGAATAGTGAATGGCACCCCACCACTC